>NC_061787.1:15523413-15833770 GCF_022458985.1 Mugil cephalus
TGGCGTTAATCAAAACAGCCTGACTTTATTCGTGTAACTGCAGTGATCTGCGAGCCTCTGGCAAGAGCGGGGAGAAAGAAAACACAGATGTGTGCACGCCACAGAGACACATACACACTCGCACATTTGAATAAAAGGTCAAATAGCTTTATCAATAACTGTGGAAAATGTGTTTTGTGAGAAGAAGGAGCAGCTGATCTGACAGTGGCCACCGCCCTGATGAATAACCACCAGGAGAATCAATAGGAAAGAGGAGTTGAGGTGGAGTGGGGGAACGTTTTGTCATCCAACGGTACACTCCAATATCTAAGCTCATCCATCAAAGGCAGCAATGGCACTTCGTCCTCCGTTTTAATTGAAAGCACACTGAAACAAGTTATTTACATGACGGGATGGATTTGAACGGCTGCACGTCAACTGGCAGCTTTGCTGTTGTGTGCTTGCTAAATGTTTGTTTCATGAGCTCGAGACGCTTCACTGTCTCCGAGCACGGTTGAGTGTCATCTAACCACGGAGATGTAGACAAATAGTCTAGCATCAAGTCTAAGACAAAGGCAAGAAACAGAAAAAGGTGTTTGTTTCTTCAAAGGGCGCATGTATGGAGCGTCTATACACCACAAAAACTACTTTCAAGAAACAGTGACATTCGAATACTGTCAACATACTGTCAGATGGGTCACTGTTTAAAAAATGAGGATAATCTGAAACCCCAAAAAGCTCCTCATCGGTCGACTTGTAAGAAGTAAAATAACAAACCACAGTCTTGTGGTTTAAAGGCAACCAAGCATCTTTTTATTGTTCATTTTCAAATATATCCCCTGTTTCTTTTTTTTTTTTTCCTCTGGCAGCGTACAAGGATTGAATTTAAGTTGGCTGCCTTTGTTACTAAAGAGTCTATAGGGTTTAATTTAATTTGAATTCACATACGTTACAGTTTAAAAGACACCCTGCTGAGAATCTACTTTTTACTTTCAATAAGTTTTGGGTTTATGTTTCTTTTGAATGTGTGTGCCTACACTTTTGTAAGATCTTATCACACGAAAGCTGCTGATTATGAGGTCCTTCATTAGGAACGGGTGATAAGTTATCATACATGATACACCATCAAAAACACTTATCCCCACGATGACAATTTGCCATCTCGCCATGAACGTGATGAACACATGATGATAATGTATCAATAATATGGAACTGATACCATAAGGTGGATATGGAACAAACTTGGCCCATATGCAAGCTTTGCAGAAAAAAAAGGATAGCAACACAACAAATTTATTCCACCACCTAAAGAACAACCACAAGCTGGAGTACGACAACAGACAGCAAATGCATCTGGAGAAAACACCCACATCCTACGGAAAATCAGGGTGGTCAGACGTCCATTATTTCAGGGGACAGGCCTTGTTTTGGATGACCTGTTCACTGGCCAAAGATGTCCAAAGATTTTAGCTTCTTATGAATGAGAAAAAAATAAAAATAAAAAAGTTGCGCGCAGACTCCAAGTATTACGGTAGCCAGTCGCACTGGTATTGACGTTGTAGACATTCAGCAGTTTTAATTAGTTTAAATATGAATAAATATGTCAAAATAAATTAAAATAAAATTGTCCCTGTTTCTTCATTTCATCTTGATAATATTTGTTTATTTATTTATTTTTAATATATATATATATATGAGCTGTAAATGTCCCTGGATTTGGATTGAATTTCAGAACCTGAAGCGATTGTATTTTGGCAGAAGACATGTTGCTGTTTTCACACTTCTGACTTGTTTGATTAGTCACTAAACTTTTCTCCACAGCTTCCTACTTAAACATTTAGTTAAACAGCTAATTTGACTGTGGTGACTGGTCAGTAACATCTTAGAGCTCTCAAGACAGAATTCAGTGACAGATTGAGTCAAAAAGGTGGATTGGAATTAAAATATTTTTTATTGTGATTTTTATCGTTATCGTTAGAATGGCAAAATTAATCGGGATGAATCTTTAGGCCCGTCCATACAATTCGTATCACGTCACACTTTTAACCGAAAACTGGAAGTGCTTACGTTTCTCTGGGCAGTTCACGCTCAGCAGTTGTACAATCAATAACAGACAACTGATTTCTTCTCCTTTGGGTCCATTCCATAAAGTGAGTATCTGATGTTTTTGGTGTTAACCTCTAGTGAAAAGAAAGCGACCCTCACACAGCTGCTGTGTCTTAGTTTTACCAGTTAGTACTCCTCCCCATCTCGAGCGAAATACCAACTTGACTGAATACGGGAGGAGTTAAGTGGCTGAATAAGTATAGTCTTGGCTGAATATTTCCGTCTCAGTATGTACAGTAGACAAGGAAGGGAACATTTTTCCATTTCCTAGTTGTGGGAGGTCTTTAGTGGGCAACTGATGTACCGCTCTGTATCATGTTTGCCCTGGGTGACCCAGTCTGAACTCCAGATGCTACTGTGTGTCACCATGTCACAACCAGAGCCAAAAAGGCCAGGGGGAGGAGAGGCTGTCTGCCTGGAAGCCAGCTAACATCTGTCGAGCATATTCACATGTGTAGCAGAAATACAGAGAGACTCTCTTCAGACCACACTGACTCTACACTACGCAGGATCCAGCACCATAGAGACCGAAAATGTTGGAACCAAAACACAGACTGTTTTTAGAGTTTCAGCAGACACAGCCAAGGCCAGATGAGCTACGCCAACTCTCATTCACACTATGAGAAAACCGAATTTCTCCCCAAAAGCCAAATTGATTTTTGCTTTATATCTACTGCCATAAACATGATTTGCCAACTGCTTTTTATACAATATTCAAGCAAACTGGCTTGTTTTTACCATTTAGTGTTGTGAACATGTTCGCTTGAAACTTACCCTGGCAATTTACCCATGGCCCTTTTACTAGAAAGTGCCAATCGGTATAATTATTCAGAAGGGCCAAGCTTGCCCATTAGCAGGGGGTCTGACGGTGGGAGTCATATCTTGAATATTCTTTCTTTCTTTCCCTTTGTGCTTCCAAGCCAATTAAATAAAGGATGGGTTGAAATATTCCACAGTTTTGGCTCTTCGGAGCTTATAGATAAAACAGATGCTTCTGGCAAATGTAAAGGCTGAAATTTACATCCACTTCATTCCAAAATGTTCTAAATAGTCTTTTCCGGTTATTGTCTGTATCCACGCTGGGTTGTGGACAACAGAGGAGGGATTGGGAATGTACTGAGAAACCACAGCACAGCAGGCCAGCCAAGTTCAACAGCGAGTTCAAGGCTAAATTGATGCATATTTCCTTTTTAGTGGTGACGGGGCTAGCCAAATGCACACTCTTCCCTCTGCGCAGAATCTCAGTTAAACAGTTATTGGGAGGGCATTCTTCTATTGGTCAGTATAAATTTCACAAAAAGAGAATTTGCATGCCTTGCTATCCCACAAATTCATATGGTTGAATTTCTCCAGCCTGTCCAAATTCATTGTTTGACTTATTAGCAGGGTATGGCTCTGAGCCACTGTTTGTCTAAGGCTGCTGCACTCCAAGGCCTTTGCAGACTACATGAGGAAACCTTGGCCGGCTCTTCTAAATATGTTTTTGCTGAAGTGTCCAGATATATTTTCTCTACGGTCTGGCCTCTAAAGCAGCCTTGGCTCGCTGTGGCTCCGTACATGTGTTAATGCTGAAGAGGTTCAGTTATTTTAGCAGCACATTTGATAGCATGTTGACATATGTGATATTCTGGCCAAGTCCTGCGTCACCATGGGCCAATGTGCATTGTTCTGGTTTTAGTTGCCTCTGGGGTTCACCGTATGTTTGAACTTGCTGTCCAACCAACATCTTTAAATATGACAACCGCTGTCTGTACACATTCACTACTGAAACTACTGCTCTGAAAAAACATTCGCTTGCTGTAGTAATTGCCTTTATAGGAGGTAACGTACTTATTTACATAAAGAAAAAGAAAATGGCTGATTTAGGGAAGAACACGGAGAGTTGAAAAATGATAACTGGTGTTTTGGAGGTTATTCGCCCTCATCATTGAAACACATTTGCCCGGCCTCAGGGTTTGTGGGGTAAATGAGCCTTGACGATTATTTTCATAAAAAGCAATAAAGACCAGTAATTATAAAAATGCCAATAAGAATTCATCTTTCAAAAATCTATAAAGCTATTAAGTCTGTAATTAAAAAGATGAGCGGCTAAGTCGGAGAAAATTGCATTTTCCTGCACAAGCGTCTGTGAAGCCTCATCTCGTGTTTGTTTTGCAAATTCCTCAACAAAAACATTAACTTTGAAATATTAATCTGATCTATGGTATTGATAGGAATCTCCCATTAAAAGGCAGAGGCCTGTACTTCATACGCACACGCTTCATTAGCTACACCTCGGCTGCAGATCCAAAGGGTCATTAAGCCTCCATCTTGACAATTACACACAGACACAGATACACCCACCCACACACAATAAAGCAGACAGAAGTGGTCACTGTAATATCCAACCTGCTAAATTGTGTAAAAGCAGTCTTTTCACATTAGACGCGGTCTCTCTAATGAGCACAGCGTTGTTAGCACCAAATCAGTGTCTTTTCTGACTGTGAATTAAACACAGATTTATCAAAGATTTATTCACATGTATAATATATGGACTGTAAAACTTAAACCTATGATCAAATATTTAGGAAACATAGAAAATTATAACAGTAATATGAGTGTATATTTTCAGTAACAATGTTTTTTGATGATAAGTAATAAACTGATCCACATCTTCCAAAACCTGGGGTTTCTCTGTTATTGTTTCAGTGATTACTATACAAAAGCCATACGCAGCACTGGATCCATCTGTAAATGTAAAAAATAATAAACAGTATTTCATAATGATCTGGCTTTACTGGAGCTACGGAAAATCTTACAAGGCCAGTTCTGAATTATAAATGTTTACTTCTCGTTTCTCCAGGACTCTCAACGATGTTCACATCTCATCTCAGACCACTACACAATGTCTTGTTTGCACAGAGTGTGTGTTTGGGTGTATGTACATCTCACTCTCATCCTAATGTTTTGATCTGGCGTGTGTGTTCACAGTGGACATTAGGCAATCTCTCAAACCAGTAATGGGCTTTGATTCCCCAGGGTTGCAGTGAGATGGCCACTTCTTACATTAGCCAGTCAGGTATGACAGCGCCACGGCTTGCCTTCCCCTTGGCCAGCCTGGATAAATAATAAATGAAAGTGGTATTTCAGTCCTCCAAATCATCCGCAGGGTCAAGACTCCCTTCTCGCAGTGAACTTTGTAAGATGCGCCGAAGCGCAGCGAGATGCTAAAGGTTAGCGTCTCGGACAAGACAATCGTGCATTCGGCCTGCAAGCACAAGTAGTTTATAAACATCCACCACAATATCCACCCCCTAGTTGTTGGTGGGGACCTTCTTTTCGTCCTCCCAGTCTCCTCCTTCTCCTTGTGTATGGGGGAACGGGGAGACACGGGGAGGAAAAGTTAGCATTCTCACAGAGCATACATCTGCTGCTAAGCTGGCATTTTGTATTGATTTTTCCTGAAGCCTGTAATTTTGAAAGCTTGTAACAGAAGATGAAGTAAATATCATTTTATTTGCTCAAATGGTTTCGGATTGGATTGGATTGAGATGAAAATGGCGGAGACAGGCAAATCTAGATGAGAAAGCAGCAATTTCACATAATTGTCTTCAGACCTGGTGCCAGAATATATTACAACTGTTCTAAACTGTCAACCCATAGACCTAGAAATGGACTGGAGTAAGTGAAGGCACTTATTCCTCAAGTCTCTGACATGTTTTACTCTCTGCTGACAATTTCCAATGTGATGTGGTTGCATTTATCCTTTTGTGAAGAGCTCTCTTACTTCAGCTTAAAGTATCAATTACACCAATGCAAATTACATCCTTGACACTCACAAAGACTAGGTCCGTCCTGCTCTGTAGTGGACTCTACAGAAGTGTCAGTCCAACTGCATATGGCAGACTAGAATCAGATCAGTTTACGTTCAAGGAAAACTGAAAGCCACACTAATCGTGGATCATTTCTCTGCTGCATTTAAACGTACACATAAGACAACAAACGAGCTATAGAGCTGTTTTGCTGTTCTTCATCTCAGCAAAACTGACTACAAAGCAGCGACCTTTCACAAATCTCTCCGTGTGCCAGCAAGTTGCAGAGCAGAGTTAATGACCGCTGTTTCTAACCTCATCTCAGACAGCCATTCTGGTTCATTTTTCTATTTACCCTGGAAGGTGGAGTTAACCTTCTTCAGCTCATTGTAGCCAGAGGAGAATGGCAGAGATTAGTGTATTGGTCATGGTGAAGTGACTGTGCATAAAGTACATGACGAGACCCAACCGCATGGACAAATATGGTCATTCCCTCCCAGGCATCTGCAAAGGGACCTGTGAATTGCTGTTTATTTGACTTAGAGGCTTGTAAAGAAGTGTATGTTTGCTGCTTTGTGTTTCAACTTGCACACTGGCATCGGTGTAGGAGCTGGATTAAATACATTTTATCCAATAAAAGCAGAGGATGGATTCTTTTCCCATATTGCCTGTTGAAATATTATCAGTAGCACTCATCTGTCCCAGAGTTTTTCTTTTCTGCCTGTCTGTCTCTCTCCATCCATCCATTCTTGCATTCATCTATCCATCAATCAAGTGGGCTACTCAAGCCAGAAACTCATCAGAACAAAGCAATCAGCTTTGTGTGTCCGTCCTCTTTTCATTAGAGGCACAAACAAACCCCAGTGTGCAATGTGTGTGTGCGTGTGCGCGCATGCATGGATGTGCGCAGCGTGAGTGCTTATTAGCCGAGGTCAGCTAATTATTTGGCCAGACTAATGAAGGTCAGTGTGCTTGTCCGTCTTTGTGCTGATGGTCTACACCTGATTGAAATAAGTACTCTTCTTCAACCTCCCTGTCATTTGTCATTTTGATTACGGGACCTTATAGAATTAGCTGCACACCTTTATTTAACTGTGTGCACTTGCCAACGTATATCCTTTAACACAACGCATTTCCCTTTGCATTCAATACTGCAGGTTCCATGCTGAAAGGTCACAATATTAAACCATACACGCAATTTAAACTGTAAATACGTGGAACACTCACTTCAGTGATAATGCCGTAAAAATGATTCCTTCACACAGACGTTTGTCCACTGAGTGCAGCGCACCACTAGATTTTTAGTTGTGTGTACTGGCAGGCACATTTTTCTTGTCACTCATGAAATAAAGTACATCGTCGTCCACATTCCGGGGAGAGATCTAAAATGCACGGTCTGTAATTATCTATAATGAAAAGAAACTCTGATTCCACAGGTATTGTCCATATATATACAGGCTTGTCACAATTGAAAATGTGTGCAGAGAATGGTGCTATTATCGTGATGGATGGGCCAAACCAAATTAGGTAGATTTGATAATAACTGTTAAATTACATATCCACTTACCTGGATGCTTAATGAACTGAAAGCGACATTGTCTATTATTCTTGTATCATGCATGATTAGCATTCTGTATGAATATGCCGGGGCTGCCTTAGCTGTCGCTCATTCCAAATCATATGCAGGGATCTGCTATTGTACTGTATGTATGAGCACTGGGTTATTGTAACAGAAACAGAGGAAATCTTGACTCGGTCAGTGACAGCCATTTAGAGGACAATTGTAAATGAAAAGGACAAATGTAACCGAAAAGCCCTTTTTCAAAATTAGATATTCATCTGGAAAAAGCTAAATCCATTCTTATAGAACGATTACTGTCATTATATACATGGTGAGCTACTCGTCTTACTTTTTCAGCAGATGTCTGAGAGGAGATAAAATGTACTTAGTCGCATTTCTGTAAATGTAAAAACATGGACACATAAACAGGAACAAATGTGAACAATCTCAATTAACTGAACGTTTCACAACATAAATTATTCTGATGTGAACATTTTTAAATAATCTTTCTTTAACACTATACATTTTCTGAACATATTACTGAAGAAATACCCTAAACATTTTTTTTTACTATTAAAAAAATGACAACCTGTTGGATAAAATTTCTAATAAGAAAGAATTGCTCAAAAATGTCTTCTCTATCTGTCCCGGTCCCTCTCTGGCTACCTCTGCAAGCCCCAGTTCCTCAGCCCCAGCTTCTCTAACAAGCAGCGGATACAGCGCTGGATTACTGTAGGCGTTAAATCAATAGCTGCTGGTCTCCCAGGCACAGCTATAGATTATGAATCAGTGTTGGTGAGCAGAGCGCCATGGTGGTGAAAGGGAGTAAGGAGACAGAGGGGAGAGGGAGAAAAGAGAAAAGAATAAGGGGGGAAATGATTGGTCGGTATCAAGATGACGCACAGTGGTGTCATATTATCAAAATATACTGACATTTTATGACATCTGTAAATTGTCGTAAGTATTTTTTTTTGTGTGTTTATATATTTTCCAATAAATAATTAGAGTTTGTAACGGTCTCTGTACACTGGGAAATCTTGTATCTCTTGATCAGTCATATGGGAAATTAGTAACGTGGCTGGAATAATTGAAAGTAAATTCAGGATTTAGGGAAAAATATGTATTGATTTTATTCTAACATTTACATAGTCATTCATATACGTAGCATTCTCTAAACAAACACAAAACACTACTGCAACAATAATTTGTAACTCAACACTGAAACACAGAAGACGTGAGGTTTTTCAGCACAGCCCTGCCAATATCTATATAACTGATCTACGGCCACGGAGCCCATTAACCTGGTTGAACCTTTGGTAATCTCTGCAGTGAGCTCCAATGTTTCCAGCCTTCAGTTTAATTCAAGGCCCTCTGAGTCCTGTTTACAGATGGTATCTAAGTGGCTTGATTCAACTGCCAATGAATATTGGCATGTGTCTACACCCCATAGACCCTGCTATTAGGGTTGGAGACCACAGGGTTAGCCAAACACAAACTGAACATGACATCTCCCACGCCTCTGCAAGTTCCACACATGCACAACAAACACACACACACACACACACACCTGCACGTCCACATTCGCGCTCGTACAAAACACAAGCTTAAAAAACAGACAATTTAAGCCTGAGATACATGCAAGCGCATATTTGGTGTCCAAGAAGAAGATATACAAACACATGTGTGCCCGCATGTAAACAAACACCACACAAACACACGCAATCTCCAACCTTGCTATAAGGCAGGTTGCTAGACCCATACTGCCCCCTGGCTCGCCTCGCCTCTCTCTGTTTGTCAAGCAGCACAGACGCCCAAGGAATAACTTGTCTCCCACCACAGATTCAGGGTCAGATTACCCTGGACCAGCTCCCTAACCTTAACCATTAGAAGGATAAGAAAATATCTGTTCTAGGATCAGTGGCTGGGGGGCTGGAGATGATACCGAGGAGCTGTCAGAGGTGACTGAGTTCGGGGTCAGGCCCTCTCGAGCTGCAGGGCGGGAAAAGGGTCAACCCAGGCTACCGTAGAGGACAACCTGAGAAAGTGAGAGGGAGAACTCTGTATGCTGCTTTGGTATATATAAAATAATAATAAAATAATATAGATTAAGAAAAAAGAAAAAAAACTACCTAGTTAAAGCTTTTGGCTTTAGCTAAGAAGAAAGGAACACACTGGATTTAACAATTCTGACTTTAGGAGCCAAATTAAATTATGGCTTAGTTAAGGTATTAAAGTCATTATAATATAATTAATTACCCATTATCTTAAGCTGGTAATAATGACTCAAGATGTTTAAATAGGTTGTAAAGCATTACATTAATGCAATCGCATTCTAAAGCACACAATGGTTGATAAGTGTTCACTGTGGATAATTGCAGTGCTGACATGGTGTTAACCGTTAGC
Source organism: Mugil cephalus (assembly GCF_022458985.1). NCBI lineage: Eukaryota > Metazoa > Chordata > Actinopteri > Mugiliformes > Mugilidae > Mugil > Mugil cephalus. The sequence goes on from NC_061787.1 coordinate 15,533,254, forward strand.
CGTAGAGTCCCGTAGCCATGAGCCACCAGCTGCGTCTGAATGACTGACTCTCGGAAGTGGCTGCCGTTCTAGTAGGGAGCTGTCAAGGTCAGCGGGGACAAGCACACGCCTGTGTGCGCGCGTTTACACTTGCTCCAAGATATTCAGAAACACACGGACACACACAAGCACCAGAATGATTAATCTGTCAATCAGCGGTCCCGTTTCCTGCGGTGAGCCCTCCTCTTTTCCCTGCCAGGTTCCTGTGAGCAGAAATGAGAGCTTGCGAGATTGGTGTGCACGTGTCACTCTTTCATCATGTGTATTTGATTTGTGCAATCAGAGCCTATTCAAAACATTTTCCACACCATACCACCGGAGCACAGTTGAAATGCAGAACGTTGCATCTCTTTATTCTACATTCACAACAGTTTCCGTCGCTTGTCCAATTGAGAGCACGCTGGTTTTATGATAGCTGTCAGGAGAAAGCTGACTGTCCAGAGGGCTCCTGACTTTGGAAGCAATTAGATACGAACGGAGTCACAAAAGATACACAATACACATTAGGGGATGTTGTGGGCGACATATGCGTGATGCAGTAGTGGCTGGACTAATTTTCAACTCATCAGGTTAGATTAGGAACAAAACATGAAAAACAGCACAAGGTGTTGACCTGGCCTCCAAAATCACTAGATCCCAAACTGATCAAGTGGGACGATCCACAGAGGCCCCTCCCCTCAACCCATCAGACCTAAAGACCCCCACTAACAACAATCTGTTGCCAGACACCACAGGACACCCTCAGAAGGTCCATGTCAATTCTCTGATGAGTCACAATTGTTTTGGAGGCACAAGGGAGACCTACACAATATTAGAAAGGTGGTCATAATGTTATGCCTGTTATGCTGGTGAATCTAGCTATTAGAAATTAACTAACTTAAAGGAACTAATAATAAAACGAATGCGACTAAAAACTAATTAGAAAGTATTCAAACATAATTAAATGGTCACCGGCTTTGGCAATGGACGTATTTCACTTTAATCATTTTCTGTCTCAGTTACGTACGTCTTTGATTCCGCTCTAAATTATGACACTAATGAGATGAGTACAATTTATGCTGCAGAGTTGTTTGCTGTATGTAAAACATGTAATTATTAGTTTCCATAAAATTGCAAAGTTCATTTCCCTTTCAGAAGATCCTTAGTTTGATAATAAATTAACACGGTTCATACTTTTCCAATTTATATTCTGTCATTAACTGAGCATATTAGTATGCTAAATCAATATCATTACGCTCGTAGCATTCAGATTTAATGAAGAGTGTACAACCATATACATCTAATTAACTGGTGCATTTGGATAGTATTTTTCAATTTCATTAATTGCTTCTCGGAAATGGATTAACAAACACTGGATGAGATGTGATCGACCATCATTTCACAATATTAAAATCTGTCTGATTATTTTAATACATTAAAATGTTCTTCATTTTAATGTTACAGCATATATATTCTGATTTATAGCTATTACTACTTCTATAGGCAAAATTTAAGCAGCCTGGAACTAGTCACACCAATTTAATCTACTTTTATGTACTCTACGCTTTCCATTTGTTTCTTAAGGGGCTTTGCGAACGTTGTGTTCAGTAATCGCTTGTATCGGTACCATTGCTAACTAATCAACTCTTGTCTTTCTTCCTCATGCTCCTCCATTTACTCCTCCAGTCTCACTTGTTCCTCCTCATCACTTCCTTCATTCAACAACCCACCGCCGCGCCGGCACTAATTGCCGATGACCAGTCCGGCTGAAGTGGGAAAAGTTGGAAAATGGTAGACAACGCCATTAGTGCTTCATTGGGAGAGCTAAAGGAGTTAGCCTCATTCCATGTGATCCAATCCAAGTCAATCACATTGGGAAAATTGGATTCCTGAATAAGGAAATCCCATGAGGGAGGTTAGGGTGTCTGTCTGGATCAGCAGAAGACACTTCTTCTTCTCCTCTTCCTCTCCTCCGTCTTTCATTCTCTCCACCAGGGCACTGTGCGTGGTGAGATTCTGTTCTCACTTTAGTGAACCAATAGGGCCATAATAAGTATTGATTAAGCTATTAGCCAACATTACCCAGGCACTGGCAGAGACTGTGTTTAGAATCAGCACCTCAGGAGTCTGTCACACCATGTCACACACACACACACACACACACACACACACACACACACACACACACACACACACACACACACACACACACACACAGTTTTGAGAAGCTGATTGGGTGTGCTGTCAGGTTAGTTAGTTACTGAGGCAACTAAACTACTATTCTCTTATCTATTTCCCTCTGTGTCCCTCTGCACATCGTCTGCCTCTCTATCTATCTATCCCAGTAACTGAACTCCAATCAAGTGAGGCCGCAGTCCAGAATACATGGTGTTTGAATGAAATGGGTGTGAGTACAACACACACACACACACACACACACACACACACACACACACACACACACACACACACACACACACACACACACACACACACACACACACAGGGATCAGATAAAAGAGGCTTGATTACAAAGGACAAGGTCATAGTGAGGACTGACACAGGTTGGGTCCAAGCTTTCAGAGTCAAGGACACGTACACAACTACAAGTGTGCACACAGGCACACATATAGACCTATATGTGTGTGTGTGTGTGTGTGTGTACACACCGATCAGCGACAACATTAAAAACACTGACAGGAGAAGTGAATAACATTCACCATCTTGTGACGATACAATGTTTGAATTTGTGTGAATACTACTTATACACGCACCACCCACCCAGACCAGACCATGCACCCCCACACATGGTAGCAGGATGCAGCCTGACAACACACACACCAAAACTGATCAAGTATCTGTAGGATGATCCACAGAGTAACCTCCCCTCAACCCACAGGACCCAAAGGACCCCCACAAACAACATCCTGTTTCCAGACGTCCTCAGAAGGACCATGTCCGTTCTCTGATGAGTCACAACTGTTTTGGAGGCACGAGGGAGACCTACACAATATTAGGAAGGTGGTCATAATGTTGTGCCTGATCCGTGTATGCGTGAAGGCAAGTAAATTCCATCCGCTGTGCGACTTCAATCGACTACGTTACACTTCACTCCAGTGGAGAAATGGCGAAATAGAGTGGTGGAGAGATAGACAAACATTAGGATTAGCCGCCACCATGTTTTGAATATATTTTCCAAGAAGTCGTCTGATTGAGTGATTTCCAATACATTGTCAGGACAAATTACCTCCACTTAATAAGATCCTTGGTGGAAGCAGAGGACGAACACTCAGAGAGGGGGAGAGGAAACGACAAGTATTAATTTGGGATTTTTCACAAACTGACACTCTAGTCTCCCATCGCCAGGCCCTGGGGCTGTGTCACTTCTCACCCATCCTCACACAATCGCACACACACATACACCCCTCAGTGTCGCTCTGTTGTTCCCCAACCCCGGCTTTCTCCCTCCTCCTCCTTCCTCCTGATGATGGAAGAAATTCAGTGGCGTAGCAATTACCTAAGTCTTTTATCAGTCATTTCAAAGGAGGAAAATTAGAGCAATTGTGTCAGGATGGTCATATGGGCAGAAATTGCACACTTATTGGGTGCACTTACGCCTGTGACTCCGCTCTCTGCACTGATGGGGCTCATTGTTAGGGGACGATGCCTTCGAGGCCGCTGATTGGGGCTGAGAGCAGATGCAATCCACCCCCCCCCCCTCCCCTTCACCTCCACCCTCTGCACCCCTCTCGTCCCTCTAAATTCTCCCTCCTGCTCCAACTTAACAGACCGTACCCTCCCGAGCCCCCCGCAACACGCCCAACCCCACCAAGCCTTTGTCTTGAATCTGCAGACCCCCTCCTTAATTGAATATAAATTACAGCAGTGATTTGGTTTGCGTGGACTATCATCAAAGTTAAGACAGAACCACCATCTTCTTTGACAGATAATTCATTTGACTCCACTTGTCCTGCCTCACCCGCCTCTCCCCCCATTTCCTAGCCATCGCCGCACCATCTAACCCTGTTTAGCATATTAGTTGTACTTTGAAAATATGTCTGTGAAGGTTCTCGGTCATCCATGTCATGGTAATCCAAAAAAGCGTTGAATAAGGTCAGCTGGACTTGTAGAATTTCTTGAAGACGTTTCGCCACTCATCCGAGTAGCTTCTTCAGTTCTGATGAACTAGTGGGAAATTGAGGTTTAAATAGGAAAAACTCTGTGGGTAGCACCCACCAGAAACTTGCTTGACCAGAAACTGGGGTCACTAATTACCATAATGGCTGATACTTACCTGTCCTTGAATGGGGGGAACTGTGTGCCTAGGCTAACTTACCCTATGAATAGAGCTCTAACGAGGCTATTGTCCATGGGAACCTGGAGGCTCAATGTGTGAATGTTGTTGAAACTTCTTGGGGACTGAAGTCAAAACTGAATTATAAATAGTTGGTAAATTAAATTAAAGTAAATTACTTTGAAAAACACAACTGATTTACAACACAAAAGATCCCACAGCTTCCACGCGTTTCTTTCTGATAGCATGTTTCTGTAGCAAAAAAAAAACAAAAAAAAAACTTATAGTTTGAAATTAACAAATGCACGGATGTCCCAAGAAAAATTTTGCTTAGGGAGATCAAATACATTTTTATGCTTTCCAGATTCAGGTAATTATGATGAACTGATAAACTGGTTCAGAACATCAGCAACTGAGATACCATGACCTTTGGCAACACAAACCCATAGCAAAATGTCAACTGAATCCCAATCTTCTAGCAAGGATCTACAGTACATAATAGTGAAGGATTCAAGGATTCAAACAGTAAATGTTATGCATGTTGAAACACTTACGCCAATACCCGACCCCCAAAGATGATAGGCCACTCGGCTAACGAGTGAAGCCTCCATCTAATAGTAACTCTGTCTGCTCACGGGGATCTTTCCCTAAATGCTAACTAGATTCAGGCAGTGAATCCTAGCAGTAAATGCTAAGTCTATGGCTTAATCGTCGACTCTAGCCCCTTCGCACCGCAGGGAGCTGCCAGGCCTCTCTATTCCCACTCCACTGGCCACACATCTCCACTCAATCTGTCTTAGCATATTGATTTCCCAGCTGTCTCATTGGTTCCTAACATAATTATGGCTGGCTAGGCTAGGGGCACAGGCGCAGGGCTAATACATTTACACCAGGCCCCATCAGCACGGGCTTATATTCATGTCACTAGGAGAAGCCAGAGATTGGATGGCCCTAAGAGGCAGATCTACTAAGAGAATTTGGGAGGCTTTGCTCTAATGAAAAAGGGAATTAGCTAGCTCGACCTCCGTCACATTGCAGGATCAATAGCATAATCCATGAAAACATTCAGTGGAAAATAAAATGAAGAAAAAATGACACATCTGTGAATGAAGATGTACGATTACATGCAGTTTACGTGTTATTATTTCCCCTTTATGGAAGATTTCCGGCCTAAGCTTGCAGTACGTGAAGTCGAAATGGACAATATTAAATACATTTAAAGATGAGGGGACACTTTGATCCATAAATAGAGTATGTGTTTACTTAGGGGACAATTATGCATGCTTTATGGATATTTTCCTCGCTTGACACTTTGCTCTTGCTTTCCTGAACATAACTGTGTATCTTTACTTCTATAATTTCCATCCTCAACACAGAGGATAAGGCAGGAGAAAGAAAAAAAAACCTTAACAAAAGGGGGATGGAATGGGATGGGGGGTGGGGGGGGGTCACAGTCTATCTATTTCACTGTGCCTAATTGTTGTCAGAAGCTGACCTAAAACGCAGAGACAGTATTTTTCAAAGTCAAGGATGAGGTAGAGGAGGGGTGGGCAATTCATCATGCTATCTCCCTTCCTCCTCCGCCCACCGTCCGGGACCAGCGAAGGTCTGCTAGTTATTTAATTCCATGGATCAGGCCCTTAATGGCAAACTCCAGCCCCATAAATTAGACGTGCACTCGATTAGGATGTCTGGCGTAAGGAGCAGTCCTAGGTATGATACTGACATGTAAGGTCATCCAGGCTTCCTCACATCTACTGCAATTAATGATCATTAGAGAAAAGCCAGGGTGGATGAAGTTGGAATCTGTCAGGTTGTTGTAACTGAGATAGAGATACATGAACATACAGATTTTTTCTGTAGTTGAGGACAAATTTTTACTTCGCGGTGTTAAAACAGAGCAATTGGCTGAAGTGCACTCATGAATCAAACTTGAACACTTAAACAATCAGCGGCACTGTGGCCGCGACAAAAGTAGCCCAATTTCTGCTCTGAATTATACACAATGATTATTTAGAAATAACTCTGAATAGCTCTCTGTGTAACACACAAACTGGTGTTGTAATCAAGTCATACTGACTAATTATACTTTAAATACTACAGAGCGCCGCATGGGCACAGCAGTGCGGTGATCACCGTACAGAAAGGCACAGCCATGCGTACACTACAGTCAGCTTGCAGCGAAATAAAAGTGACCTCCACGGTGTGGGCACGTCCAGGCTGTGATCAGCATGGTGCTGGATAGAATAGCTTCTATTGTGTTTGTTGAAGCACATAAAATATACGTGGCACATATTAAAGGCCATAACTGCTCTCACTTGGACAAAACGGCTTTATTGTATTGTATATGCATTTATTATTAGGGGGCCCCTTTTACCTTAGCAACAACTAGTCTTTCAGGGTTCTTATACAGAAAGAGGACATGACTGAATGAACAATGCCGTGTTCTGCGGCAATTTCCTCTCTTTTCAGCATGTTCCGTGCCTCACTTCTAATTCTCTTTGACTTCTGAAGGCGACGGTAAGGGTTTTCTTTTTCGTCTTTTTTTTTTTTCACTTTTCCAAATTTCATGTATTTATTTATTTGTTTATTTATTTATCAATCTTTTATTGTTATTATTATTATTATTATTATTATTTATTTCATTGTCTCGGTGGCATTTTGGACAGTCCCAAGCATTTGCTGACAGTTATTTTGGCTCCTGGCAGCGCAGACATTGACTGTCAACGGGACGTCTCCTTTCTTTTATTCATTTCTTCTTTCCTGAGAGACGCTGCTGAATGCAAGTCAGCCTTTTCTCCCTGGAGGGCGGGGTGGGTGGGTGGGTGGGTGGATCGGCGGGCAGTGGGGAGGACAGCGATGGTAAAGAGAGGTGTGTGTGCGTGCGTGTGCGTGCGTGCGTGTGTGTGTGTGTGTGTGTGTGTGTGTGTGTGGTGGTGTGGGGTGGGGGGCAGACAGGAGGGATGGTGGAAAAGGGCTGCAGGGATAGAGAGAGGGGGGTGATAAGACATGTCGGGAAGGTGTGGTGGACCGTCTCATTCTCTCTGTGTCTCTCTGCTGTGTGTTTAGCTGCAAAGTGTGTGCGCGCGCGCGTCTCTGAGTGTGCGTGTCGAGGGTTATTCAGGAGGACACTCTCCTGACCATCGGATCAGCCACCGTTCTGACATTCCTGCACTTCTTCAGTCTGAAAAGACAACCACAAGCTCAATAAACGTGCGCGTGTACTCGCACGTGCGTCTGCGTTTCAAAGCGCGTAATAATAGTTACTATATGGCCAATGTATAAAACAGTGAACGTATATTTAGGCACACAAAAAATGCATGTTCAGGGCTCGAAACGAAATTATAAGTGCTCATGTAGCTGTCTGTGTGTGAGTGTGTGTGTGTTATGTGACCTGTGTAAGCGCATATTCTCGTCTGTGTGGGCATAATTGGGATGTTGCGTGTCAGGGGAACACCAGCAGTATTTTTTTTTTTTTTTTTTTCTTCTTTTCCAGAGCAAGCCAGCCAGCCAGCCAGTCAGAGACCATAATGGGTGTTTTTGCTTGATGAAAGCCTCAAAGCAGAGGTCCAGTGTCTGTTTTGATAAAGGGAATGTGCATGCCAGTGAGTGAACCCTGCATTGATGCTCGGATAAAACACATGATCAATAAAATAAACAGTACATCACCTCTATTAGTGACACAACACCAGGATCAAGGTATGTGGAAATGGAAACAGAGCGGCTGGTAGCGCCGCGGAGGTTTTCAGATTTTTTTTGGCTGAATGAGATGCTAGGGTGTGCATTGAGACTGTGTGATTACCGAACACAAAAGTAATAGGGAGTCTGGGATTGCTGAAAAATACACCAGCAAATAACAAGCATGCCATGCTGCAGATGCTAAGAATAATGACCGAAAACACATTTGTATTGGTGATTTAGCCTCACAATTAGACGCTGGATTTGATTTGGAACAGGTAATAGCATTCCATGCTGACAACGAACATAAATGGCCTGATTTGTTGTGTAGGTCTGCCAAAAAGCAGAGTCAAAAAAAATAAATAAATAAACTACAGGCCACTACGCAAACAACTCGGGCTTAATGCAGATACTAAAAGCCCTGAGAGTGGAGTTCCTCACTCAGCCAAATTGATTTCTGTTTGCTCTCTTACTGTTTACAAGGTGTGCAGATTAATTTGCAACATGCCCCAACACATCCTTGGCTAAAACTCCTTCTCCCCCTAAATGACGGCAGCTTTTTCTGAAAGCAGCGAGGATGAAATAATGACAGCGATTAGATTACTATTCTTAAGAATCCATTAGTCAAAAATGACACCCAGGAAATCACACAGTGCATTCTACCCTAATGCAATAAGGTGCCAATTATAACACTCATGTGGAATAAGTGGGCTCCTCTTCCTCTGTTGGCTGAGGAGAACACAAATCATCATTACCGTGTATTTCTTAATGCTATCTGCAGTGAGAGGCATTAAGAACAGACTAATAAGTTTAGGCCTTGGAAACAGAGTGCAGCAGCGTGTTCCATTTTCTCACTCATTTTCCTTCCTCTTCTCATCAGTTTATTTTTTTTTTTAACCTGTCTGCTTGTCATGTTGCCGCACCAGTGTTCTGTTTTTCGAGGCTGTCTGTCCTTATAATTGTCCTTCTATTTGTCGTTCTTTCCTGCTTCTCGAGGCCAAAGTGGTTGACACATAACAACCTCACATATCTGTCTTTGGATTCTGGCATTTTAGGTGTTTACCTCTAAAAGACTTCAGGAGCATGCACTGTTAAATATAATAATAAAAAAAATAATAAAAGGGAGAGCCTGTACTGAGATAAGGACGTACACGCCACTTAGGAGTGGGGTTGTATTACTTCAACTAAAATTCTCCATTTCCACTGCATAGGATTTTGTGGAGCTCCAGTTTGAATGCGGTTTAATGACATTAGGCAGAAGGAAACAATCTTCTCTGTGGTTTTAAAATCTCACCCTAGGCTGTTGATAAGGAGACCTATTGTGTTTCAAAAAAGTAGCCCAAGTGCCTCTTACCCAGAGTGCCCAAGGTTGGTCGTACACACATTTCTGTAGCGGTTACTAAATTTGTGGATGTATTCACAGGTGGAAATTTCTAAAAACGGACTTATTTCTGGTCCATCTGGCCCTCGGTTCTGTGAGAAAGTTTAGTTTTTAAAGTGAAGCTGCTTGTATCCATTATCTACAACCTCTCGAAAACCTTGTATGCACGAGCAAAACAAGTAAACAGAGCTGACCTGAGGAGCAAACCGTCATCAAGCGCTTGATGCTTTAAGCCACCGCTAATTTCCAGCCATCAGCCCTAAGCTCGCTGGAAAGCTAATAACATTGTCCGACTTTGCCACCGGTGGCCTGCACGGGGATGGGTGGGGGATGGGGGTGGCGGTGGAGGGGGGGGGGGGGGTCTCTTAGTTGCCTGCCAGCTGGGAAGGGCATTAACCGCTAAAAAGGATTCTGTGGGCTGGAGCAACTTTTCCAAACTTCATCTCATTGGATGAAAAGACAAAAAGAAGGAAAAGCGAGTTTGATGGCAGTAAGGCAAAGCCATGGGGAATCTCAGACAATGATGAAAGCAAACTCTCGAAGAGGCACAAAACACCACACACCCCCTCCATTACATCAAGGGGGCCAGCAAAGAGAATTATAATAACACTGCCTTTTCTTTTTTAATTAATGAAGACTGTTATTTGGAAGGAGGCAGGGCAAGCTGTAAGGGATCTTGGGTGACTGGCAAACATCAAACAGAAACGGCGTGCGTGTGCGGCGTGTGTGTGTACAAGAGTATCTGAGCCTGCATGTACACATGGAGGCTGGGTGCGCGAATATGATTGTGTTTGGCACATACGAGGGTGTATGCGCTTGTTTCCTGCAAGGCCAGCTTGTTGCCTTCAGTAAATAAGACATGCCCATCAGTGGCAAAAAAGCGGACTTCGGCATTTGTCTTTTTGCGTGAGCGAAGCCTCCGCATTTTTTATTCCCCCCCCCCCCCCCCCCCTTTTTCCGTTAACAATTGAAGAGGAGGAAATGAGGAGAAGAAAACATTATTCATACAACACATTATACAAGTTATGGAGACTTTGAGAACTTCTCCCGTTTCCACTGAAGGTGGTTTTAATAAGGTTCCTTGGGAGTTGGTGCTTCGGGGTGTTGACTAACGGTGTGTGTGTGTGTGTGCGTGCATATGAGTACATGTGTGTATATCTGGTGTCTGAATGAGCGTGTTCAGTGGTGGGACGGCACGTGGTATGTATTACACATCAAAGAAAGGTCAGGCTCAAACACAGAGTTGGGCTAAAGGTTAGGGCACGGCTCTATATAGAACAGAGAGAGGGATGAGGCTTATCAAAGCTATCACTTGGAGAGAGACTGCTAGAGGTCACCAAACCCTTGACATGACGTTCAGATCTAATGTCTTAGCCAAGGATCAATAAGACTACACACAGACAAACCAGATAGGCTTAACATCAGCGCAGCCCCACAAGCCACTGAGACCAAACACTTTCTCCGTCTCCGATCAACTCCCGCGGACGAAGAAGAGAGAGTAAATTTAAAAAAGAAAAAAAAAAAGTAGAAAAAAGGATGTGAAGTCAAATGAAAAGAGACAAATAATCAATTAAACAAGAGCAAAGGAATGAATAAAAGAAGGGTTTCATTGGATGCAAACAACTGCTGGGAAAAGTGTTTCTGCGCAATTGTGAAAATTTGATGGTGATTCTTTTGGCTCGCATGCGGAATATATTCAGAGCATCAGATGGAATAATGGAATGAATAATGCAGATCAGAGGTGTTGAGAGACCGTTGCAGCAGATTAATATGTATCCGGTCTGAGCTTCAAGTGGAGACAGACAGACAGACAGACGGACGGAAAGACAAGACAGACTTTTCTGTAGTAGTACCTAATAGGTTCACTTTCATTGTGTTTGCCTCTAAAAAGTGAATTACCTCCACTGACAGTTAAAATGGCTACAGCCTGGAAAAAAAAAAGAAAGGAAAAAAAAAGAGAGGTGGCATCATCCTTCTTCCTTGTGACTTCCATTCGCCTCCGTGTTCCTCAAAGTGACAGGACGCAGTGTGTTTTTGCTTACTCATCAATATTTCAGAGCACTACACATGCAATGCTCCAGTGACTTTGAATATAGGGCCCGTGCGTGCACCTCTTCTCTCTTCCTTAGTGATATGACATCAAGTAATGCGCAGTGAAAGTTGAAAAACCGGTGCATCAAGTCTCCCCCGCCCTGCTCCTTACCTAATGAAATCTGTGAAAGAATTGCTGGAAGTCGCTTTACAAAATCAAATGGAAGAAACTAAGAGGAAATATAGGATATGTGGGAGTTTATATAAAATGCGGTGGTTCCAGGGAAAGACTAAAGGCTTAAGCGTGTCATTGAAGATCTATATTGCACGCTCGCACTCTGTACAGGCACAGACATGGGGCTATTTATATATGCGAATGCCCACATTACTTAGAGCGCTATGTTTAAAATGCGTCCCGTACACGCATTTATTACCAAAACTGGCATCTTGGCAAAAAGCAGGGGGGATCCATCGAGTGTAAAAGTCTGCTTTCATTGTCGGCACGAGAATCCAAATTTGCTGAAGAAAAAAGAAAATGCAAAGGTTTTATTTGCGAGAACAGCTTTTGCGCATGCGAACATCAAGTCCGAACGAACATTAAAGCGTGTACGTGAGGGATCTGCGTGTGCGCTTGTGTGTCACTTTGAAGCATAGAGTCCATTTATCAAGGACAAAAGGGCCCCAAAGTGTCACAGACTAATGGACATGGCCCTGTCTTCTCTCTCCTTCTCTCCCCCCGTTGTGATCATCCTCAGAAATTAATTAGAAATAACGAATAGTGGGTCTTTTTTCACTCCACTCTCATTTATTACAATGGTAATTGCTCTTCCCTCATTGTAGGTTAAGTCTTTAAACGCTGTCTTACATCAAGACATGCTCATCCTCACCATCTATAATTCATGATATACTTTGCACCAAGCAAAGCTGTTAAATATTTAGTGAATCATTGCCTTAAACTTAATCACCCTTTGATAAATGCATGTGTTTTTCCCCTCGCTCTGCCCCTCGTGCTTTCTGCCCCCCAATCAAGAGGGTACACACTCCAACTAGTTGTGTAATCTATTTTTAATTTCTCTGTCAGAAATTAACATAACACAATGCATTAATTACAGTACATTGTTAAGTGCCACATTATACTGCTGTGAAACAAGCTATTATCATTGTACTTCATGAAGTATTAAGTCTAATCCATTTTTAAAGAATGCTTAAACATTAATTTGCTAGACTTGCTGCTAATGTCTTTTCTCATCAAAATCCATTCCCCCGCACGTGTTAACGAGCACTAACGCTGAAGAAATTGCACTTAGCGTTGCTTCACACCGACTTCCTGTTTAGCTTAAGAGGGTTTTCATATGCCAGTTGCTATTTTATGGTACAACCTCAGTGTCAAAGGTGAGCGCTCCTTTTTTAATGTTTGATTGTCATGAAAATTGCAGGATTTTTCGATGGAGAAATAATTGTGCGTTCATATGACGTCAAATGAGTCAAATGAGAAGAGCAACGAAACAGAAACAACACAAAATGATCGACTGTCAAGTTATTCTCTAAACGTTTGAAGCAAAAAGACTCATCTTGATAGTGGTGTCTGTGTTGTTTCCACATTTGCACTTGAAGCTTCATGAACACGGCAACGTCAGAAAAACGATTCCTCAGGAACTCAGAAAAGCAAATTAGACAAGCTGAGGCCTGTGTGTGTGTATATATATGTATATACACACATATATATATATGTGAATTCACTGTTACGGAGACTTTGTATAGACAGAACAAGTGGTGGTGAAGTTATCTATTTTTGCCAGGAGGTCAGTCAGTTTTTTTCCATCCTCACATTTGTATATGTTGCCTAAATATGTTCTGAGTTTCGTCTAAAGAAAAACTAATCCCCCACCACACACACACACACACACACACACACACGAGGAAATGTGGAAATGGGGATGAATTTCTGTCTTTTTTTTTTTAAGTTTTCTGATAATTTACACATGAAAACAATCTCTCTTTCATCTTTGGTATTACAAATTCCTATAGCATGTGTTAATGCTTTACAGGACAATTACTTGGGGCCCTTTTATGTTCAATGTGAATGTTTGTCTTTGGTCCTGTTTTTTTTTTTTTTTTTTTGTCTTAACTAAACACAGTTCTAAATAACGGGTATGTAATGTTAATGAGTGCGTGAGTAATGCGCTTCATCATGACGTGTAATGTTTCACCAGGGATTCAGCATTTCTCTTTTGAAGGAGTGGAAAAAATAAAAATCTCCTTTTCGAATGTGTGAGCAGCTTGACTATTGCACACTTCCTGTTTTGACTTCCCGATCCACATCTAGACCACCTGTCATTGGTGCCAGCGATAATAGGCGGGTGCTCTAAACAGTCTCTCGCATTATCATAAAATCACAGATGTAAATACATACACATTCTTTCAACTCCACCTCCCTTCTCTCAAAAGACAAGAGTGCATCTTTAGACTCTAAACATCCCATTTGAATGCACCTTCCTCTCTTCTCGTCTTTCCTCCCTCCCATTTGGTTTTTTCTCTCTCTCTGTGTCTCTCTCTCTCTCTCTCTCTCTCTCTCTCGAAGGCACTCCATCCTCCTGATGTTTAATTCATCACGCTTTTCCATCATCCTTCCACCTCTCTCCGCGCCTCTGTCAGGTAACAAACAATGAGTTTTTGATGTGAATAATTTAATGCGTGTACTGCAAATGCCGGCGCTCGGCATTACCCATGCTGCACACTTGGCTGTCATTAAGACACCTGATTTCCCCCAAGATTCCTCCGCCTGCTTCGCAGATGAAAAGGTAACACACATGTCGAAATTTTCTCCCCCTTTACATCTGGGGAGGAAGACTATATTTTTAGACAGGCTAAATGAGACAATGACAGCGGTAAGCAGTGAAAAGAGAGAGGAGAGAAAGCAAAGGGGAGAAGGAAATCAAAGGGGAGGGGTGAAGGGAGAGTCTGACTGTTTCCTCGTACATATTTTTCTTTTCCTCTCACTCTCACCCGATGTTGCAGCATCAAACGCTAACCCTGCTTTCAAGAGCCGGGAAAAGCATTGATTCAATATTTTCTCCCCCGTGTTGCTGTGATCCTGAAACTGCTCTCTGGCTAGATCTAGACGCGGGGAGGGAAAATGATGGTGGCGACATCAAACGCAAACGTGTTGTGGATAATAACAAACACAGCCTCCTTCCCTCCTATTTTCCCTTCCTTCGCTCGCCTCCGTTCCTGAATCGCCAGACACGATCCCAGTCCGGAGACGCACGCAGTGACGAAAAATGACGAACAATTAATGTGTCTGCTTCTCCTCCTTTGCTTTTTTTTATTTTTTTGTTGTTGTTGTTGTTGTGGTGATGGGACTGTATTTATCTCTGGGATCACATCGATGAGACTTATATTTCTTTAAGATGGAAGACAAAGACGGAGAGAGCGGCAGCGGCTATATTATAGGAGTAGCAGTATTATGTGAATTACAGCAGCAGGACCAATACAGACTCATCTATCCTATTCAGCCCTCTCCCCAGCCATTCTGCAGACAGACAATCAGTGCACACTGGGACTGGCGAATGAGGATCACCTCCACTGGCAGCAGGGTCCTCCGTTTCATTAAAAAGGATTAAAAAAAAAAAAAAAAAAAAAAAGTGGAGGGATGGGGGGGTTAGAGGAGGGAAGCGAAGGAGAACAGGAGGAGGGGGGAGTGACAATGACGGAGATCTGGGAAGATATGAAGGCAAAGGGCAGTTGGTTTTAAAAAATATGAAGGACAAGGACGGAGGGCAGGATGGATTCATGGGGAAGTGAGGGAGAGAAGGGGAAGCAATGAGTGAGATCTGGTCCGATATGAAGATATGAAGGCACAGGGTAATATGAATATAACGCCGTGTGGCTCCGAGATGTGGAAACGAGGGAAAGAAAGGAAATAAAGAGGGTGCGACGCAGTGAAGGTGGGTATGGTATTAATAAGCCATTGTGGAGATAATTGAGGAATGGGGTGGGGGGCTCTGAAAGGCTTTTTTTTTTTTTTTTTTTAAACCAACTCTCCCTTCAATCTTTGATTCACTTTCATCACCTCCAGTGTGGCCACGTTGATTGTGTGAAATCGGCAGGAGGGCCTTCAATTATTGCATCTCGTCTGTGGACTTCATGCACAGGCACACGCAGGGATACACACACACACACACACACACACACACACACACACACACACAGGCACACATACTGGATGGCTGGCATGCACGTTTCTGAAAAATACATACTCTTGAACAATACAAATGCTCTCCTCTTCCTCACTGGAGCATTAAGACGATCCCTTGATTTTATCCAAATGACTGGGGAGAGAGGAGAAGGGAAAGCCAATACACAATAGAGAGAAGGAAGAAAGCAGCAGAGATGAAGAAGAGTGCTGATTATTCTCTTTGTCTATTTTGTCATTAGCAGATGGGAGCTCGATAATGTAGTGGGTCCTTAATAGTGGTCATACAAAGGAAAATGAGGGAGAATCCTATACATAATGGCACTGTGAATGGATTCAAGTCTTTACACATGTGTGAGCATGTGTGCATTATATTCTATGGACACTAATGTGCACAAACACACTCACAAAGGACAGTGCACGAATATTGGGAAAAAAAAAATGGAATAACAATTTCATAGAGATGTGTGCGTGGCATGTACTTGAAGTATCTGAAGTGTTGGAACATCAACTGGGGCAACTTAACGCGAGAAACACTAACATGGCGGACAACCGCAATATTGCATCAATCAATGTTTGCTTCCATTGCTTTCCATCTCTCTTGCTCTCATCCTTTGCTTATAAAGAAATAAATCTATCATCAAGGACCAAAATGCATCCTTCCTGCTCTCAGAAACACACATATGGCCAGCTTTTACTGAATATAGACTCCTTCTTGGTCATGGACGGCTCTAAACCCTCTTTAAACCAAGCCTTTATTTCCCTTGTTGCTCACTGGCAGTGTGCGATAGCGTGTGCGTGTTGCTATTAGTGTGTGTGTGTGTGTGCATGTGTGTAGGGGGCCTGCGTATACGTCCAGAGCAGTGTGAACGTACAACACAATGTTTGTGTGCTTTTATGAGTGTTGGTGTGTCGTTTTCTGACGGCTTAATTAAAAGTGAATCTCCACCGAGTCTAAGTCACAAAGCAGCCACTGGGAATATTTCTAATTATTTCCTACCTTTCACTCTTCTATATGTGATTACTAACAGCGACCGGAGATTAACTGACGGTGGGGTGTATTTGCACACGGTTACCGTTTGTCCAAAATGACAGAAAGAACTCAGGTTGTAGAACGCGCGTGTGTGTGTTCGCGTGCATGTGTGTCAAGCAGTTACACCAAGTGCTGAAAAACAGGACGTCAGTTCTGAACTTTTTTATTTATGACAAAATTATACGACCACACATTTCCTCACAGCACTGTACATATTTTGAAGTCAACTGCGAACAGAATAAGGTGGTGCACTCTAACGCGCTGACAAACAGGCTCATATAAGAAATATGCATACGCACTGCACTTGTTGACATATATCCACGAAAACACCTACAGGCAGGCATGCTATACAAATCACCCCATATACTTTTAATATACACCAGAGGAGCACAAAGCACTAATAGCCTGTCGGTTTGCCTTGTGTGATTTAGTGAGCAGCATATTAAAAACTGGAGCTATTCATTAATATGTAAACTAGTATGCTGTCATTATATGGGGTTGGGGTCGTGGGACCAGGGTGCAGAGGGGGAGTTGCGGGGGCGATGGAGTCAAGGCTGCCAAGCCGAGACTTGATTGAGTTCAGCGTTTGATAAGTATGCGCGTGTCTTTGTGCATTTCAGCGCACGTGCTGTTGGCTCGCGAGGAACCGCGCGGTGATGTGTGCGTACGCATTTGCATGCATCCTTGTGTGTGTGCCTGAGGTCTCCGGGTCCCCAGGGTGATTAAAGAGAATAAATATGCTTGATTACAAATGTCCTACCTCCCCATCAACTCCCCTAATGTATGCAGTTTAATTGAGCGTCACAAGTAAAGTATGAGTTATGGAATGAACAGACAGGCCAATATCTCAGAGAGTCAAAGAGGGGGATGGAAGGGCAAGAGAGAGACGGAGAAGTGAGCAATGTTAATATCCTTCGTTTAAAAAAAATAAGTGACATGTAATGTGGATGCAGGTGTCTAAATTAAACACATTATGCAATACTGAAATGATATTGCCAGAGCAATCGGTAACATAAACACTGATACATATCCATTCATATAAAACAAAGAGGATTCAACATTGCACATTACCTTGGTACAATATCACCTAATGATGAGAACGTCTCACAAATATAAATGTTGGTTTGAGAAACCAAGAGCAAAATTACACAACTTTAATTCTAATCAAGGTGTAATTTATTTTAACTTTCCATTAGATTCAAATGGTCAATTGTCCAATATTGTGAAATCTTGGATTTTCCCACTGATCAAATGTGTCATGGTGAGAGTTGAGCTTTGGAGCAGTTTTATTTATTATTTATTTTTATTTTAATAGTTCATGCATCAGTGAGTACACTGTCTTACTACACTATCCCACCAATTAACGGGTGCTGGTAACGAGACATGGCAGGAGACACAGGAATGCAACACCAAAGGTAGAAAAATACACAGTTAAACTTCAAGGATACGCAACGTGTTTTGGAGAGTAACAGAATGGAAACATAAATGCTGTCGACATGAAAACTCCACAAGGTTCTTGTAAGTATCTGTTTCCGTTCTTCAATGTTTCACTGTTCAGTCTAAGAAATTACATACAAATTCCACACTTCATCCTACATCTCCTCCTTTGTGCTATAGCCGAGTTATCCTTGGAATTGTGATTCACCTCATACAAGACGCTTGAAATCTAAAACTGCAGGTATGAAGCTACTACTGATTTCAATCAATTGTTGCGAATGGACATAGAAACCTATATTTACTCTTTATAAAACTATCAATTCACACAGTCTAAAGTATATGAGATGAGGTTGTTCATCTCCACAAATAACACTTGGTGTAAGGATGTTTTTATTGCTCCTTTCAGTAAAAATCTCATGTAAATAAATTCCCATTTAGCTATCCTTTGTTACAAAGTGTTGCTACTCATCTTCATCCAGGTCCCTAGCAACAAAACAAATTCCTCCATGTCTCTCATACCTCTAACTCACACTCGCACACTTTCACGAACCCAAACACACTCACACGGGGCCCTGGCCCTTAGCTGGATTTGGTCTAATTGGCTTATTGTCTTGAGGAGCCAGTGACAGAGTAGTGGGTAGGAGGCAGACTTTCATCGGAGGTTATTGAGAGAGATAGCTAATTTCCCCGTGTTTCCCTGTCCGGGCCTCAGCGCTGCACACACACAGCAAGCCCTCTCTGGAGGGATCATTAAGAGTCTGGTTCTCTCACTCTCTCTCTCTACCTCACACATGCACACTTTCCCAGTCAACAGCCAAACACACCGCTAACCTTTAGAGGAAAAGTATGACGACACCGGTAAGGGCCAACGAAGACACCACCATGATCAGAATGCACTGTTCAGCACTTGAAACCTAAAACATTTACGTGTTTGTGTGTCTGCCATATCTTTGTCCTTAAATCGGAGATTGATAAGAGAGAAATAATGAAAGAAGTGGTCTTCATGGAAGAGTTGCAAAAAGAGTTGTCAAAAATCCAGACCTCTGACATGGAAACAAGGCCAAGGGACTCAACTATGCACCAAAACATAGGAAGTGGAGTGCAGAAAAATGACAGCAGGTGCTCTGGACTGAGCAGTCAATATTTGGATATTTGGCTGGAGCAGAAGGAGGTTTGTTCACCAAAGGGTTGGAAAGCGCTACAATATTGAGTGTCTGCAGGCAACAATAAAGCATCGTGGAGGTTTCTTGCATGTTTGGGGCTGGATTGCACAAATGGAGTTGGGTATTTGGTCAACATTAATGGTGTACTCAATGCCATCAGGGAAGTTAATGATTTGCTACAATTTTTTTTTGCGGTAGGACAACGACCCCAAACATACAGCCAAGGCCATTAAGAACCATCTTCAGCGTAAAGAAGGACATGAAGTCCTGGACGAGATGGCATGGCCCCCACAGAGACCTGATCTCAACATCATGGATTGTGTCTGAGATTACATGAAGAGACAGAAGGGTTTGAGGAAGCCTACATCCACAGAAGATCTGTGGTTTGTTCCCTAGAATGTTTGGAACAACCTACCAGCTGAGTTCCTTCAAAGACTGTGTGCAAGTACCTAGAAGAATTGATGCTGTCTGGAAGGCAAAGGGTGGTCACACCAAATATTGATTTGATTTAGATTTCTCTTCTATTCATTCACTGCATTTTGTTAACTGATGAAAACACTTCCATTTTTGAAAGCATTCTTAGTTTACAGCATAATTTCCACACCTGCCTAAAACATTTGCACAATACAAAGTCAGCAGATGCTCTACGGTAATTCGGGTACTTGATACTGCTCCTGTCTAATAACAAAGCACACAGCTACACTGACTGGTAAGGATTTATAATTATGGACATTTTTGGAACTCCATGTGTATTCGTGTGGATCTCTGGGTTGTTTTAGGAGCAACTAAGAACACCAAAATGTCAGGGTCACGTCTGAGCCAAGGACTTTTAAGAACGTTTAAGAACAAATGAGCCACCGGGCCTCACTTGTACAAGAACGCATAGTTCTAATCATTTTATGATCCGATTTATGACACCAAATTTAAACATGAAACCAGAACACATCTCTACTCTTTGCATTCACAGCTTAAAATGGATAGACTGTAAATGCATTCATGTCACTCTCAGAATGAATAGATCAATGCATAGGGCTGAATATTTTAATATGAAACTCCCTGGTATGCTCTGCTGATTATCACTGAGTGTCACTACACTAAACATGCAAACTGAATGGAATAGGTAACCTCTCTTGGATTATGACCTTGCCACACAGGGAGAAGAGGTTCGCTGGTTCAGAAGGAAAATGTGGAGGGCTTTGCAGGGATGGGTGGTTGTAGAGCCATCTGGGTAGTTGAAGTATGAGGGGGAGGCAAGTTGCTTCACAGCCCATAAAAAGCTTGCAACCCTCCTCTGGGGACTTAGGAGTAGGACTATGCCCTGGGAGGGAAAGGGTTCTACTAATTTACGAGGCCCTCTGCTCCTTGGTCAACAAAAATAAAACATCTGGGGTAATTACTAATTCATTATTAAAAGGCAGCATTATTTATGAGTGACGAGTAGAGGTGCTGCATGCTCGTGGTTTCTTTGGTATCCCAATCATACCAGAGCTGGGATGATGTGGTGAAGACCCAGCCTCGGGCGGTCCTACCGTGTCTCTTGCCCAGGCCTGATGCACCGTCCCTTGAGTGTAGGGCAAAAAGGGCTGGGGGGCAGATGTCGAGTGCTTGAGAAAGCAGTCCACCACTTTTGTGTGACCAGCATCTACACTGATGGTATACAGTATGGGTTGCACATCTTTGTTTGTGTCCATGTGTGTGTGCGTGTATGTGACCCGGTATGCATACATTCATATATGTGTTTAAACGTATTGATTCCCTTGCATTTCCAAAGGCAAGTAAGGAATACATATACATATATAGCCATAGCTACAGTACCCATACGCATCGAGATTATCTGGAATGCAGCAATAGTCGCTGCTTTTTTTGTTGTTTGTTTTTTTATTTTTTTATTTTTTGCCCACAATGGCACATTTCTAATGCCCGTCAGAGAATCAATCTTAACTGCGGTTTCGCTTAAACGCTGCCACATACTGTCACATTCTACAGAATTACGAAAACCTCTCAGCGGCAGAAATTCTAATAGCTCTCAATATGATGAGAATACTGGTATTTTTAGGCATTTGATCCATCCTGAGGTTCATGGATTTAAAAGCTTTTGTGTTATGGCTGTGAAATGATACATTTGCAGGCCTGCTTAAAACTCAATTTAACTGTAGCTGCAGCGTTGCCATAATGGCAACCCTCTATTTCCAGAGCTCTCCCAATCAATAACAAATTGCTGAAAGCACAAATGATTCCATTTTCTGCTAGGGGGAAACGAGAATGATGAGAAAATAGGTGAAATTGATATGTGAGGGAATATTATCAATGCTCTAAATGTCAGCAGGATGAGGTACTATGACCTTTCAGGGCTGAGGGTGAAAAAACACAAAGATAAACTCAAAATGCAGACAAACAATCATTCTAATGCAACAAATGCAAAGCCTGTTAGGGATTATTCTTGTAAAGCAATGGGTGAATATCAAGCATCATCGGTATGAAAGAATACTGCTATAACTGAGGGTTTTACTCCCCTCATTCTTTAAAATGATCACATTGATCCAGGTCCATCTTACTTAGAGTTGGTATCTGTGGTAAGCTGGACTGTGTCAGAGCCTGTGATATGAGCAGATCATTAGTGATGTTGCGCATGAAAGGAACTACGTGGTAGGAGGTGTTGTTAGGCTTCATGACAAGCTGGAAGGTGAGGTTACCCTGAACTACAGCGAGTGCCTGCTGCTTCTACCATTTCTTCCCACGAGCTACTGGAAACAACTGTGACAGGTTTCTCTATTCATCTATTCATTAAAACCATCGACTGATGTAAAAATGTGGACAATTTAGACAGGGAAAATAGTCCAGCAGTTGATAAGACAGAGATGGACTCTCCAAGTCCAACACACTTCCATATTCTCAGTAAACAGTGGAGTAATTTGGGCCAAGTGACATATAATAAAATAACTTGCACTTGGATGCCATGGTCTCACTCTATCCAGCTAAAGAAATCAAGAAAAAACTTTGGAAATGTCACAAAAAAAGGAAAAAACTGTGAATTTGATCCATTTCAATCAACTGGTTTGGAACAACACCAAAAAAAGTTATGGCTGGGGTCTTTCAATTAGGCAAGTTGTAATCACTCTTTTTTAAAATTTAGATAGTATATCAGGCTGTGCGGAGATGAAGGGAAAATGCAAGGACCTTATAACAACAATGCAAATAATACATACACAGGTTCTGCTATGTCCTATTCAGAAAATAAATGTGTTTCAATCTCAAATTAAGTGCACTAACTCAGAAAAAAACAAAAGCCACCTCAAGAAAGCATGAAGCCATTTCTGGGCGACTGATTTTTGTTTTGGCTTCTGTACCAACTACTAAGAACAGATACTTCAATGAAAACCTTAAAATACGGCCATAAACAGCATAGGTGGGCATTTTCAGAAAGTTACAAAAAAACCCAAAAATGACCGATACATACATTCCAAAGTTTCTGAAGATCAAACATTACTTTTTCGGCAGAATGGACACATGAACAAAACACCATCATCCTTGACTTAAACAAACAGCAAATACACGTCACATGGAAATAAACAACCGCACAAACATTCTGTACAAACTTACAAGCAAAGGAAAAGATAAACAGAGGATCTTAAAAACCTTCAAGGCAAACCAACCACATTTCTATTAAACTCTATTAAACAGACACTGAAGATTTACTTGTTCAAATCCCACATGTTCTTTGCCTTCATAAAACATTTCCACATTCATGGAGCTTCACAATGACAAGACAGTCAATGTGAGCTATACGTAAACACATATAAGCCCTCTAACCCTTTGATTGAATAGTTATTGTTCTCTATCTATGTCTGGTTAAGTGTGTGTGTGTGTGTGTGTGTGTGTGTGTGTGTGTGTGTGTCTTCAGTGGTCTTGGCTTTGAAGAGAATATACAAAGCCTGTGTAAGTCTAGGGTCAGGTGAATGGTTGGTTTTGTGAGCTGCTTTTTCAGTTTGCAAGGGCATATAGGAAGATGCACATCATCCATAATAGTTGGCATGTTTGTTTGGAAAAGTAAACACTATTTTGAAGTTGTAAAGGGCGTTAAATGCTTGCAGTATGTGCCATGGACAGGTTAAGCACATAGAAGCAGCATGTGAATGGATTCCAGGTCTTGGTAAGAGTAGGGCCTAGTTTTGTTGAAGTTTGAAGTTTAAACTAAACACTGAATGATAAGTTAGTAAAGAGCATCCAGGCCTTCGACCTGACCAAACTGTAATTTGCTTTGACTGCTTTTACATGTTTGATGGCTAACATCATGAGCGACGTGTATCTTAAAGAACATACACAACATACACTGCCTCGCCAGCTGGATTTGACTGAGCAAATAGGTAAGAGCCTCCTATTGGATAATTACTGCAAGGACGATTGTCTCTTAGCTGGCAACAAGTTATTTATTTATTATTATTATTGTTGTTAATGAGTAGCTTGTCACTTCTTAAACAACCATGTGGAAAGACACATCCTGTGGTTCGTGGAGAAGATATGAGTCTGTTTGAGAGGGGTCGAATCATTGGCATGCATCAAGAAGAGAAAACGTCTAAGGAAAATGGAGCAGAAACTACTAAAACTGGGTTAAGAACTATCCAACGTATTATTAAAAACTGGAAGGATAGTGGGGAACCATCGTCTTCAAGGAAGAAATGTGGCCAGAAATCAGATGGAAGAAAAACAACGGTAGAACTCAGAGCTATGTTTAATAGTGAAAGTAAAGTAAGAGTGAAGGGAACTCAAAGGATTGGGACTGAACAGCTGTGTAGCCTTAAGAAAACCACTAATCAGTGAGGCTAACCAGGAAAAGGCTTCAATTTGCTAAAGACTGGACTGTGGAGCAATGAAAGAAGGTCATGTGGTCTGATGAGTCCAGATTTACCCTGTTCCAGAGTGATGGGGCATCAGGGTAAGAAGAGAGGCAGATGAAGAGATGCAGCCATCATGCCTAGTATCTACTGTACCAGCCTGTGAGGGCAGTGCTATGATCTGGGTTTGCTGCAGTTGCTCAGGTCTAGGTTCAGCAACATTATGAGGTCAGCTGACTACCTGAATGACCAGGTCATCCCACCAATAAATTTTTTCTTCCCTGACGGTACGGGCGTATTCCAAAATTACAATGCCAGGATTCATCGGGTTCAAATTGTGAAAGAGTGGTTCAGGGAGCATAAGACGTAATTTTCAAAAATGAATGCAACACTGGATGGAAATAAATCTTGTGACATTGCAGGAGCTTCTTATCGAAACAATACCACAGCACAGCGAATGCGTTCTGTAATCAAAGCTTAAGGCAGCCCAATGAAATATTAGACTGTGTGACCTTTTCTTTGGCGTTTTTTTTTTTGGTCAGGCAGTTTACATGCAGCACATAAATGCAGCATACATGATGCAAGGTGGTGCCTGTCACATGAAAGATTGATAATGGAGGAGGCATCACTCAAAGAGTTCACTGTAGAAAGCATTAGGTTACTGTTGACAGAATAAACAGGTGCACAGAGAAAATAGTAGTGATATTACAGGTGACTTAGTAGGCAAAATGAACAAAATAATAACTGTAGGCAGTGATGCTGGGTGTATATCATTACCTGTATTCCAAGTGTCTTGATTGATCTTTAAGATGTGCCTGCTGTCTGACATTTAAGTTCAGTAACTATGCACCAAAAGGGCAAACTTTGCAGCAAAAGCAGCAGCTAAATTCACATTATGATAGGACTTGCATTTCAAAAGTAATACTGAAGTCATCCTTGACTCAGCTGCACTGATTCGCATTCTGGTGCCAGGTTAAAAAAAAAAAAAAAAAGTGTCTTTCTACAACCTGAACTATATATGTGGACTTGGTACCATATACAGCTCTGGTAAAGATTTTATTAATGAAATTAATCTTAGGAAAATGTCTTGACAAATGTTTAATTTGAGACATTTTTTTTTATTTGCTGTACTGAAGAATGAGAGATATAGAACTAATTTAATACCTATTGTTGCTTATGACGAATCTCCTTCTCTGCAATTACTCAAACCTCAGCCGTGGCATGAGGGGATGCACACCTTGTGATCCCAAATCTGGTTCTCCACTCCCTGCCATGGCTCCCCTGTGAGTAGAATAAAGGCGTTTCATTGCCATTACTTTGAGTATTCAAAGATTATTTTTATTTTTTTGCTAGGAGTAACATCCAAGGATGAAAATGTGTTCACAATAATGACAGAAAAGTAATTTAACCACTGGACAGGCTTCGGCTCCAGAGCTGAAAAGCACATTTATTCTTTTTTTTGTTTCCCTAAGGTCAGCTCCTGGTTTGCATACACAAAAGGAGACGCAACCATCCCTCATTACAGCAGCTTCTTTAAAGGAACAATATCCATCTGAACATTTGACTTCTTCGTTATTCACATTTCATTCATCGCTTTGTACTAACATCGTCGTCGTCGTCCTCCACAACCCCCTCCGTTGAGTCAATATCATCAGTTCTGTCATTGCGCGATTGTCTCATCGCACAGAACAAGGCCACGCTGTACTAATTTCTCATAAGCAACAAAACAGGACAGTGTGTATTGTCCTCATCACAGCCAGTGTTCAGTGAAATCAATAATGACAGGGCACATATAGCTCAGCCAAGGCCCTCTGAAACCTCGTTAGTCTAAATACCTCCAGGAGATATGTGCTAATAAATGAAAATAAAATTAACAGCATCCACTCGGGCTCTACTGGACTCTGATCTGACCATTGCAAGGACATACCCTGCAGTGTTTTAAAACTATCCTGGTTAATTAGATTCTCTAATGTGCAGGCCCGAACAAAATTAGAAGCATGCTAAAACTTAACAAGCTTAACCTGGCTTCATGATTTTGTCTTCTCTGCCTCCCGTTTTGGGTGGAAAAAAATAATAATCATGCAACCTTTGAACTTCCCTGTGAGTTCCTTGAGGCTAGTGATGGAGGAATGAGTGTGTAATGAGGGTGTTTGGAGGTGTGCGCTTTGCATGACAGTATATTTATGTGTGTGTGTGTGTGTGATAGTAAATGGATTAAGCTGAAAAACAATATGGAATCAGTCAATCTCTTGAATGATTTAGCTGTGGGCAAAGCTTAGTATAGTCAATGTAATCAATGTTTGTTTCACAAATGATCACCTGTAAATATATAAATAAGCCCCTTTAAAGGGATATACTAGTGGCTAAATAGTTTGATGGAATAAAACCAGTATATGTTCTATATTTGTCCCAATCATTAAGATATCTTCAAGACATGCACATGTAGACTTCACCTGTATAATAGGACTGGGCGTAATGATCTAAATATCGATACCAAGGCTGGTATCAGAATCGGATCAATACTAGCGCGTCTTCTACACGTCCACAAAATGACTCCTCACACAGTTAATGCAAGCGCAGCTTCTCTCCAAGTCTGTGTGCATCACGAGCTTCTCCATCCTCACCTACAGCAAAAGGTGGGATATGAATAGACTCTGACACTCAAATCCTAGCATCACTATAGAATCGCACAACTGGTACTGATGCCATTATTGAAATGTGTCGGTACTTGGAAGGAAAAGACAATTGCACGGGATGCAGACCCACTTATTTGGTGAGAAATAAATGACCTAACAAAATGACCTAATATTCAAAATAGTAGTATGAAAATCAACAAAGTCAGGTTTTAGAGAAGGATGAGAAGGTGACTTTATCCAAATGTTGTCTTGACTTTGAGCCAGAGACACTGGGGTGTCGAAACAACTACTTGATTAAGTTTGTAAAAACATCTCTGTAAGGATTAAAGGATTTCGTAGAATTAGCCACGTGTTACAAGGAAACCTTATTCACACAACCACATGGCAGGCATTTCAACCACCTAAAAAACTTCAACAACCACTGCCACATGTCTGGTGAAGAAGACAGCGTGGAAAAGAAAATAAAGAAGAAGAAGAAGCAGCAACTGCTGCTAACTGTGATGTCTACTGACTCTGCCGCTGTGACTGCTTGCGCCGCCATCTTGAAAAAATAAATAAATAAAAATTGAACAACAAATAAAACATTCTAAGCCATGTGTGGTTTTTTTGTCCCCTTTTCTTCTGGGAAAAATGCACAGAAACGGACAAATGCACAAACACGCACACACAATGACCTTAGAGTACCTTGACAACATCAAGCGCAGCCATGGCGATAGGCTGCGTCTGAGCTGTGCCATGGCCAAACAGTTTATCACTGTGAGAGCACTTAGTCTTTGTATGCACGCATGTGTGTGTTTGTGTAGAAGGAGCATTTTGTTTACACAAAGAGATAAAATGTCACCAAACACGGAAAGGAAGGAACTTTTTAAGATTGTTTGTTATTGTAGTTTTTTAAAGCTTTAAGATGTTTTCCGAGTACAAAATACGGGTCAAAAAAATCAACCCATATTACTTACAACACTTTATATCAAGAAACACATGTAACACAGACATACTGTTCAGTGTCCTGGAGGAGTGGAGAAAAAAGAGATGACAAGTAACAAGGTAGACTCAAACTTTGTGACAGTAGCTGCTGATTTGATCTAATCTACCCTAAAACAACCCTGACTTGATCTCAACCTCAGGTTTGCACATTTCAACTCTTCAACGAGGCATTTTTCTATAAATGTTTTATCTCTGACAAAAACAAAATAATAATAATAAAATATGACAAGACAAAATCCATCAATTATTTATTTTTTTATTCTAATGTGGTGTCACCATTGTTTTGTCTGTAAACAGAGCGCGCTGAAAAATCTGAAACGCCACCACTCTGTTGTTTACGTCTTTGCCAGCGGCTGCGTGTGCATGTGTTCACGTGTTTCTACGAGCTCACAGAAACACTTCTCACTCTGTCAGTGCGCGTTTGTGCACTTAATACAAAAGCCTAACTTGTCTGTCCTCCCCCAGGAGGAAATAATTGACCAGTCATCCCGGCCTCTCGCCGAGAGTTCAGACATTCTAAATGTTGCGCTGGAGTGTCTAGTCTGGAGTGGACTTCTCAGAGAGAATTAGTGGAGCTTCTCAGCCACCAAATCACTGCAGAAATGTAGTCAGACAGTCTAATCACAGATACTCACTGTTTGTTCCCCGAGAACTTTCTTCCACTTCACCGGGCCTGCGTTGCATCAGCCTTCAGCTTACCTCCCCTTTTGTATTCATTTCCCCTCTCTTGATATGCTTGTCCATCTTCCTCTGTATGTTTCTCATATTCCTTTTTCATTACATGTATCTCACACTGTGTCTGACAGTCTGATTACGTCTCCTCCCTCTTACACCCTCTCCTTTGTTTATATATATACACAGCTATATGTGGACTTTATCAGTTGTAACATTGGCTTGTACGGCCTCTGAGGGACACAGAGGTAGTTGATATGGAGAGAGGTGTGAATATGTGACTCCTCTGCTCGGGCGTGCGTACATGCGTGAGTGGGAGTTCACGTATGTGGGCCTGGCATGTGTGTGTTGACCACGGAGGTGTACCACGGGCCATTTGTACCGGCCCAGTGCGCCTATGAAATTGCCTCCGGGTGTGGGGGTGCTCACAATGTTCTGGACCATTAGCTCAAATAAGTCACAGCCAAAACTCTTAGTATCTGTCTCACTGGCCAAATGACAAACTGTGCATCCTCCTAAATCCTCACCGCCGCCAAACGGGCGGCGACGGGAGAGGGCGAGAGACGGACAAAGAAAAAGATTTCTAAGGCAGATGTTTCTCCAAAGGTGTGATGCTCTAATTACTCTGTGGCGGCGTTGGGGCTTTGTGGTTTCACAAAAAAAAAAAAGTGGTACACACCCACACGTGCATAATTTACGCACCTTTCTTCACATCACCATGTCCATCTACTAGGCAAAAAAAAATCCTGAATTCTTTTAGAAATACAGATGTGAGCCAAGACATACAACACTTTCACTTTCATGCAGGAACTTCCTTTGTGTCCCTCTTTTCCTTTCCTTAGTATAATGTTGATCTCACTAAGTCAGCTATTCTGTAACATGGTGATATCATTTCACATAAACGGTTCTAGGTATTTAAGAATGTGTTTTCACCTGTTTACGTAACATAAATCGTGTGCGTCCTCCTGAGTTGTTTGTTAATTTTCTACTCTTCACCGATAGATTTTTGTTTTTCCTTTCTTCATGACAGACCAGTCCACGAGAGCCGCGGCCGGGACAAAAGCACTAAATATTCAACGGACAAACACACCCCAAGGTTCAAGATACATTTAAAACTAGGGCACAGTGTAAATCATACAATAAAGGCATCTCTCATACGCACATACACATCCATACACCTCCAAACATATGGACCAGCCAGACGACCATAAGGAGCCACAGCTCTCTCTCATTGTTTATTCTGCCTTTCTCCCTTTCTTCTGTTCTTTAATTCATTTTTCATCTGCTCATCATGGATGTGCGTCTGGGGCAACAGGCACGCCAAGCACTGCCCTCTGTAAGGATATTGTATTACTCTTGTGGACAGACAGCGCGCACACACGCACGCCCAAAAAAAAAAAAAAAACTCTCAGATGCATGGGAAAATACACTAGTGGGTACATACTCTCATTCACACACACAAACCGTCCTCTAGAGTAAATGAAGTCTTAGAATTCTTCAAGGCATCCAGAGTCAGAGACCGACTTTGTTTTATTCATCCTCTCACCCCCCCCCACCAACCTCCACCACTGTTCCCTCGTTCCTCACCTCCTCACGTCAATTTTGCATGCGGGTACTCTTCCTTGTTGCGACCCTTCACCTGACTCTCCTCGTCGATCAGAGTTTGAATTTGAATCCCCTCTCGGGGTCGCACGCAAGCACACAGCTCGCAAAAAACACAGCTCGCAAGAAACCCGACGGTGCACCTGAAGCATGTTTCAGCCGGTTTCATCATATCAGACCAGAACGCTTCTTGATGTGCGTGGGTCCAGGATGTTTGGCTCGGGTTGCATCTGGGTGTTTGTATGTTTTGAGACGCGCTACAGTAACTTGCTATCCCTCCAGTTATTAGGAAGAGTTGTCATTATTGTGCGCCGACCTTTCAGAGCAGAAAGTAGCTTGTATTTTCTTTCATTTTTGTTTAATTTCATCAGTGAAAAGGGAGAAAAAGGGACACCCACACCAGCAAAAACTTGTATTTAAATGAAACAAAACCATGTCCATCTACGATTTAACCGTGTCTTTCTATCAATGTTCGTACAGGTATGACCCCAACTTAACAACCTCAGAGCAACCTCAGAGGGAACATAAAAGAACTTGTGTTTAAGATGCTTCACACCATGACAGCAGCGGTATCTGCGCAGGAGAGATACAGGCTGTAACAAACTCCTCTTCCTGCGTGTGCAAGTGTATAAACGACAACTGTGCCACAACAGCCTTGACCAAAGCTGGTGAAAACACTCAAGAAAACAATTTACAGCAAATAAAGTGGAGGAGATACAGTAGGATTAACTGTGTGTTCTCAGGTTGTAATGGTTTTGTGCTTTTCAGCGCAAAAGATCTCTGTCCTGACTTTAACTGCCTTCACAGCATGTGGTAGTATATATAAATAATTTTTATTTTGACTGTTGTACAGCGGCTGTGCTGAAGTTATTAGCTAAGCATCCTCAGTTTGCTCTGTTGTAAAATTGTACTGTACTGTATCTACGGGGGCAGAGCGGAACATGTGCAGAGTGTAGTAGAAATAAAAATATGCAATTATAAAACAGTTGAGACCAGTATAATTCAAAATATGCTAAAAATCAGACTCCCACTACATTTAAAGTTAAATATTTGGACAGGCAATGTGAATGAGAGACCAATCCTGCCACCATTTGCATACTCTACTGGACTACTGGTTTATTTTGCCTGTAATCATTTACCATTTGATCTTAAGGAAAAGTGTTAAAAAGACCTATGAAATTACCGTCACAGTGACTTTTACCAATACCAACCACATATAGTGGGTTTATTTACAATATGTGGGCCTACACCAACATGAAACTGATTACAAAACTACAAGGAATTCAATACAATCTTAAATAGCGTGAAATCCACAAAATTTTAAGTGTTAGAACACCTCAGCATGTGAAACGGTCAGCGTTTGTTTAGTGCGCTCGCTTGTTTATCCAGCGTGTGTTTAACTGGGAACAATCACTTGTCTGCAGATTCAAATTTCAAAGGCAATCATTGTGTGCGCGGAAAAACTTTGATGTAAAGCAATTCGGTTGCAAAAGACCGACGCGGAGGCGACAAGTCTCCCTCACTTGGAATGAATGAGCCATCACCAGAGAGTACTGCATTCGAATTCATTAAGTGTGATCCAGGCCCTAAGAGGAAACTCAAGTGCTGAAGCACTGACATAGGAGGCAATCACATTAAGCCAGAGTTTTAACAGTTAAGACCTCTAACCGGAAAAACAGCTTTGAGTTGGAAAATGTGTGTAAAATAGTGAGTCGAACCCCAGCCTCAGCACCTAATTTGTCTTCGTCTCTCTGCCAATGGAACAATGGCTTTTGTTTAACCTTGTTTGATTTCCCTCTTAGCGCTGATCCCCTGACGAAGAGGGCTATTATTGGGCCTCTCAGAGAGGCATGTTTCACTAACGAGCGATCGCTAATGAAGGCTTTGATGTAGGATTAATTACACTCCAAATTGAATGTCTAATTGCTTTTATTCCCTCCCGATGAAATATGCTCTGGCTGCCACTTCAATGCCATCTGTTGTAATTAGAAAAAGAGAGAGGGGAGAGGGGAGAGGGGGAGGGAGGAGGAGGCGGAGGGTGGGAGATGGATTGTAAGGTGTAATAGAGAAGACCTTTTCCAGTCAGCAAAGTTTATTCTTATGTCCTGTTTACGGATTATGTCTTTTGGCTTACAAATTCTTCCCCTTCCTGTCACCCCCCCATCCTCCTCCTCCTCCTCCTCCTCCTCCCTCCATCCTCCCCGTTACTGCGCCTTTGCCTCCACCTCTCTGATAGATGATGTGAGGTTATCTGTTTCCCCTCGCTAATTGCATCCTCTGATGAGTTTAGGCAAACACATTAGCTAATTGCATTTGTGCTTCTCAGACACTGCTTGATTGATAAAGTGCATATGATGCTGAATCACCGCACTGTTTGGCGGTTATTCATCTAAATGGCAGTCCATATAAACATGAGCACGCACACACATGTGCGCAGGGGGAGGCAGAAATGACACAGCGTGATTGATGTTGTGTTTTAAGAGATTGTTTCTGATCTTATTAAAAAACATTGATTTCTTTTAACTGTTTTTATTCTGTGATGTTTTATTACTGCAAGCTGTACACAGAGGAAAAGGCTTAATTTCAAATTAAAATGAGCAGGTTTTACCATGAAGCCCTTGTGCAATGTATGGAATATGTGTCCAGTGACGTATATTTATACATTTATTTAATTTGGTTTTCACTTTTAATTTATCAGCCATTTTATTTATTTATTTTTTATTTTTTTTACTAATTTTGTATTCGATTAACACACATAAACACAAATCCAAAAAATACAGAGATCATAAATACAGTTACACTTGCTTCATATTATTTCTCAAGTCTTAGGAGAAGACATTACGTCAAGTCTGTTTTCAGCTGTAGTCTTGCTGTGGTTTTCTCCATGATGATCACATTTGTTGTGCCAGTGTAACTTTGCTGTTCCCCATGCAGCCCTCTAAGGATAATAATATAACAAACAAATGGACTCTGGACACTACATGCAGGTCCATTTAGATCTCAAGCTACTGCGGTGAAAATGGTTGTAATTATGTCGTGCAATAGGTGGAACTTTAATGGTTTAGACTTGCAGAAGCCCCAACAGCGTTTAAAACGACATGAAACTAACTTTTCACTCTTTTTTAAAGTTTGTTTTAGCTCACTTCTAAGAAAATATGTCAAAAAAGGGGGGTGGCTTGTGGAGGGGGTCCTGCTCCTTTTAATTTCTGAAATCCTGTGTTCAGTTTTTAAACAAAAAAACTTTGCATCAAGCGCTTGAAAAGGAGCCATGTTCATTTCATCCTCTACATTTACATCCACTGAGATGAGTCCCTCTTTTATGGCCGGTTCACTTTAAGCCACCTGAAGAATGAAAAGAAAAGAAAAAAAAAACACATCTGGGTTGTGCGGTCATTATGATAATACAGTAGCACATGTAGAGGACCAATAGGTGGCCCACGAGGCTGTTATGTTTTATAATGGTATTGTGTTCTCGAGCTCGCATTAGCATCCCAGTGAATGGACGTGTGGCAGGTGTGCTTTGTAGCAGCACACTGCCTCTGTCTGATAAGACAATGACACAATATGACGAGAAACAACGCCGGTTGTCAGCAATTGTCCTCACAGAAAAGATGACACAGTTGTCAATACTCTTTCTCCGTGTGCGCGAGCGTGTGGACGCCTATCTGTGTGGGTGTGTGTTAGAAGGACTCCCCGAGGAGCAAATGGCTTTAAGCAACACAAGCGCCTGATCAATACATCAATATTCAGCTTAGGAGGTCTGACGACACACACACACATTTTATGCACACGCTCGCCAACACTCAAGCATGTACAGAGATATATACACACAAAAATACACACACACACACACACGCTTCAGGCTCTACTGTGTGTGACTCTTGGCTAATCAATTTTTCGCCACATGATAGGGACGCCACGCGCCGCCATCATCACCGCCGCTGCATCGTTAGACGCACACACACTCAAACACCAACGCGCGCACACGCACACTATTGTTGCCATTATAAAAGATTATAGTCTACAAAGACAAAGATGGATGTGATTAACATCTTGTCCATTCTTCGCTGGAGACAAATGCACACGCACACATATATACGTGTGCAGCGCAGCGCTGACTTCACCCCTGCAGCTAGAGCACATTGGATGGATGTCAGCTTATGGAAGCGTATGTATTGTGGTTATTGTTATTGTAATGACCCACTGAAACAACAGTATGGAAACCAGGGGAGCCGGAGCTTGTGTCTTCAGATAATCCGACCGTCCGCGCTCTACACACACCAATTGGTCACAGTTAGGGGCCTGCCAAGTCAGATAGCACACGGTGCACGTGTGCGCCGAGTTGCGCGATCTTGCGTGGATGCAAGAATAGGGAGAGTGGAGGGGGTTGAACTGGCATGTGTGGATCTTCCACTACGGTATGCCTGCACAAACAACCGTATATGCGTCTAATATACTATATCTCTCTGAGAGATCAAGTACCTCTGTACATATGCAGTGAATAAATAAACAGTGTATAGATAGATGCTGTATTCCTGTGGAGGCAGGATATCTCATATCCTGGCTAATGCATTTTACTTTGTTGGAGGCGAGTGAGAAATGAAGTTGTTCTGAAATTTGGGTTTTAATTGCCGCTGTTACAAGTATACATACTCAGACCTGCTTCCACTGAGCCATCTATCCGTCGTCCCTCTTTCCCACTGCGCACGCACACACAACTCACACAAAGCACACTCCGCACACAAGCGCACACCATCCAGTGAAGTAAACATAATTTAATTGCATATCTGGAAAACACGATTCAATTACACAGAGGCATTTAAACCAATCACCGCCGTGCTTTTCATTCATATCAGTGACATAATTCTGACCATTTGTGGCACCACTTACACAGTAATGAAAACGGAAATGTGCCACTGAGAACATCACAACACACCGCGGAGGGTTAACGAGTTAAAAGCGGGTTCTTTTTTATTGTACGAATTAATCAACCAGCGCATCTCTGACAAACAAACAAATAAACGGACGAGGGCTTAGTTAGCTCTGCTGTTATGCAGGTTCAGAAAAAAAAAAAAACAAAAAACAAAAAAAAGCTTTTGATTTAAAAGTGGTAAACTGTATTTCGAGCAGAACTTTAAGGGAGATGATCAAGAGTCATTTGGTTCCAGCCATGATGTAAGCCTGAGGTTAAAGATGTAAAATGGACCACATACAGTAAACAACCAGGCCTGAAATGAGGTTCAATAGACAAGAGCTTCAGAGCAATACACTTTATATATATATTTTTTTTTTTTTCATGCTTTGATGTTTGAATACAATCTGAATTCTGGCCACAGCTCTGGTCTCTGAACTTTCCTTATGTTGTCAAGAAAATTTATTGTTTTGTGGTTGATGTCTTGACCTTATTTAGCATACAGATATACACACAGAGAGGCTGAGCGAAAGCGTGGAAAAAGTATCTCAGCTGTCCGCAGAGTTTAAAATGGCAACAGTTATTAACTTTGAAATGTTAAAAGGCAGCGCAGTATGTGAAGTTGCAGTACACTAAGTGGTTCCATCACTTAAGTGAAAGTTAATTGTACCCTGCATGCATCCTGTGTGTATGCCCTGTACATACGCAGTACTTTATTTTCCAGTGTGATTTAGCCGCCTGTGAGGAGAGACTCAGAAACAGCACCAGGCTATATTGGAGCAATAAGTAAATCAAAGCAGGGAACCTAAGGACTAATCCACACATTCCCATAAGGGTAAAGTGTGATTGGAATGGCTAGAAATTAATGAAAATAATTCTTTATAGGTTTAACCTTTTTGCAGGGTTTAACCTTTCGGAGGTCACCAGACATTAGATTTATTCCTGAGAGAGCCGCTGGATGTTTTATTTACAGGCCGAGGTGAATATTCTTTAAGAGTGTTGGGTGACTTAATATTTTACACATACCTCAGGAATACACAAGTATATATGGGGTTCATGTGCATAGAAGGTACAGGAAAAAAGAGCAATTATCAGTGTTGTAACATGTGTTATTTATTGCTGATATTTAGTTTTAATATCAAAGCATAAGTTTAAGGCCATAAAATAAAACTAAACCCACATTCAGATGAGATTATTGTGGCTAGAGGTGGAGAATAAAGTAATCCCTGTGGTCTGTCGTAGTTTATCTCATGGCTCCAGACAGAAAAAAAAAACACAATTTGGTCTGTAATAGACGTGAACGTTCGGCGGGACGAATCAAAACATAAAGTTAAAAGCAAAAAAAATCTCTCAGAACTTAAGCCATTAACCTGACAGTCATCACATTTTGGGATATTATTTGGGGCCAAAGTAATCTCCACAAACAGAAACATGAATTTGAATGTGTAGAATCTGAAGGCAATGACAATATTTTGGTGTGGGAAGCTTTTGACCTGTGGTTTGATTAATATTAATATAATAAGCTCTGCTTGCGTGCTGTGAGCAAGGAAGCAAAACCCTGACACAAACACCGTTACCTGAGTTACCTGAGAATGTCAACTCTCCACCCCAACTCCATACTCACATCTCAAGTTGTTGGAGTATAAACAGTTACCATGGCCCGGACATCTGCTGGTTACACCAGAGATTTGTTTTTGACTTCAGGTGATAGGCATGATGAGTGAGGACAAAGCATTCCTCTGCAACTTTTAATCGCCCCAGTTTATATGTACCTATGTTGGGAAGCTGACCGAAGCGGCATAAGTAGGAGGCAGACTCAAGGCCGTTTGGTTAGAAAAAATCACCACAAGGTGTTTATTTACAGGTGCTTCCAGATTTGTTTGGTATCAACAAAAGTATATACAATAGAAAAAAAAAAAAAAAAAGGTAACTGAACAGTTAACTGAGTTGAACTAAAGAAATCTCAACTTATAACAAACGCAAGATTCAACTGAAATCATGTGTAAATAGCTACACCTGATAAGCACACTGTCCCCCCCCCGGCAGACAAAAGGCTTCTGCTTCAATAGCCTCTCCTCCTCGTAACCCAGCCTCCCTGGCTGTACCACTATGGGAGGAGAGTCCACTGGCTCCTAATAAAACCATTAACAAAGCTAATCTCATACCTAACTACAGCAAAACACCTTTACCTACATTACTGATGATCCATATTTAACCATATCTTCATTTAACAACAAATAAACCTAAATAATACTTTTTAGTAATTTCCCTTACCCTTACCCATTTGGACTAGTCCAATGACCTGCCCCCAATCATGTCACCTGAGTATAAAAGTAGGAAATATGGCCGCACTCCCTCCTTTGACTCTGGCCACATGGTGAGTATGGTAAGTAACACAAATGAATATATACATAACTTATTTTAACAAGAAGTAAATCAATAAACTTTAACTAAATCTAACAATATGTGTAAGTGTTTATTTTAACCAAGATGTTGAGCTACCAAATATAACCAAACATAATACAAAACACAAACAAACCCGGGATAGTCTGTATCTGCAAAATGATGATTACTGATGGCAAAATAACTGAAACAAACAAGTATGGTTAAACTAAAGATGGTAATAATGAGACAAATGGTCTGACCCACTTTGTCACAACCTACATGTGTAAAACTACCCCATCAATGAGCTCTATGGGATAAGTCTCCTGATCATCATCATGTTTCCAACATGACCTACCCACCTATATACTGGCATACAGGTAGGCATGCCTATAAGCTGGTATTAACATGTTTTGACTTGCCCCATTTTCACATAAAAGCCAAATTTCACACTCCCAAGGAAGAAAGAAAAAATATCCATCCCACAGAAAAAAAAAAAAAAAAAAGCAACACAGAGATTGATTTTCAGAAGCAAGGATAGAACTCCAGACAGGATTTTAAAATTACAGGAGTACTGGAGAGTTTGCTGAAAAATAACATTCAATTTCAGCAATGATAATTACTGTGGAGTGGGCACAATAATTACTCACACACATGCTGCAGACTGGATTAAAATAACTGGCCGGGGAAGGTAATTTTAAAATCACTCCACCTTCCTTAAAGAAATAAGTCCCATCCAAATGGGGCTTAAGTATGCTTTACTTGGAGATTTTTTTTCCCAGAATGGAATTTAATGAGAAACAAAGGCAAACTTTAACGGAACTATTTTATTTCACTCAGTGTCACTCAATTTTTCTTCCACTGAAGCGCCAAGAAATTATATTTCCTTTCTTAGAATTTATACCTCGCTCAATTACAGCTTCATGTGAACTAAACCTTAGACCCCAGACCCAAACAACCCGACAAAACACATAATACACTGGAATCACAGTTTTTAATTGGGTTTATGTAAGTCATAAGCTTATAGACGCACTGCATGGTTTTGTGCTTTCTTCCTGTCTTTTGAGGACTAAACTCTAAGGCATTGAAACATCAGTTGAACTATGTTTTTTTAGTTTCAGTACATCACTTGCCCAATCACATGGCTCCTTTCACTTTAAAGTTCCATCAAAAGATTTCCTTTGATATATTTTGATGTATGGGTCAGCCTGTACCCAGGCCTTTCAAGGTGGAAAAGAGAAGTATATGTTTTTCAAACTTCACACATCACAGATGAGACTGCTGCTCCGTTCATTCACATTTGCTTGAACTTCTGTAAGACAGGGCCAGATATCAAATAATGAATAATTCCTTTTTCTTTTTTTTTTTTCGTCCAAGTCTGCAACCAGACATATGGTTTTGAGT
The DNA here is from genome assembly GCF_022458985.1 of Mugil cephalus. Taxonomy (NCBI): domain Eukaryota; kingdom Metazoa; phylum Chordata; class Actinopteri; order Mugiliformes; family Mugilidae; genus Mugil; species Mugil cephalus. The sequence goes on from NC_061787.1 coordinate 15,571,908, forward strand.
TGGACCATTATTGTCGGGTAGCCTTTATATATTCAGACACAAAGATGTCCGTGTGCTATTCTGGGAAACTTGGCTCAAGTCGTCACGTCACCAGACAAGAAAACAAACAGATGAATCAAATTAAAAGACTTTTGAGGACAGGAACTTAAGTAAAAGACAGGACGTAGAAGAAGAAGAAAATGACAGGAAAAACAACAGAGGGGACTATGGAACTATTAAAGGCTCTTAAATAAAGTGGGGAATGAAAAGAGACATATCAGTCAAGGGAAATGTAGAAGATGTAGAAGAAGCTATCCCGTACCTGTACTTAAAGTTCATAACTGAGGGCATATTGGCCAATCAGCCATCTGACTCTACACCTACCTCAAGTGCTCAGTCTCACTCTAACCTCTACTATATCCAACATTTGATCCATCTTTCAGTTGCTGTATCTGAATATCACAAAGGATGTGACCAGCGGAAAATATGGATTGCAATGTCCATAATGTGTCCCCTTACGTGTATTAATCAACTCTATTGACCTCACTTTCCCTCCACACGCCACTCCGATTGTTTGTTTACCATTAGGGCCGAGTGTCTCGGTTGTTCGATAGCCCACCTCCATCTGCATTTAAACAATGAAACTATCAGCTAGGTAACAAGAGTGGGGACAGCAGCTCAATACTGCTATGAGAGGTCTCCAATAATCAGCTGGGTTGGAGGCAGGCAGGACGCAGGCAAATACAAGCAAGCGGTATTGACAGGCTCTGGTTGCTTTCAATCAGGTTATATCTACTGGCAGGGAAATCGGCCGCACTCTGCATGGACTCAGAATTATCACTGATGAAGACATCAGTTGGAGAAACAGAGGTTGGGGAATAGGAGGAAAGCTAAAGGAAGAGAAGACGGACAGGGGAAAGTGTATTAAAAATAATAATCATTTGAGGGAAGAATTAAATGGATGAATTAAATCAAATGTGCTTACAACATGTACCCTATTTTTGTAATTTTGGTCATCATTCCCATTGGTCGGCCTCCATTTGGTACAATACTCACCAAATCACCAGATTTTGAAACAGAGTGATTTAATCAAAACACTTCAATGAGGGAAAAAAAAAGTAGTAAACATACAGGATCAGTAAGACACACATCTCATTAGCCCAAATTTACCAGTTAAATAATCACCAAGGTCTTCTGTAGCGGTACACACAGTTTTTGTGTGCGCACAACTATTGAAGTATGTGACAATTTTTTGAACTTGCCTTAAAAATAGTATGTTTGCGAATCCGTTGGCTTGTTTGCAACCACTGGCTTTCTGACCAGTCACTTGTGCCAATGGAATTGCTGTAACCACGTCGCTGTGTCCCCAGACCTCAATCTAACCAATGTCTGGACCTTGTCTGGCGTTGTCCTTTCACCCATATCAAATTTATATTTATGTAGCGGCAATCAAAAATAAATTAAATGTTTGCCTCTATTATTGGAAACTGAAAAAAAAAAAATGTTCTGTCCATCATTGGCGTGACGATGACCAAAAAGCGGAGGGGCAGCCTTTGAATATTGGAGATGGGATCAGTTCAAGCCTGATTGCAGTACACACACACACACACACACACACACACAAACACACGCACACACACACTTCAAACCCCAGTGGTATTGAAGCTGCCAACACATCATTTACATAATCAGTTCTTGTTAGATGCTGGGCTTCCTTGTTTTGGTAAAATATGCTTAACCTCTTCACACACGCTCACACACACACATACACACACATGCACACACACACACGAGAATCAAGCCACGAAGCGCGATGCTTGGGTCATATTAAGGTCACCTGAAAATTGGCTGAGGGCAGCAGGCCTCACAGCTCCTAGTTTATAGAGGCAAATTAATTAGTGGGCCATGCAGCACTGTGAAGTCAACACATTACCGATGCAGTTCACATCACACTGATGGCAATAGGATGTCAAAGTATTGTTAAATATACTATTACTACTCTTTTCTCTGCCCTGGAGCAAGGGTCACCAGTGGTTGAGACAGACTGTGAAAGTAAATAATAATAATAATAATAAGTGTGAAAGTATAAAGGTATATGTCTAAAGTAAAATAAATAATAATAATTATAAATAATTAATTTATGTTGTCCGCTTATGATGACCATAATTTGATCTATTTCTATTTATGCTGCAGAAAGTATGCAACCTGTCCTGGCTTTATGTAACTTATAAATAATAACACAGCAGTTATGTCAAACATCACTTCCTATGGGTCTTCGACTCCATATAAGCAGAAGCTCACTCCGTACTATAAGCATGATAAAGGAAATTTATGCGTCAGATACTTTAAGTCACAGACAAGATTTTTGGCAGGCAGCTAGAGTGCCTTAATTTCTCAGTTCCAGATGCTGCTGCTTGTGTAAAACAGACAAGCTGTTCGACTAGTCGGTCATATTAGTACATGTGTTATACCTTTTTTGTAGACTGGCTAGTTTTGGATCATAAGCACTCTTTGAGAATATTGGTGAAGTTTGATTCTACAGGATTATTAATTAAATACTAGATCAAAACTGATTAATACAGGAAATGATCACTATTTGCTTTATACGCTATTCTAGTTCGTGCCACATGATGCCACGTTTGGCGCATTCCTCCACCTTTTCTATGTATGCCAACAAGGAAAAGGTGACTTGGGTAGTCAACTGTCAGAATGCAGTAAACAGTATCCACACACACACACACACACGCGCGTTTCCTTTTCCTCTATTCCACTCAGTGCTCTTCTGAGTGCTGAATCATCAACAGGCGAGAAACTCCCATCGCAGCCGCTGTCAGTCACCGCTGCACAATTCAGGCAGTGATGGGGGAACAGTTGGCAGCTTGGGGGCCTCGGGCCAACCCCGGCCATATGGCAGACGCTGTTGCACCGCTGTGTCATATTCTGGCAAGTTTTAACGACCAATTACGCTCATTAGGCCTTGATTAGAGACTCCGAGGCCTGGGGGAGTCGTAGAGGGAAAGGAGGGGGCTGACAGTGATGACTTATCAAGCAAAGAGGATGGAGGGGAGGATGAATCAGTAATGGTTTGCACTCACTGCATGGTAGATTAGGAACAGGTGTTCTTGCCTTTAAATAGAGTGGCCTGTAAAATTCAGGTAAAAGCATTGATCTTGTATTGAGTCAGTTTATTTCAATAATGAGGTCCATTCTCCCAGCGTAAAAAAATATAAATAAATAATGCAAAGTAATGTAATTTATTTAGCATATTTTTTTAAAAAAAGGCTCCTTTTTCTTCTTTTTCTATTCTTTTTTGATCCACAAGAAAAATTGCTTGGCCACAGTAACTCAGCTGCACATAATAAAAAATAAAGCCTGTTCTTATTTAAATGAAAGGAGGATGCTCAGGAGTATCCTCTGATGTCAAAGTAACACCAATTGGCCCAGAGGGGTACTTACACACTCATATAATTAACCATGCAAAACAGTGACAAATGCTACTTGTGTAATGATAATAATTTAGGAGATGATGGGGATCAACCTCAAAAAATTACACCAAACCACTTAAAGGCAGATGCTATAATAACAAGGGAAAAAAAAAACAAAATGGGCCGTCACCACATTTATGAGGTGAAATCAATTTTATGCCACCTTCAAATTATCTCTGGAGCTATTCGGGTGTTTTGATCCGGCTGAACTGAGATATGACGGTGCCTTAAGAGTTAGGACAAATACGAGGGAGCTGGGGGTGGAGGTGGGGGGGAATGGGTGAGAAAGTGAGTGAGTGAATCACAGGTGAGTAACTGAGGTGAGTAAACCACGCCAGAGTGAGTGAATGAGAAAACACGAGAAAAATTGGGACCATTTGGACAAGTGGACACAAGAAAGACAACAATAAGGAAATAATGAAACCCTTCCCCCCTCCTCTAATTTTATCTCTTCAAACAACATCTCTTATCTCTTTGTTTTTATGTTCCACCAATCACTGGACTGGCCGAGTGAAAACAAACTATTTACGTGCATGGGAATTTGTTTTGACTGGAATCAGACAGACGAGAGGCACTAACTGCCAATCACCGTCATCTCTGGGCATTTAACTGTGGAGGGTGTGTGTGTGTGTGGGTGTGTGTGTGTGTGTGAGTGCACTGCAGGAGGATTAGAGCTCTAATGATAATTCTACATATGGTGGCCGCATAAACCTGCCTGAGCACTGAGATCATAAATCCAATCTGACGATGATAATCCTTTAGCCAGATGAGGAATTAATACCAAATGTTGTTCAGTGGTCAGAAAGTGATGATGTGTTTGTGGTGGTGTGATGCTGAGGGGAGGAATGTTTATCAATCACAGATGGAACAGGACAGAGATGAACCTGATTGTCTGCTTTTTTTCATACTTTTATCAAATTATATATGACAATATTTAATTCAAATTATTATTTATTCATGAATGTGTGTCTATATTACAGCTGACTACACAGTCTGAATCCAAAAGTGGCATTTTTTTTCCGTTTTTTTTTTTTTTTATTGTGTGAAGTCACCCTGCACTAATCCTACAGTGTTGTTATTAAGCTCAGGGCCATGGAAATGGACAGGGTGTAAGACATGCAGAGTGCATATAAACCAGATTAGCGCTGAAACACCCCCACAAACATTGCTTCCACATTCAAATTCCTATTTATATCTGTGTTGTTCTCAATAAGCTGTTCTGGCATTGTGCAGAGACTTTCGAAAACGTTGGCGAATTTACTGAAGCAACAACTGTACATAAATGTATTTGAGAAACTGAGAAAACAGTCGCGAGCTTTAAGAGAAGGTACAGTGCACGAGGTAGTTGAGTAAAACTATGAGAAACAGATGACAGAAAAATGGGTGAGGCCGTTATTAAGGAATCTGATAATAATGACGAGCCCCGTAGATTTAAAAAGACAACGACTGAAGCGCCGGCTCAGTGAGAGTATTAGAGCGGGGTTACCGTTCAGAGAGAGATAAAGAGTCGGAGAGAAAGATACAGACAAAGAGAGAGATGGGAATTCGGAGTTAGGTGAAAGAAAGGAACAGTCAGAGATAGAAATTCAGGAGAATGAAAAAAAAAATAAATGCCTGAGAAATCCAGAGAGAGGAGTTGAGAAAGACAATGAGAATAGGAGGGAGAAATTGAGGGAAGAGTCTGAGAGAGAGTGAGAAGGGGGAGAGTCTTAGAGAGGGAGATGGAGGGAGCTCCAGATCCAGTGTTTGACATTTCACCTTGCTCAGTTGATAAGGGGTGTCACCCTCTGGTCCTCAGGGCTTTGACTGCTGTCTGCAGTCATCACCCCTCCCCAGCACAGGAAACTATTGATCAAGCAGACAGCACCGCCTTGGTGCTGTCTGTGAGTGTGTGTGTGTGCGTGTGTGAGCGAGCTTTGCTGTTAAGGTGGGTGAATATACGTATGTGTATGCGGTATACGCGTATGTGCGAATGTTTATTCATTCCAGGACTTAAATACCAGAATCTGCATCGAAGGTGCTCAGAATCAGCCCCGAGTGGCTTCCTCCCTCCTTTTGTTTTTACATCTTGTCTTGTCCGCCGTAACATCTTAACTTATCTCATTATTTGTGTAGTAGGAAGTCCATTAAGGCTCTGTGGCTTTGGCTGAGTGGAGTGAGAGATCACAGGGCTAAGAGACAGACACTGCCATTAAAAAGCTTCAGTACTCAGCGCCGTGTGAAGAATGACTTCACACACACTCGGAAGTACTTAGATTCAACAACAGTGAAACAGTGGGCTGCAAAGACTTCAGTTATTGCTCATTTTCTCCTTCGTGCCACCATTTCCTTTTGTGCATTTTAAATACCTCGGCGCGAAAGTAATGCAGGATTCTGTCACTCAACATGCGCTCAAGCAAAGGTGGCATTTAACCCTTGGCTTCAAGGGAAACCTTGAACTGTTGTCACACTCTGCAGCACGTACTGTACTACTGCATAGTTGCACTTTCCTAGAATTTACAGCACAGACTCACAAGCTACTCTTGCATAAATACATATTTGTCCTCACATTTATAATTGCCATAAAGTAGAAATGCCACCAGGGAAATGTAGCTGTGTGAGATAATGATTTGATAAATTAATGGTTTTCAAATTTGTTCTAATCCGATCTGAACAGTCTTGATATGCAGAACATGGGCTTACTCAACCAATGTTTTTTATAGACTGGAGTCAGTGAGTGAGCCCATGACACACACAGTTATGTTCTCCATGTCTGGAAACACATTTACAAATTTTACACCCCACTGGCCCTGGATCACTTTGTATCTTTGCATTGTCTAAATGAAGAGAACGCAAATTATTCTAAGTCAGTCCTTTGTAACAGGTTAACTACTTTTACTTCATAAGGACTGAGGACATTTGTTTTTACTGACAGTCAGCTGCTTTTAATTCTGGCCACTTGGTTATCAGAATAAGGCATTACATCAAATGTCGCTCAACGTTCACTGTAAAAACTCCTTTTTTTCAGAGTAAGGATAATCCTATCTCAACATCTATGTGTGCCTTCATTTTCAAACAATGCCATTTTGTTTTTACTGTTGTTTGGCAGAACACGCCTTAAATCCCAGTGTCCCGTGAATCAGCGCTTGCGACAATAAGATCATCCGGTTTCAAACACGGGAGCCAAAAACTTCTCCGTGATGGACTATCTCACACAAGCAGGAAATTAGTCCAGAAATGGCTGCTGCGCTTTGGAAAAATGTTATCAAGTATGCGATTTTCACTTAAAGGCCTAAAACTGCAAAACTGGCAATTTGAACCATGCGCAACAAACTCAACCACACCCCCTGAATATTTAGCCTCAAAAAACAGAAACGGCTCACTGTTTCTCCTAATCTTATTATAAGAGGTTACTTGGTCCTCTCAGAGGTATTTGTTTAAGAGCGCACACTCGAACGTAAACACCAGCATTGAGGGAAATAAACGATGCACCTGCATGCAGCATCGCAAATTCCTCCGGAGTTGGATGGATACGAGGGCCTGTTACACTCTGCATTCATTGTGTGGCTCAGGGGAGAAGAAGAGGAAAGAGAGTGAATAAAATGTGGGCAAGCAGAGATTCATGTTAAAAATGACACAATTAGTTCAACTCTGAAGTGCGTGTTAGTCGCGCATGGCTTCCCTCCTTAGACTCACATGAGGTGATCAGACAGGCAAATACACCCAGGGCCTAGATGTATACTCAAATGAAACACACTCATGTGCACACGTACACACGGCGCAAACAACGAAAGGGCACGAACGCACCTAACACAGACACGGCATTCTAAAATATAATCACACTGCGCCTCTTCTCTACCTCGCGGAGACTTACATAAACAGCACTAAAAGCAGATACAAAATTTTGTGTAAAAAGTAAGAGGAAAAAAAAAAGAAAGGAAAAAACAACCACGCACACAACAGAGGCTGTGAAAATAATGCAGTAACTACAGTAAATCACTCTGCTAGTGTGGAAAACACTGCTCTAATTCCAAAGCCTCTTGCACTGAAAAATTGATCTTTATTTCCGGGGCAATGCACTTTGAAACAAAAGGGGAAAAGGAACTTAATATGCAGGAAATGAAGAAATGAAAACTACAGAACACGGAGCACTTTGAGTTTGCGCTTTCAAAGCCGGGAGAAACGAGCGTTTGAATTTCCCACCCCCCCAAGAGATAGCAAGGGAAAGGCAGAGCCTGATTTTATTAATTTCATCTGTAGTTATGTTTCTCCTGAATAAAACATTAATACTCCCAGGAACAAGGGAATAACAGAAACAGAAAGAAAGACAGCTGCTTCTCTTTTAATTAGCAAGCACAACTCACTCTCGCTCTCTCCAGCCGTCCCAGCTTGCTATCTTTGTGTTGCCCTTCAAGTGTTTCTCTGTCAATCAAGTCATCGTCGCTCTAACTAGAATGAAAGAGAACTCTTTGTCAACTTAAAAATCACAGCTTCTGACTTCCCGATGAAGTTGCACTTCATAAATAGTGCTAAAGACTTTAATGTGATATGCAGAAAAGGGGAAATATAAGGAAAATAATGAGTTCGGGGTACCGTGAAAAGTTTGTTCACCACCGCCGCAATTATTCCGGACATCTTCTAAACTCATAAACAGCGGCGGGTGGGTGTGTGCTGACTTCATCGCCTGTGTAATTCCCCTTTTAACAGACTGCATTAGTGTAAAATTATCCTCACTGGACGCAGCTTGAATAGATGTGCTCAGGCCATTAAGACACGTGGGAGTGAGAGCGATCCAAATGATCATCTGTAGAGGAATTCACACCACAAGAATTAATCCCTGAGGAGATATCAGACGAGCGTGATAGTGATGCCATAGGAAATTGAAAAATACCATAACATGTGAGGTCATTATAAACTCGGTAGTATTATTGAATTGTTACAGTGATTGCTAGTTGCTTCCTACTATCAATAAAACTGAACAGGAGATTTTTTTTACAGACACTGGAGATGGTAGTGAACACACAGCCGAGCTAATAAAAATCCCCTCTTCTCCAGAGGCCAAGGAACAATGTATGGAAATAGCCGTCTAATAGAGCTGCAAGGCGAATGCCCAAAATCCATAAGTTCCATCCTGGCAAAAGAGAGATCTCAGAGATCATAATATTGAGCTATGGAATCAAGGGTCTTGAGAGCGCTTTTCAAGGGTGGCTGTGCCAGCTCTAACACACTGTACACACACACACACACACACACACACACACTATATTCACTCATACACACGTATAGTCTCCTCTGCCTTGCCCCAGGGTGCAGCCAGTCTGAGATCACACTGGCAGGTTCACTTGTAAAGCTACAGCTTTAGGCTCTCAGACAGAGAAAACTACAGACGGTTGCTGCTGCAGGTAGAAACACTGGGTTTTGAAGAGATTCATTCCAAAAACAAGATATGCCCCGTTTGAAAACGTGTGACAAAATGATTGCCAGCATGAAAGTGAAACTCGCATTTTGAACCGTACAGATGTTATTAGCTTTCACCTATAGAGAAGTATCTTCAAACAAGGGGAAGGGTTTTTTTTTTTTTTTTTTGTATGTTTTGCTTGCAACATATGTATCTGAATGTATCTGAAGTACCAAACGTGCTCCGGGTACGTTTGATGTCCGTGGCTCTCGCTTATTTCTATAATTCACATGTCGTAATTTAACAAACTCACAAACTTAAACGTGACCGCTTCTTTAGATCTTAAGTTATTTCTGTTCGTTTTTTTGCCCGTTAGAATTGAAAAGAGGCGGCGTTCCAGCCGCGTTTGAGCGAAGTGGTGGGGAGAAGAGGAAAAATGGATGGAAGTCTGTGGCGCGACGAGGGTGAGAAAGTTCCACGAAGAGTGAAGGGCCTCTGTAATGATTGAGAGGGATTACCAGAAAACTCACTGGACTGGGAAAGAGAGGGAGAGAGGACTGTATGAAGGGCAGGAAGATGAGAGGAGCTGGTGTGTGTTTAGGTTCGCGGGGGCTAATTCAGAAATAAATTGATTCAATCAGTAAAAGAAGCCATGCGTAGGCTTTATAGCACTATAAGGGAAATAATGCGGACTGCTTAAATGTGGAATATTTCTCCCTCCCTAAGAGCAGACAGGGAAAAAAGTTATTCTACTCGGTTCTGCTCACAAATCAATATGAACCATTTAGTGGAAGCTCACCACTGACTACACTGTAGATACAAATATGTCAGATAAATGTGTCAATCACTCATATAAAAATACATATCTGTGTGTTAAATTAAATCAGCCGGCTGAAATGAACACAAATAAGCCACAGCGCATCAACTCATACTGACGCCACGTAGCCTTGGACGGCAACAGTGTTATTTCTCTTTTTTTTTTTTGCATCAACATAAACAGATTTAGAAAAGGACACACATTCAAGGTTGCCAAAGAGCGGGGAACTGAATACGTCTGAACTTTTATTTTGAAAGCGTCGCGTGGAACATGTACAAAAAGAAAATTGGAAGCTTTTTCTCCTCCTCTTTTATCTTTGATTACAACTCCCATTTACAAACAGTGCAAATATTTGTATTATTCTTATAAGAGATTTAGTCGTATTCTTACTGTTCGCTTTTTGCTTGAATGTAATTCAACAAAAAGAAAAAGCTGGATATATATTTGCAGAAAAATAATCATTTAAAAACTGTTTTTGAAGTAGGTTTACTGATGAGATTTTTTTTCACATCATGTCTCACAATACAATATAAAGTGTAGAAATATATTTTTTTATGGATTCGTTCAGCAGATGCTCTACTTTTTAAAGAGTTCTGCACGCCGCACTGTTTTATAAACCTCTTTCACTTGTGTAGCTTTGCATGTCGCAATACGCAGACTTGGAATGCACACCTACACGCATTGTCTGGCTTTTGTGTCGAAACGCCGGCAGATTTGCGCGACGCAAAATTGAAAGTGCTGCACGCCGAACGCGTATCATCTCCCTCCGTCTGTGCCGTGGTCTCTGCGTTTCCGTGGTCTACCTATGCCTCCTATTGGTCTGATCGCTGCAGTCCACAACAATCTCAGCCCTCTTCCCTCTCTCCCTCTCACAGGAGACGCAGGGAGAGAGTCAGGAAAGACAGATGAGAGACAGGGAAAAACAGGGGAGAGAAGGGAGGAATGATGGTGAGTGACAGAGTGGGAGAGAATGAGGGGGAGAGGAAGAAAGGAGAAAGCCTGTGGGGGGGGGGGAGTCGAGGTGGAATGGGAAGGAATGGGGTGGGAGGGAGTGAGCGGGGGCGGGGAGGCTGGGAGGGAGGAAGGCAGATCTTATGAATGTTGACCACTGTCCCTCTACATAAATCTGCACATTAACTGCATCAAATGAGGCTCCCCATGTTTTCTCGTCTTCTCCTCCCTCGCTATCCCGTTTTCCTCTTTTTTTTTTCTGCCAACACACACACACACACACACACACACCACCACCACCACCACCACCACCACCCCCGGACGCCATCTCGCATCTGATTGGGCGATGTCATTTATAATGTCTGTCCACATCAGGGGACATCGTAGGGACCTCGGCCCTAACAACACTTCCCCCTGTCACACCCCAGTGCCTGATGGGAAGAAATAAACCAACCGCCGCACAGCGGATGGAAGCCACAGCGTCACGCAGCCAATATCGACTATGAATAATGACACATTGCTATTACAACTATTCTGCGTCTCATCTGCCTGATAAACATTTGGGAATTGAAAAAAATGCAGAGGCGACGTTAATCTCCTTTCATAAGCACAAACGAACGCAACGAGAGGAGGAGCGAGGAAGAGGAGAGGTGTGCGTTGTTGTCAAAAAATTGTGTTTGTTTCCTTGTATCCTTGGAAAGCCCACACAGGTACAAGGAAGAAAAAAAATCCAACAGAAAAGAAGTGTGTGCAGAATTCATATTAAATATGAGAATGTGCAATATTACAAACAGACGTCTGCAGATATTAGGACAGAAAAACATAAACAGATTATATGAGGCGGCAACCAACATAATTATTCACAATCTACTATATTTATTTTATTTATACAAATTCAATTATTAATGATGATCGAATGAAGTAAATATCTGTCAAAAGATATATGATTTGATTTTATTTATTCCTGCACACAAAAATATCCCTGGGATCTTTAAATTATGAAAAATCGGAATCATTTCTAATATGCGTCGATTAAAGCTTCTGTCTGGAAGTGTTTCTCTGCACTGTCAATTACACAGATCTGACCACGCAGATGCAGTTTTTTTTATAACGAATTAAAAATATACATATTCTAAGACACGTGCAAATAACTTATTTTTCCAACGGTGCAGATGTCAAGTTTAGCATTTTTTTTCCCTCCAATTGTATTTTTTCTCAACAAGTGTTACAGAAAAGAAATAAATAAAACAATATAATTATTTAAAAATTGAAATCAAAACGATCGGTCTTTTTCCACAAATTGAATTTATTATTAACCCCTCACGTGTGAAACCTACATTTGCTCCTGTTCTTCTGTATATCCTTTCCGCGAGAAACACATGAAAGATTGAGTGAAGCCTTTGAAGCAGACGGCAGGGCCACCAGCTCCCTCCCTTTAGCCGCTGCCACCTCCTCAAAGGCAGCTTGACTCCCACATGCAACTCAGGGACATTAAACGGGCCCGACAAAATACTAATGACCCTCTAGATTTCTGACCACACAAAAAGGAGGCTGCCACCAATTTGCGTCGCCATTCTGGCATTGGGTGTTGAGCAAGCAATCTCCATGTGTAATGAGCGCTTTGTTTGACACTCTCTGCTCTTGGTCAATAATTACCGGTCTGAAGTGAGCCCGTTTTAGGATGGAAACCCCCTGGTTCAAAAAGCTTAACTCGGACGTCGACACACACACACACCAGCTCAACTTTGTTTTTGTTTTTTTTATTATTTATCTTTTCTCCATCTCTCTGGGTAATCCCACTTTTGTTGGTTGTGAAGATAAAGGTGAGGAGCGAGACACACACACACACACACACACACACAGATGAGGCCAAAGCCAACGGGAAAGATTCACATCACCAAAGATCAGGAGGGTCAGCTCTCCCTTCTCCTTGTCTCGTCATGTATCTTAGACCGCCTCGTGTCCCTGATATCGCACAACCTAAAACCCACAACGACAACAATTTATTTCACATGGTCACACGTGATTATGCAAGTCCACTGGACTGACCAGAAACAGTCGAGTTGATTGTCGGCGGGTTCCCCGGGAGCTGCTTTATGCAAATGTTTGCATCGACGCCTGCAAAGCCGCCGCTGCTGTCCAAAGGCACATCAAGGAAATGAGAGAGCAGGCCGAGCCTTTGTGCGCGCTGTGTACAATAAAGGGAGGATTTAGAGGCCTTGCCGGCCGACCGCAGGGGACGAACAAAATGAATGAAGTGAAGCGGAGTAGGGGTTGGGGTTGGGGACTCCGCCATGGTGGGTTGGGCTGAGGCGGGGTGGGCTGGGGGCTCGCTAATGCACCCCCTCCATAACCTCCCCCTCCCGTCCCCTCCCCTCCCCACGCCACGCCACCATCGCAGGACAGCCCATATATAACGCAGACACGTTTGGTCTCTGCAAAAGGTCACAAAAGGGTAAAACTTAAGAGGAAAGATGAGAGCGCTGCTGTCATAAAAAAAGAAAAACCTGTGTAAGGGGAGAATAAGTGGCCATTCCTCTTAAGCCGCAGATAAAATATTTCAGATTCAACGATGCAGCGTCCCGGCCACAAGGGGTCTGGATTTATTGCCGGGGTCAAATCGTGGAGCAGATCAATAGTCAATCGGTGTTATCAGACACCAATTATATGAAGACAATGTCCAGAAGGACCGCACCAATTTATTCTCTTGTATCTGGTGTTTCTCAGACAGTCTGGTATTAAAAGTCTCAACATTTTATTTATTTTTTTTAATTAACGATGAAATTAGCGGAATAATAATAATAAAAATTATAGTTCTATAAATCGCTATATTATAAATATATAATGTAAATATACTGCATTTAATATTGCATTCATCAAATGGTTGGAAATGGATGAAATCTCCGACAAGCATCACAACTAATGTAAAGTAATGATTCATTTTGTATTTAAGTATTTCATCTGGTTTCTAAATGAGCATCAAGTTAAAGCAAAAAAAGAAAAATGTGGGGTGCCTCAACGCGGCTGTACCAACTTCCTCCTCACTGATCTATTTTCAAGAAATAAAAAATGACTGGGGTTCTGCTGAAGAAATGTGGTGTAATGGAAGCACTTAATAAACATGAGAGGTTTATACTTGAAAGCCCCATCATCCCCCTTAATGCATATCCATTTGTTTATTGAAAAGGGTCTTCATTAAAAACAAGTTGGAAAGGGGGGAGAAGAAAAATGAAAAACAATAATTATGGTGATGGCTTAAAAATCGCATCAAAATTAAGACATTTATCAGGAGCAAGTGCGCTGTAATCTGCTAAGTGCTTAGTGAAGTCTTTTTATAAAGCCAGAGACACAGCAAAAGCAAAAAAAAACAAAAAAACAAAACAAATCTCAAAGAATCCCCCTCTCTTTGCTTCGCTTTGTTTCACTATCCATCGCTCTCTTCAATCAAGCTCTGTCTGTTTCTCTCATTTTTGCCTCTTCCCTACCTTTTTTTTTTTATGACTGAGAAAAAGGTCTAATTGCACCTGAAAAGGAGAAAGGGGAGCAAAAAGAGAGCATCATCAAAAGCAAATCTCTTTTGAGATTGAATTTTGAATTTCCTCTTGTGTTTTTATTACTTTTGCTTTTACATTTCAAGGGCGTTTCGGACTCGGTGTCTGTCAGGCAACAGGGCTCTTGTTCCATTTTTCCATCTACGTCTCCTGACGGCTTACCGTGGCCCCGATATGCATCTCTGACCTGTATGTTAAATTCATAGTTTCACCAGTGACATCAGCAATGCCCGGACAACTAAAGGAGGAACAAAAAAAAAAGCAAAGAAAAAAAAAATGGAGTGTCTCTATATGTGTGTGTGTGTGTGTATGTGTCATGGTGGGGTGGGGTGGGCCTTGGGGTGATTTTTCTGCCCCCGTAACCATGACAACCCTCATCTCTAGAGCGTTGGAAGGGAAGGGATGGCGACTCAGACTCAGGGAGATTCTGATGTCTGAGGTCCCCCTCATTCCTTTTGTTGTGCATTTATTATTATTATTATTATTATTATTATTATGTGTGTGTGTGTGTGTGTGTGTTAGCAAACTATTTAATTAAATTTAATTACAAAACTTCAGAAATTTCTACGATTTCAGGTCAAAACTTTAATTGACATTTTTTTTAAATATTTTTTTTATTTCAGACACCAGGGAAAATCAGAAGTTCCTCACAATCATTTCAATTTAATGTTTTAAATATTCAAAATTCTACTTCATAATTTCTAAGATATATTGTCTAAATTCCTGCGTTGCAGTTACACAAGAGTCCGTGTTTTGTTTTGTTTTTTAAAAAACGTAACGTATTTCCTTTCGCGTTCATTCCCAACACACCTAAATTGCATCTCCCAGTCATAAACGCTCCTCAGATCAAATTCTATGCGGCCATCTCTGAATTCATATTCAACGCGGCTCAACATACGTAGGCAGGAATCTAGATAGGGGAATATGAATGTCAGAGGGAACATTTTAATCATTTGGCAGGGTTGGAAGCCCAATCTCCAAACATCCACATTTTGACACACAATCTCCCTCTCTCTTCCTGCCCTCCCTCCTCTCTATCCTCTGGTTTCATCATCTCATCTCACACCCTTCGTGTCTCAGGGACCTATTAAATCCCCCCTCCAAGCCTCACCAGTATACCCCTCCAACCCCCCCACAACCCCACCCCAACTCCCCCCTCCCTCTTTCTCAAATGTCACCTTCATTTTTCTGTTCATATTCTCAGACTGGAGCTCCCTGTAGATGCTTTAATTTTTTTGGCTCTCACTGCCCACTGTGGTCTTTCCACCACGAGCTCACGCTAAGCTGGTGGCAGGTAGCAGGGCCTGATGATGCTTGTGTTTAAGTGCGTGCATGCATAAACGTGTATAGGCTAGTTATGGCTAATTCTGCCCCCCCACTGTTTTGGTAAACCTATTTTTTAATAGGTTGTTTAAGAACCAGAGTTGCACTTTGTCCTAATCCGTTTCAACCATCTACAAACTGACAAAATAACTGGTATCCTTACTTGCCCCCAACCAGATCAAAGTTTCTTAACTACAATCTCATGTTGTCATGGATTAACTCGTCATAAAAAGTAAAAATAATAATAAAAAAACAGCGCTGCAAGTGGTTTGCGTTAGTGTCTGTTCTCACAGGCTTGTGCAGTTTTGGCTGGGAAGAGTTCTTTGTCTGCCAGGCCTTGTGGAGTTGATCACACAGTCTGGGGTTGACCTCACTGTTTTACAGAAAAGCACAATAATGAAGCTAAATAATACTTTATTTTATTTTACTATGTTTTGATAAATCAATACTTAACTGCATTCTGAAGTCAGGAAGTACACAAATTTTACCGGCATTAGCCAAGTCGCTGTTTTTCCTTCAATTTCATTTTTACACCTGGTTTGGTTCGTCTTAGAAGCGAAGGATCGGATAATAAAACCGAGGAGATATTTCACCAGATAATAACAACATGTAGCTGTTGTGTTTTCATCGCTGCTCTCTTTCCGCAGGACACCGTCGTCGCCGCCAAAGCGGGCTGTGTTTCACTGAATAAAAACATATATCGGTGTACAGAGGCAGCGATGCACTTTTCCGTTAATGCCCCTTGATAATGTCACTTCGCCGCTACAGAGCACTGTAGCCTTACCTTTACTCTCTTCCGCCTCTCTCGCACACAAACACCAACACGCATGCACACTCACTGTAGGCTTTGCAGACTCCAGCTGCTGCCAAGCACTGCATGAGGGCATAAATTGTTAGGTGTTGGCCAGTAATTCTAAAATGCAATCTTCTCTGCTCCTTCCCTGCTATCTCTCTCTCTCTCCCTCCGTTTCTATTTTATTCTCTCTCTCCCTCTCCAGTCCCCCTGTATTCTCCCTAAAGCTCCCCACTACCTTGTTTGTCTCTTTACTTGACCTTTCTTTCTGCATCTCTAAATGTATGCTTCTTTGATTTTGGTTTTGTCTCCCCGCGTCTGTCCCGTCTCTCTCTCTGTCCATCTCTTCCCCCACTTGCGCTCTTTATTAATGATAGCAGGGAAAGGTCACATGATAAATAAGCGGCAAACAAATCAGACTGTGTTAGACCACAGCTCCGTTATCACGCCGTTGAGTGGGGGGCACCCACGCCGCTGACAGAAAACAATGTCCACGTCCTGAATAATTGTGCATTACGTTTCTGCCAATTCTGTGCTGCAAATTAAAGTGTGAGGATATAGAAGGAGATGAAGGAGACAACGGAGTCCCCAAAAACAATAAGAAACAATTTGATGAAACAGAAGGAAGAAATTAAAAGAAACAAAGACGGGCAAGAGGTAAATGAGTGACCCTCCTTCTCCTTCGCCACCTCCTCTACACACCCCTGAAGAGATGGACTCAGGGAGTATATGAAAGAGAGAATAAGAATGAGACAAGATAGCAGGCAGAGAGAAAGACTATTTGTCTCCTCTCTTGACACAGTGGGATGATAATGCATTTTAATGACAAGACCTGAGACTGGTTTTATGAGGGGACTGACACACACACACACACACACACACACACACACACACGAAGGACACAGGAACCATCACCCCTCACGTCCTCCCCTATTGCTCTCTTAGCACATTCTTCGGTCAAATCCAAGGAAGCAGCTCACCGGACTAGATATCATTCCCTGTTCGCAGAGGCAGGCAGGGAGGGAAAGAGTTCACGGTGAGAAATCAGCAGGAAACTATGGGAGAAGGCAATTTAGAAGCAATCAGAGGGAAAT
The DNA here is from genome assembly GCF_022458985.1 of Mugil cephalus. Taxonomy (NCBI): domain Eukaryota; kingdom Metazoa; phylum Chordata; class Actinopteri; order Mugiliformes; family Mugilidae; genus Mugil; species Mugil cephalus. Next base: position 15,589,278 of record NC_061787.1, read on the forward strand.
TTGAGGCGGATTAGGCTGAGGGTTTATAGGAGCGGGGACCCGACGCTGTATCCATCTGTCTATGAGAGGCCTTCATCAGGAGTCATCTCCTGGCTGGTCAAATCAATCTCTCCTCCTTTACTCCTCTCCCGTCCCGTCCTCCTCTCTCCTCCTCTACCTCCACGCCATCCATCCACTCTACTGCCATTCCCTCTCTTCCACTTATCGCCCACTCCCCCTCTTGTCCCGCTCCCCAATATTTTACACTCAGGTTCAGTCAGATGGGTCTCATCAAGAGCGACCCAAAAAGACAGAATACTAAGCAGCGCTGCTCAAGAGCACATCGACAGTTGAGCGCGTCAAAAAGCAGATTTTCAACCTATGATGTCTTGGCGGATATCCACAAGGCCTCTTTACTATAACCGCTCGCTTTCTTCCACTTCCTGAGTAACAAAAGAAAGCATTCCCACTTGTGTCCGTGTATGTGTGTGCACATGCTTGCACACGCAAACTTTGTGTGTGTGTGTGTAAGTGATGATGTGAGCATGTAATCTGCAGCAAGGCACAGAGCGTACCTTAAAAAAATGAAAAATAAAATAGTAGGACCCACAGTAGATCTGTACTTCGAAATGAATAGATTCAGTCTCCAGACACTATTCGCCCAATTTCCTATATTATCTTCTCTCCATCATTTACCATACATCACTTATCATTGAGACTCATTTATGAGGTCTATTTCATCTTTGGAGAATTCTCAGATGATAGAAAACTGATCTCTTCTGCTTTGGTATTACTTTTGACTATAGCCCAATCTCAGAGCGGGCAGACTTGAAATTGCTTTAATATTCTCTCAGTTTCCGCGTGTTGCTGCCATAGAACTTTGTATTACAACAGCACAGTCATAGGGTTGACTAACAAGAAAGAAATCAAGTTAACTTTAAATGTTTTAACTTTATAAAGCGGACCCTGTGACCCTTTGGCAAATAAGCAGTCATTGGCAAAGCATCAAGTCATTCAAGCCCAGTTTGCTAATGTTCGATAGCCGGTAGCCAACAAACAAATGTGTGATTGTAATTTCTAACTGTGAGCATATTTAATTAACCTTTAACTATAACTACTCCCCCAGATTGTTAAGATATATATCCTCCTTGTTGTAACATGCCGTACTTCCATACTTACTACACTTGCAGCTTTGAGTGAACAAGGACAGCACTAATGGTATACATCGTCTGCATAAGTACCGCTATACTATTGTCAGATAGAGCAGCCATCAGTGTTTTTATGTCTAATTTATTTAGCAGTAAAATACTGCAGATTGGTAGATCAGCGGATCAAACGATGCCATGGTCGGTTCTGTTGGGTGCATAACTCACCATGTACAATTAGAAATACATGGCATATGCAAATACGCTCACCGATCCTGTGTTGGATAATGCCTAATTATCCAGAAGTAACGCTGTGTACTAACAGAAGTGTGTCATTACAACCTCCTACATCATAAATTAATTTAAAAAAGTTAAAATATGGCAAAGAAATATAAAAAACACATGCATTACCGCAAAGGAAGCGTGGTCACTCATCACATCATAGAATCAATTTACTACAAATAGCAATTAAAAAAAAAAAGAAAAAGTATCACCATGTCCAATACTCATGTGTATGCAGCATAATGCATATTAAAACTAGCATCATATAAACATAAAAGTCAGTCAGTCCATTTCCAGTTTTCCATTTATAGCTCCAAATACTAAAGGGAGCAAGAGTTAAGGCATCATGAACCATGTTCATCCTTCTCTACGCGATGGTTCCAGCTAAGTGTTGGTGTCATTAGCAGACGCTGGCTCATAGCTGGGAGGCACTGGTGAAGCTTAATGGTTAGCATTAAACTGCTAACGAAGTGCATGTGAAGTCATGCATACATGACATTTATTACATTAAACAACAACACGCGGGTGCTGCTTAGAGCAAGACACTGATCCCTTGTTAGATAATGCATAATTACCCCTGATGTAAAACTGGTACAAAAGAAACACGGACTCAGACTCAAGTACAACACACATAGAATGATTAAGACAATTAAATATACTGCATTGGAATCATTTTTAAGAACAGATTTTGAAATGCATTGATTTATTGTGTAATATCATTATGAATACTTACACAGTATCCAAATTATTAACATGTCGGTCTTTTTCTTCATAAAACCTCATAAAACGCACTTTGTTACATATCAGGCTTTTCAGTTTTTGTAAAAAGTTCCCGAATGTATTGTCCCATATGGACTCATGTGAAAATTCATTCATTGTACCCCCGCTAACTCAAAAATAGCATTTAAAACGAACCTACATCTGTTGGTTTTTAAATGGTAAATATTGTTTGGTTATAACAGCGGTCGTGCAACGACTTAAAGAGATCCCCATTTCTTTGTATGCCTTTGGGCTAGAGCGATAGCGATCGCCTGCTGAGATGGAATTAGCCATAAACTCATTTTCGGTGCCATGACCCGGATTATGGGAAAGGTGGGTCACGGAAGATATGGCATTGTCCTTATTAATATTCAATAAAACAATGGAGGGTGATACACTGGGAAATCAAAGGCTCAGCAGGTGGTGACTCGTCTAAGTTCTGTTAGCACTGAAAAAGATAAAGGATTACCATGGTGATTATCACTGCATTCACAACTACTGGGGAAAAAAACAAAAAAAAAAAACAATGAAAACTTCCATTCATGTTTCCGAAAATACAGACAGTAGAATGTGGAACTGGTTTCAGAATAATACATTTTCTTCCTAAATTCAGTAAAGGAAATGTTGACTTTTTCCTCTAGGTAGAAAAAAAAAAGCCTTTTTCATATTTATCATTCTGCCTCACATGCAAAGCAGAAAAAAAGTGTGCCCTCTGAAAATGACAGTAACATGTGCCACCTCTTAAATGAGACAACTCAAATGACTCTGCGAAGCAGATTGCTTCCAGTCAAGCCCTGCCTACAATGTATTTGCGACGCCACATTTTCATTATTTAAAAATCACCGGATGTTTATGCGAAGACAGAGGGTGGAAAATAAAGAGAGAGGTAGGGAAACAGAGGGAGAGAGTGTGCATAGCATGTGGAGGCCATTATTTTTGGCGTGCTCCAAGGCTGGGAGAATTAGAAAATATCATTCTGTCAGGGTGATTTGATAGTGCGATGAAAAATGTCAGAAGTGGAGATGACAAATCATGGTGCTGAGGAGAGGGGACTGGGAGACAGGGGATGTCATTTGTCATGAGTGCCATTTGACTGCACCCCACCTCCTCCCTCCCCCTCCCTCCCATCTGCCTCCTCTTCCACATTTCACCCGTTCCCCGCCACCCACCCTCCCCTCACCCTTCAACTTCCTCCTCTTCTACCTCCTTCGTTGTCTGCCTGTCTCTCCCTTCCTTTCTCTTTTCATTGTAATGATCTATTTGAACACATTCTACTGCCTCTCATCTTTCTTCATTCTTCCTCTCGTGCGCCCTACCCCTGCCTGACTCTCTTCAACATCACTTCAGTTTTCCACTTGCTTACATTAACAGCCGTACAGTATTTCTAACTTTGTAAAAGATTTAACCCATTTCTGACTCAGCACCCGGGAAGAAAGGAATTTATTTATGTTTTGTTTTCTGCTCCTTGTCTGCACATCACCTCTTCTCTTCGCTCCTCCTTCTTCTTCTTCCTACCACATCCCCCACCCCACCCCACCCCTCCCTCCTTGGCCTCCTCACAGAAATCTCGGTTCTCTGTGAATGGAAAGGATTAGACTGGCATTCGCTGGAAAAAAGAAAAAAAAAGAAAAGAAAAAAACACACACAAATGCACAGACACAGACATGAAGCGCACACCTACACACTTTGTTTAAATACATACATACACACACACACACGTGGTCAAAATGTCAAGCCTGGTGACATTTAAGCATTTTATCTCATGTGCCGTCTGCTTCAGATCTTGGAAGAGGAGGGAAGCAATGTAATCTGAACCATAAACAATGAAATCAAATTGGCTTGATAGTCGTTTTTGATCGTTTCAGGGGAGGTAGAGTAATTGCACATGTGAAAATAATGCGAAGCAGCGACGTCTGAACTCATCGCCGATAATTGTGAATGCACTGGAGTCGTCCATACTGTTTTTTATACTACCATTTGTTTCTGTGCATCCTTCATTGCCCTTAATTCACCCTCACTCATACAGTATCGCCTGCCCCCCCCCCATCAAACCCCTACTACTTCCACGGTAGCCTCAAGGTGCTATGAATCTGTGCGCAAGAGATAAAGCGATAGAAAGAGAGCACACATGCATGCGTGAATACATGCAGACTTGAGTGCACACATGTGAGACTATGTGTGTATGTATATCTGAGCACTTTTGCATCTGATGCTTGGAGGCTGGTGGGGGGGAGGGGAGGGGGGGGGGGGGTTGAAAGGGGGCTTTGTTGGGTCTGGCTATACTCAGTATAGCGTGGTCTGTAGCGCCGTCCAGGGCCCTAATGCCGGGGTAATTAAGGAACAGCTTCAAGGTTGCATGGACACAAGACAATCCAGGCCTAATGAAGTATCGATCGGTCGCGTTGGGGCCCATGCTTGGACTAAGGCAAGCTGACATTCATTTAGAGCAGGGCCACTGCGGGGAGAGCAAACACACACGCACGCACGCACGCACACACACATATGCAGCGCACATAACAAAACCAGGCTGATGACAATATAAGAGACTCAGCGGCACTCAGTTTTAATCACATGGGAAACAATGAAGAGCCTCGTTTAGAGCCACCGGGTTTATCTGTGCGTGTGTGAGTGCGTGTGTTCCTACATCTCCCTATCACACTCTGAGCAACCAATAGGAGGCTCAAAGCAATCTCCCAGTGAAAACAGTACTGATTATACCAATGATGATTATGGTGATAATGATCGTCCTGCCATCAGCACAGTCATTACTGTCTGTTGCATATAAAGAAAACGTGTCACACCTTACAATCAATGTCATCATCACTTTCTATTTTTTCTGCCAAACAGAAGGGTAATAACCCAATTCATATTATCTCAAGCTATTATATTTGTATTTTAATCTTTCTCACATTTAGCAAAGTCTGACAACCTCATCCAACACAATTTCAGCTCAGCCCACACATGATATACACATAACAGCTGCCGGCACGCTGGACAGAAATCACACTTATTTTTTGTTGTTATGACATGTCTCCCCCCTTCATATCTGCCATGTCAAAAATATGACATATGACATGCTCTCTTGAAACTTTTTTCTTCGAAAGTCTAATGTGTGCAGCAGCTGGACTCAGCTGTTGTAATGTACACTGTGATTTTTTGGACTTACATCGACTTCTGTACAGTGTTTCATATTACATTAAGAAAAGGCTGCAGCTGTCAAATGTTACCTCACCGGCTACTGGTAGACGCAACAATGACTGCTAATCAAGAACTCCATATTTATACATAGTGAGTACATAGAAACAAAATTTGTGTGTCAGACGTTTGCTTTGTTTATGATTTGTGCTGTCAAACGATTCAATTTTTTAATCAGATCAATCACAGGGTTGCTGTGGATGAATTTCAATTAAATATCCTTTGTTTTTAATCTATATTAATCACATTTTATTTTGCATATTGAGGAAGAAGACATTCAAGAAAGTAGGGACTATGTAGGCACTTAATGTGTTTATCAAACGGCATTAATGTGGCCCTGTTACTCCTCTTTCAGCAGCTACTAAGACAAACTAACTATCTGACACTGTCTGAGAGGAGAGCTGACCGCTTCCTATTTAAAATGTTGCCCGCAACTGACAACAGTTTCTCACACACAAGCTGGGTGACACGTTAGCCAAAGTGCTAGCAAAATCCCCAACTAACGCATGGTTTCGCATTGTATTTTAAGCTGGAAGTGTTTTGGTGAAAAGCAAACCCCTTCCTGCAGAATGTGAATAATACTGTGACCCTGTATTAATGTCCCCGTTATAATGTTGAAGTTCTGTGATTTCTGATGGTCTGTGAATGTGTACGTTACAGACAGGCATGTGGTGATGAGAAAGCGAGGGGACACGTTGAGTGTGAGGAAGACAGAGTCCTGCGTGTGTGTGTATGTCAGCAGAGGACGCTACACGGAGATGGTTATGTTTGTTATTGTTGTTTTTTTTCGGTGTAGTTATAGCTGACAATACCTGTTACAGTTGCAGCAATAAAAGAAAGACTAACCCCTCATCTTTAACGTCTGGCCAGATGCTACAATACTTTGTCGGCTGACTGCTCCGTCTTGTTTTTTTTTTGTACTCGAATGCCCCACGGAGAGGACCAACGTGCTGTTTAACATCTTACATCTTCATCGGTTGGTTGCTGCCCATCACTACCAGATCAGTTGCACATTTGTTTATGCATGACTTTAATTGTACTAGGACAAACCCAAACGTCATTCTGCGCTGCACATGGATTAATTGCATAAAATTGTTTAATCAGATTAATCATGATGATGGATTAATCCATGTTAATTTTGACATATATATGTATACATAAGGCCTGCACGTTAAATCGTTAAAAAAATCGCGATCTCGTTTCACACATAGACATGATCTCTTTTCGAAACACAAGGATTCTTAAGCATTTTATTTCTCGAGCGGCATCACAAACAAATGCTCCCATTTCTTCCCGGATTTTTTCAAGTGGGGCAGCACTGCTGCAGGCTCCTCCCTCAACCTATGGTAAAGTGTCTTTACAACACGTGGTTCCGTCAGTGGAGGAAGTCTGTCTGCGGTTGAGTGTGTGGAAACAGTGAGGGAGAGAAGCAAAGAGAAGTCAGCGGTAAAGAGAGTTAAATGGATGGCGAAGAAATCCCAGGTGGTGGTGACGAGACTCACCCACAGACCCGAACCGAACTCGTGCCCAAAAACGTATGCTCTACATTCTACGGAAATCTCAATGTTTGATACTCTACTTGAATGACCATTTGAATGTTCTTTTGTTGTTGTTGCTTTGTTAAAGTTCATCATTGCAATAAACATTTTGTAAAAAATAAAATACAATAAATCGTAACCTCAATTGTAAGCAAAAAAAAAAAAAATAGCACATTTTTTCCAGAATCGTTGCCGAATGTATATATTTATGCACACATATATATTTATATGAAAGGGTGTGTGCGAGTGTGTGAGCATCCATAGGGTCTACTGTTACAGTTCCCACCTCAGACAGGGGGGCTTTGTGATTATGCCTCTGATTGACATATGTTTGGATTCACATCTATTGGCCTACTTCTGTCCTGATTGAAGACTTGACTTCTCATCTCCAGACAACTTTATCAAAGCCGTAATGGTCAGACAATCAGACTGACAGACAGAGACAAAGGAATAAAAGGGAGAGGACAGAAAAGACGAGCTCAACATGAATGATCTTGATTGTAATGGGTATAAGTGCTGTTTTTCTTGAAAACGGTGATGCAAAGGCCTTAAATCTCTTTCTCTCCCCCTCTCTCTCTCACACACACATACTCATTCCTAAACCATTCCCAAAAAAAATACACGAGCATAACTTTGCCATTAAAACATTCATAATTGCGCAAAACTGCACTGCTTGCACTCTTTACTCCCACGACAATACAGCTACATGTTCAGTGCGCCTATTATTTCTTGTCCTTGTATTCAAATGTATTTAAATGAGAGATGTTTAGATCCACTCTGCAAAACAGTCTATTGCTGAGAGCTGCGTAAAGACGGGGCACCGCTGTCCAACTTGTATCTATAACCACAATTTTGAGGACGCAACCCCACTCTCACCCCCGCAGTCCAAGCAACTTTTAAACCTGCAGTTAAAGCGCTGACTTCACATTACTATGCCTTGATCTGGCGGCGTACTGTGAATTTTTGAGCGGCGCCAAAATGCTCTCATTTTAACTGATCGCTCCAATCATATGCAAATGCGGCAGGCAGGTGGGGGGATATCTTTCAGCGGTAATTGGCGGTTTTCTAATGGAGACTTCGGGTGTCAGTTGGAAATATGTTTTAAGCCTTAATGAGTTTTGACGGGTCAGATCAGAAAGTGCCTGGCGTGCAACTGTGAGCCTGCATGCGCACGCTCCGGAGTACGTGCATGTGTCTTCACTGCCATGCTGAACCTGATGCATTTTTAAACAGCGCCAATTACTCCACATAGCGAGTTTTACTGAAACATTTTTATTGTGTAATATCTGTCACATATAGAGACATCAACATTCATTAGACTCACACTTGCAGATGTGCAAGGTAATCCAGAACAAAAGGGGAGAGCGGCTCAAAATGGATGCTAAATGCAACTGACTCCAGAGGGTCAAATGTAACCTTTCATATGATAATCACATGCACTCACGCCAACTGCAAGCAATTTATTTCAGAAGAACAAAGGGATGCGCAATCAAAGAATTTTAAAAAAGTGAATCGTTTTGCGTTTAAGAAATAAAAGAAAAAAAGAAGATGTGTTAAAACATGTCATGAGCGATAATACGCTCGAAATTATTGGTCTGTTTTTCTCCCTAAAGCAAAATAACCACGGCCTCGCTATGACAGAAGTTTTGCCACAAAACATTCAGCAATTATTCATTTTGCATTGATCAAAATGCAGGGACATCCAAAATCCTTCCATTAATATGCATGTGTCGCTATCCCTGCAATTTACAAAGCAACTTATCATTTTGACCGGCAATAAAAGTGCAGCAGAGGCAACAGATTGCTTTGACACTCCAAGTGGTTTTAGATTTATTGTGCATAATAAACACATGAGCAGGTTTTGAATGAAATCATCCAATGGATCTACATCTAGTTTTACTTTATCTGTAGAGGGTGCATGTATAAACGAATGGCTGAGTAGACGGCGGTGCTTCAGCCCTCCAAAGGATCATAAATCATGTGAATTATAAATCACGGTTTGTTTGGACGTACGGGAGGGGGGCTGAGGAGTGAAACTGCTGTCCAGTTTATAAAAGTGTGCATTAATAAGAGATGCCCTCCTGGGTGGTCGTAAATACAGAAACATGAGGTGGCAGCTGATTATTTGGTTTTGGAGTTTCAAATGATGACGGATTCTGTAGAGAGACTGGCTGCTAAAGTTTCTACTGGCATCGCTTTAAAGGCAAATCTAAAAACGCGACGGCCTCGGACGCCAGGAACAACTCTTAAGTACTTCAAGGAGTTAAGAGAACCACAGGGTGACTTATTGGAGTCGTTCATTTTATGTCATTGTATTCTGAGAGTTATAAACTGCAAGGTCACATGACGTGTTCAGTGTGGTCATTTCCTTTTAAAAGTCACTTTAATAGGCTGCCAGTTTACTATCAGCTCAGTTTCCATCTGAACTGTCTTGTGCCCCTTTGTTCAGACTGCGAGCGCTACTATTTTTTTGCATATCTATAGTCCATCAAGAAAATAAAAAATAAGCACATAAATCTGACTGCAAATGAGATCCAAAAAGTAAAAGTGGTGCTCTGTAACGTGATTCCAAACGGATTTCTACAGATGTGTCTGCACACTTTGGTCACTCGCTGCCTTCGAGTGGGGATTTCCACAAAAATATGACCCTTTTGACGTATTCACAACCTCAGAAGTAGAAATTTCCAGTCTGTGTCCACAATTTGTGATGTGTGTGCTGACATTTAAAAAACTGGAAGAGGGGGATGGTAAATTCATCTTCGGTAATTGGCGTTTTTAAATTAAATTTTTATTATGTTTAAGGAAAATGTTGATCTTCCCCACAGCTTCCTACATTACGCTACCAAATCATTAGGTGGTTAAACTGTTGGCCTCTGTGGATCGCGGGATAATTTCACCTCAAGAAGAATCCGCTCAAATGGAACACAATATAAAGAGCAAACATTTGACTTTTGTCAGATGTCAAAATAAACCGTCTGACGGCAGTCTGGAGAAAGGAATCCACCAAAACAAGGCAATTTAAAGATGCACTACCAGCGTATGTATGTAGTTAATGGTCAGCTTTGTTAAAATCCTTAAAGATAGGTCACTGATGTCTGGGAACACAAATCCAATCTGAGACAGTATGTCCTGACGGCCTTATTTAAGAAACTAATCAAATTTGCCTGCAGTCTGAACACATTCAAAGGCAGATCTGTTTGCATTATAAGGTCAACAGGTATTTGTTTTTAACTCCTGCAACATGCGTTTCTACTCACGCTCCGCAGTGCCAACGCATAAAACATTACGAGAAAATTCACTTATCAGACAACTTCAACCTTGTTTTAATTTGCCATTATATTAAAACCAATTTGTCAAGACTTCCAGATGGCATAGCTGATTTGAAGTGTGCAGCCTCTCACTGTAAATGAATTATTGGTAAAGATTAACCTGAAAGATCTAGCATGACTGAACTGTACAGCCTGCAATCAAAGCTCTCTGTGCAACTAAAGAGTTAAAAAGAAAGTATTTAGCAGTACTTGCTAAACAAACCTCCATGTCAATTTATGCCCAGTGAAAAAGTAGGACAGCATAATCCTTTAGCACAAACCCAATCTGGGAGATCTGAAGAGTACGTGATTAATTCTTTGGTATTAATCATGTAATTCTTTCATATAAAACAAAGCTTAAGCCTTATTTGCTAAGATATTTGACCTTGGGGGAGAGTTAAGACATTACAGCTTGGATTTAAAATGCATCTAAAGATTAAAAATGATGGTTGACTATTACTAAGGATTATAAACCCAAGGAAAATTGCTTTTTCATTTTGAAACAAAACTGATTTTAGAAGGGATCCACGGGGTCAGGTGGTGTAAGGTGACAACTTGAACTAGGATACAGCATATTTTCCGAGGGATAGGAAGGTTAGACGAAAGACATGGAACATTCTTCCATGTTTTTTTTTTTTCCCTATAATTTGCCCCCCTCCCCCCCACAAACATTTTTTTTCCTTTTTTTACCCAAGCATAGAAATTAAAGTAATACCCTTGTAAGAGAAACAAGATTTGTTCTAAATTTATGCTTCACTGCTTGAGGCTACGCGGCACCTCAGACACACAGAGTTTATTTGATCTCTGCTTGTTGAGGGGAAAAAATCCTTTATGACTATCAAATGTGTCTCACTCTTTCCCCGTGAATCTTGTTTACCGATGCTGCCGTGTGTTTATCTGTGAATGAAAATGACTCTGGAGACACCATGCACTCCTTTGCCCCAACAACAACACATATTTCTTTCATTTCATGGTCTTTACAGAGAGTGGGAAAAAAGTAAAGTGAAAGTACAAGGTCGTTTTCAAAGACATCGGTTTTATAATTCATGCTGAAGTTAGATGCGGGTCTTCAACTTGAACCAGGCGCCCTGCCACATGTTTTATTTAAATTCACTGGTCAGACAGTTCATATCTTAGGGCCACTGTTTTCTATTCATATAAGTATAATAATCAAACTAATCATTAAATAAATAAGCAACTTCTTTCACTCGAAGAAACATGAAAACTCTTGTGCAGGTTATGCAACAGTCAATAATTGTATTGCTGTTATGCACCCACACGCTACACAACACACTCATCATAACATGCCTGTGATCAGTACTATGTTGCATAATCCACACACACATTTCCATTTCATGTCAATAGCATCATCTCTGAAACTTTTTTCAAAACGGCCGGCAGCAGCCTGGTTTTATAAAATGTTCTCATTTATCTATTTCACAGCGTTAATGCTTTGAAAAATTCAATAAACCTAATTCAACATCATGCATTTTTCTCGGCTGCTTTCATATTCTGAATCAATGTCCTAAACGTCATTATACATTCATTTTTAGTGTGGGATTTGTCTCCGCGTTTACCTCAGGATTCAAATATACAAAACTGCCACAGCGTCGATGTTAGGTTGAGAAAATTCTGATTAAATTCAACTTCTATGGAAAATGATACAACTAAATCTCATAATATAGACTCAGATGAGCAAAGTGACAGTTTATTGTGAATTAAAAACGTGAAGAGCCTCGACAAAAATATCATTTACCGCTTTAATATGCATTACATTTATTTTTATTTTGAGATTTGACCTTGTGTACTGCATGTATAGAAAATAACCACTACGTCCGGGTAGTCAGGGATGATTATATTTACTTATTATTTGGATTGAAGATTAATATCTTAACATAAAGATGTTAAATTTAGCTCAGCATTCAGCTGATGAGTTTGGAGATGACGGATAAACATCATCATCATATTAGTGGACTACTCATTTGTCTCCACCTCTTATGGAGTGGGTACTGTAAACAGCAGGATTAAAGATTATCTCATGTTGGTAATAAGTTTCTATTTCAAGAGATCCCTGTGAAACGGACAGAATTTAACCAATAAGTTGCCAATTTTTCCCATTAAGAAAACAAAAAATAACCGTTAATTTCTGCTGATTTGAACTTAAGCTCTTAGGATTCGTGTTTCTCTCAGATGTTGGGGGTTGACTTTGAAGGATGGGCATTTGCGGTGTGGCCTCTGAAGCAGCTGAGCCCAGGGGACGGCTCGACACGACATGCACAAACAACTTGCGTTGACCTTGGGGCTGTGGGCAGAAGGCCTTCAAGGTGTATGCAAAAAGCCGCGCCGACATCTCAGAAAGAAGGGTCTGCTTTTGAAGTGAAGTGTGTGAGAGTGTGCGTTTGTGAGTGTGTGTGTGTGTGCGCGCATTTTTCAAAAGCAACCAAGGATACCCATAGGCCTGAATTCTATGAAGGTCTTTGATATGGGCGTCTCAGAGTGTTTATAATTACAAACATACCCGATCATGATTAAAACATTGCTACAAAGCACAGAGGTGGCCAGGGAGAACAGATCTGACCCAGAGTGTATATTTGTGTCTTTGTGTATGCACATGTACTTAGACTGTGCACGTGTGTGTGTGAGCATGAGCTTGGCATCGCAAAAAGCAACAGGGGCCTTAAATCTCATGTCGACATCCTCAACTGTCGTCAAAAGTGAAGGCAAGCCGTAATGACAGCTGATCATCATGTCGCACCTGGAGGGCAGACTACCAGCAGCGCCTATGGTTCTCAGCATGTTTATTATGTGTGTGTGTGTGTGTGTGTGTCCATGTGTATTTTCATCATGGCCATGTTTCAAACAGAGCATGTTTCAAAGGGAATACTAATCCTCAGAAATGAGGCGTGAGATCAATATTCCCATGTTTAATTGGATGCCGACTGATTTGGTTGAGAAATAGTCAGCACGACATCCCTCTGTCACGGCAACACGGGCCCACGAGTCAGCCAATTTGACTCCGGAGGAAATCGTGTAAGGGAAAGTGAGACAGACAGACGGACGGACGGACGGACGGACGGGCAGACAGACGGAGAAAGTGAAAAGAGAAGAATTGAGACTTGACTTCAAAGTGTTAGGACGTTATGATTGCGCCAGCCATTTAAGGAGTGGTTGGGGAGAGAGGAAAAACCTCAGGGGGTCGTCCCATCATCATATGCCCCACTTGCCACTGTGATTTGGTGATTTTTGTCCGGAAGCCATGTTTTGAGAGGAGCGGGAGGAGGGGAGGAGGGGTGGGAGAAGTAGGAAACAGAAGGAAAGAAGGAGTCAGGAAAAAGGGAGATGGGTGGGTGGAGAGGAGGGCCTGGGACCACTGTCAAATGGTTGAGGTGTTACCATGGCGACAGTAATGAAGGGTCTCAGGACACCCTGGGGGTATGGGGGGGGAGGAGGGGCAGAGGAGGGAGAAGGGAGAGTGATGGTGAAGACGATCGGGGGGGGGCAGAAATTGAAAGGTGGAGAGAGGGAGAAAATGTAAGAGGCCTGCAGGGTTTTTTTTTTATTTATATATTTATTTATTTATTTTTCCAGCAGACAAACTATGTTGACACATATTATGCTATAATGCTGCCATGGAAATGGGACAAGGGACATCACATAATTCTGTGTAAACTCTTAGAGGCTTGTATGTCCTGCATTAGCCACAACAGACCATATAAAAATCTCCTGAATAAGTACGTACTGGAAATAGTAAGCAAGTAGGTATTTTTCACTATTTAAAATCTCAACCATTTCTCTTCTGATCACAGCTATAGCTCCCATTTTTATTAGCCAACCACAATTGGAAGCAGTTTTAGACTTTACTTTCAGAAACCCCTTTTCCTTCTTCCCCATAAAACAATGTAGAATTTCACAGACCCGCTCACAGCCCTCCTGTTTTTGTTATGTTCTCGCTCAGTTTTCAATGCTCCAACCTTTTATGCTCTTAAATAAATCCTGGTTGTGGACTTAAAACGAATAACCAATTAAAACTCATTATTTGCTTTATTTATTTTATTTTTTTTGCTTTAGTAAATCAAGTTAAGTAAATCTGTTGCGTCTACATGACAACTCCTTTTTAGTGACTGCAAGAGACATACAATAGAAAATACACAAAAGTACCTCTGCACACACTTACAAACTCACAAGGAAGCAGGTCTACAGACTCAGGAACTGTGCATTCGTTATGTTAATTATGCAGAGAAACTGTCCATCGGTTCCATGAACTCTGGCTTCGGGTGTTAAATGGACCATTGGTGAGTTCCCACATGTCAGGACTAGTAATATGTTTTAATGAGCCATATTCTCAGGGAGAGAGACTAAACTCCTAATTTTGGTGTGGTCTGAAAAAGATTAAGAACCTTTGGCGTAAAATAAGCGTGACTTCTCCAATTTAGGGTGGTCTTCGAATTATACACATTTACAGGGCGGTTCTTTTCTGGAAGAACTTTGAATCCTTTGTGAATACGCATACTGTAGTATGTTTATACTGCACATGAGCAGTAAATACTGTCATTGTAGACAATGATTAATAAAAAGGATAATTGGTTTATTTTGTCTAATCTCTTGAAGTGATAAATGAAAATACTATGAAATACCTACCCCAGTGTAAAAAAAAAGAAAAATCCAAAAAAGTTTAATTTACTGTTTCTGACTGCAGTTTTGAAGATCCATAAAGATGATTCAATAGCATAACAAAATGAACAAATGCATACAACTCTGATTTATAATTTACAATTTCAACCGCAACAAACTTTTGATCAGGCTGCCTGCAGCGGGAGATTAAACCCTCTAGCTCACAAACATTACATGTAATGATTAAAAATGCGTTCCAGTGTTTCTGTCCAGAGGATAAATCTAACAAATAGGTGTTAAAACAAACACACACACGCAATAATATGCATTTTTATTTGAAACTCTATAATCAGATGTGTATTCAATGCTGCCTGTAAAACTGTCTAAGAGCCAATAATCTTGCCCTGGAGGTGATCTTTAACTGAACTTGAGCTGATCTCACTGTGTGGTCTCAGTAAAAGTCTAAACAGATCCACAAAGCTCTCTGCAGCCTGAGATCCTTCATCGCTCATCGATAGAGTGATCAATACGTGGACATGTGGGTATTGACTAGGGTAATGATGATAGCTGCACAACCACACAGTGCAATCCCCCCCAACCCATCCAACACACACACACACACACACACACATATGGAAATATTGCATTTAAAGACATGCATCTCTCAGACTGGCTCGCAGAAATACACACAAATGCAATCTTACCAAACTGATCTCGAAAGGCAACTTGGAAGCAAAGATGGATTTAAGCTGAATGAAGGTGCTTATCGTGTGTGTGTGTGCGTGTCTGTTTAAGCGTGGATTTGAAGTGCACATAGTGGTGTGTGTGTGTGTGTGTGTGTGTGTCACAACAAATAAACAGCACTCCTCCTGTCAATGGTTATTATAGACTTTTCAACACAGCGCTTTATTTGCTCTATAGTGACCCTGACATGGCAGTGAGTGACATTCATCGACTAGCTGACCCAGACTGAGTCAGGCCATAAGACACACAAATTAACTCCATCATTCACTTTTCGTTCTTTGATTTACATCCGTTGCAATTGTGACAATATGGTCTCCCAAACAGAAAATAATATAAAATTAATAAAATAATTCCTGCTATCTAAGGGTCCATTTCAGAACTGTTGGCTTCAACCGCGAGTTTGGAACAAAAAAATGGGTCATGGGTCTGTATCTGGCATGTCCATGCTGGACAGAATAACCAATATATTTTAATGAGCCCCAGACCCATGATAAAAGATTAAATTACTCATTTGTGTTCTGAAAAAAAAGTGCAGAGCCCTCTGCTCTGACTTGGGTCAAGGATTGAGTTTTAGAGAATTGTTTTATTCTACTTGGCGGAGTCGACTAAAAAGACCAAAGCTTCTGGCGCTACCCAGCGAGAAAGAACTCAAATCCCTTTTCCATTCAGGTTAAAAACAAGCCCTAAAAATGAATAAAAACAATACTTCACCCAACTGTGAAAAATCAAGCTCATATGGAAAAATAGAGACATACAGGAGATCTGGCAATACACAATTTGAAGGTGCAAGAAGTGTGCAAAGATCACCATTGAGAAAATGCCCTCACAGCAAAGACGATGGCATGTTAATTCATTAAAATAATCTCGGTTTGTCTTGACGTCGGTTTGAGCCGTGACACACATCAAGGCATTGTTCAAGGGAGGCCCAATAAAAGCAACACTGACTTAACAGGCAATTGTGTCTGTCTTGCTGCGAGCACACTCTTAGTCACGGACAGTGAGTTTATTGGGCGGATCAGTGTCAGGAGCGCACACACACACACACACACACACACACACACACACAGGCTTTAATAAGCCAACACTTTAATTTAGGCCCCGTCACTACAATGAGGCTTCCAACATCAGACAGCAAATTGTTCTTGTTCAATGAAAAAAAAAAAAAAAAAAAGAAGAAAAAACACACATCCTGTCTTCTTGTCTGGTCAGAAAGACTGGCGGACAAAACAAAAGGAGGAGGAGGAGGAGGAGGAGGAGGGGAGACAGTAAGTGTGCAGCCATGTGTGTGCATGAGGGCATGGCTTTGTGCTAGTTTGTGTGTGTGTGTGTGTGTGTGTGAGTGTGAGTGTTTACAAGGCAGTGACAGTGTGTTGGGTTAGCATTGACCACCTTAAACACCTGGTGCTTCTATACACACACGTGTTTTTATATGTGCATATTCATATATATTTAAAATGGTCAGGTGTTGTTCAAGTGTGCTTCAGGTAGGATTTTGCATAGATGTGAGCATGTGTGAGGGCGGTGTGGTGGAGGAGAGGGGGTGGGGGTCCGTGTCTCTACAGCCTCTTGAATATGTTCAGTTAAATAAGCCGATTGTTCTTTAAAAGCTTAATCAAACCCTAATTAGCATAGCTGTAATTGCACTTGCCTCGTGGCTGTGGCCCATTGACATGGATTCCCATGTTAATTATTGTAATTGCCTCGTTAATGCTATGAATACTTCAAAGTTATGCAAATTGCAATGATGAGTAATCCACCAAGTGTTTGAAATGGCTGTCATTATACACGTGCGCACACACATACACAACGTGGACAAGCCGAAACGTTTGATACGATCCTTTCAGATGTGAGCGTACACAGTGACACACGGGTGAAGGTACAGTACATATAAGCATAATAACACACACATACACCAGCATTAACTAACTTGCCCCGCCGCCCACACACACGCACAATCAAACTCCCAGATCAAAGTGTTAAATCATAAAGATGAGAAGCTCTCTAAGAGTCTAACACTTCAAGCAGGGTGGTGGTTGTATTAGTACAAAGAATTAATGAGGGCACACAAATACATTCGCCCTCTTTCTCACACAGTCACACACAAACACACACTCAAGCACACTCCCTATTGCGGAGACGCAGCATGACGGACTATTCTATGTACTAATTACCCTTGGTTCATCTCTCTCATCTCTCTCTCTCACTCATGGACGCACACACACACACACACACACATTAATGAAGGCCTGTTGACTGCTGTAATCCCATGCTAATACTCCAGGGAGTCAAATCAATGTGACCCCTCAGTCTTTGAGCATAAAGCGGCACTATAATGAAGTTCGTGTCGGAACGCCGGCACACACACACACAAACATTTGTTTTTTGTATAAAAGTTGATGTCTCTCATTCCCAAAGTGAATTTTAATGAGTTACTAAACGAAGGGGCTTGATGAAAGCGTGTTCACATTAAGCAGACAAATTTTCAAGTGTATTTGTTGAGTTTTTGGGCATCACATTTTGGTATTACCGTGTCCTTTTTAGGGTGGGAGGGGGAGGTAGGCGCTCCAGACCATCTTGAAATCTTTGTTTGTGGTCAAAAAGTTACATTATGAAGTCAAATTTTCAAAATATATGACACATAAAGTCGTGTTTTTGGGTAGGCAGCTAACTGACTCCATCTCAATTTGTTCAATGTTCAACAAATAGTAGCACAATGAAAATAAAACTCTCTGGCAGTTGGGGCACTAAAAACAAGACCATAATGTTATTGCTGGCCTATTTCTGGTTTAAATGCATTCCCACTTAAACTGAAATGCATATGCTATACACTCATAAGAGCACAATTTAAATGCATTCATGTACAAATATGCATGTCATTTTAACAGGAGTACATTCAACTGAGCATAGTATGGCAATGCACATTTGCATAATGTCAGCCTTTCAACGCTGAAGTCATTTGTGGCTCTTACTAATGCAAGAGACAAACACGCTTTGAAAAAAATAAATAGTTTGATTCAGGAATCAAAATACACACTGAAACGATAAATAATAATATTGTGTCTTTACTGTGTCTTCTTTCGTTTTATTTCTAATTGTAATACTGTAAAAAGCACAAACCGTCCACTAGCCTTATTTTAAGAAGCCATAAGTCTGAATAACAGAAACAGCAAAAACCAAAATGTGTAAATGTGTTTCAACATGGATGGTCCCCGTGTTGACGTGGACAGCGAGGAAAGAGGACACACACGCGCGCGCGCACAAAATCATACATAGACACATGCCTCACCCACAAACACAGTGACACAGTCCACACGGACAGCTCCCAGGAGAGTGCCACTACAACTTCCACCACTTTATTATTGGTCAATTTGGAGGCTTCTTTCACAGGGGTGACATGGCTTAGGAGATGTCACAGCCCAACCAATCAATACCACTCTGAAAGCTCGGGATCCACGGCCAGTGTGTGTGGCTGCGCGCGCCTGAGTGCGTGTGCTCGTGTGTGTGTGTGTGTGAGAGTTGCTGAAAGCTACAGCAGCTGTGGCTGGACTCTACCCTTCTGACCTGTTTACTGGACAGTAATTACATGGGAAGAGACGTCCATCCAGCTCCTGCTGACCAGCTCCACTAATGAAGTAAAACACAGACAGATAGGCAAAGATAGGTGCACACGGGAAGACAGGAAAGACAGATGGACAAATATAGAGAGAGGAATAGTGTATCTGTGTCCTTGCGGCAGTGCTACTTGGTATTTGTTTGTTTGCGGATTTGCACGTCTGCCAGAGTATTTGCATGTGTACATGAGCCTCCATATACGTCTTGAATAAACTGAAGTGCAAGTTGTTTTTTTCATCGCCTGTGGCAGGATAGGCCTGACTAGTGGATGAACAAGCTTCACAGCGTGTAAGCAATCCCAGGCGTGAGTTTCCCTGACAAACCTATTGATTCTATGGATTTCCACCCAAAGTTGCGATAATGATACATCATGGGCGGATTTGGCAAGACAGACTGCTGGGGGAAGAGGTGGCAAAGCAATTTGCAGCTGTAAAGACCAAGGGGGGGCTCTGATTACTAATACCCCCAACGAAACAAAAAGAGGAGGAGAAATATATCCCTCCATCCCTCTGTCCATCACTCTATCCCTCTCTCCTTGGGTGTCTTGTTTCCTAGTGTGTCGATATGGATGTATGAATTTGTTACAGAAGGATCCAGCACAATGGATTGGCTTTGCTGCTTTGTTAAGGATAAGGGGTGTGCAGGCATCATAGACTTTGCTGTGTTTAGTGTGTGGCAGCAAGAATGGAGCTCATAGATAAACCGATTTTTCCGTTCAAGGCTCAGAGCATCTTATCTTAGTGGCTGAATCCTGAGGTGTTTTGTAATATTAAAACTATCTTTCACTTTCTGGCTTAAAGGTACTCTAAATAAATGTATGAGTTCTTCCTTTTTAACACTGTACAGGACCGTACATCAGTGGTAAGTTTTTAGCAGCGTATACTTTTACGAGTTGTAGATTCCAGGGTGATGCAATGCGTTCAGCACGCTCCTTTAGGACATTAGGATGAGGGTTTCCAGGTATTACACAATGTGAGCGCCAAGTTCAAGGTGCGTGTCGTGTACTTTACGTTTGTATCTCAGTTGGCTGGCATGTATGTATGTATGAAACGCACGCAGCTGTGCTTAAGCAAGGAGTAGGTTATTTCAAGTTTATGTTGTAATTCTGGGAAAAACCTTACAGTATGGAACATAATCCCCACGAGTGAAAGTATACCCGAACGATTTTTAATTCAGAGCTCCTGAACAAAAATAACTATCTTTTAAGCCTCTTAAAAAAATGCTGAAAAATTAGATTTGTGATGCGCCGGTGCATAAACACAAGTTTGCATGAAAGGCAATAATTTATGGCCCATATTTCACTCTGATTAAAAACCTAAGCAGCGATTATAGTGACTACTCAGCAATCTTCTCTGACATCAAGGCATGTTTTTTCCCCTCATTCTAATCCACTACATTATAATTATTCAGTCATTTCAACTTTCATAGGGGAAAAATAATAATCTTTTGGTTATGCAAATGATTGGGCCGCTGAAAAGGCCCTCTTTTGGCAGATGGCTGGTATTTAAAATGGAGAATGTGGTCATTTGGGTATTCCTGTCAGGAGATAGATCTTTGATGTAATGAAACAGGGGTTTAGGCTCATTCTGAAGAATACACAATACAATTACTTTATAGCCACCATCTCTGATAAAGTATACTGCTGGTGTGTGTGTATAAGTGTGTTCTTGTGTCTGTGTGGTCGTGTTTACGTTTGAAAGCTGCGTACTATTCAACACTTGGTCCACATACACATGTTTAATCACAACTTGCTCGTGTCCGATTGCAATTATTGACGTGACTTGTCATACATTAATTCTAAATAACACCTTAAGTGTCAGCTACAATTTATTGTTAATCAGACTGGGTAGAAAGTAAGTGCTTCTACGGTTTCTGGACAGGATTTTCTGATATCCTTTCAAATTATGAAACAAAATGGACATTAAAGCATTGCGTGTTAAATTTTTATGGTGCTTAAATTTGACCGTTTTTCTTCCAGTGTCCGTCTGATGCTGACAGATACTCTCCTGTCTAGCTGGTTTTCCACTCTTTTATTTATTCCTTTTATTTAGTCATAAAAGAACACACAGTCTCCAGCCCCTTTGTCTTTAAAAGAGAGTGTCTAGCTGCCAGTCGGGTATCCAATCCCCAGCCGTTACGGCCAAATCAGGATAATAACACCTCCCTTTAAACCAAATGACCGCAGCGTGGGACTGCCAGCTAAAATTAATTCCACCTCTGACCAGAGGCGAGAATACCCCACTGCTTAACCCCCTCCACACACTCACACACCCATAAACACACACTTAAGCTCTTACATGCTCAAGCACATGCACACACAAACACACACACACTCAAGCACTTGCATGCACACGCCGGCTGATGCACGCACGCACGCACACACACACACACAAAGCACACACGCTGAATATGGAGTAGTCCTTATCTGCTCTCACTGCTCACAATTCAGTCTTGATCACGAGCTTGTCAGCAAACACCAAGCTACAGCATTCGGACAAACTATTGAAACCATTGAACATTTTCTTTACTCTGCTTGACTCGCTAATCTAACATGAAGCAAAAAAAAAAAAGTTAGGAAGCACAGACAACGTAACACATTATTCTGTGAGAAGGTATTTTGCTTCTGTTCAGCCTTTTAAAAAGTGTAAGTTTTGAATGGAACACTTGATACCACAGCATTAGCTCCTCTCTGCAGCAATATTGATTCCCAACATCAATATAGGCTGGCTCCCTCTTAATACATTTAAACTCTAAAAACAGCAATATGTCACAAGCTTCTTGACTGCGATTCTTCAAAATTGACACCATGATCTAAAAACAGTGCATGTTTGTTAAGATATTCGAGTTGGGATTTATCCTGCGTTGCTGTTAAGTGACCTTTTGTTAACTCACATTTAAGTGACATTCATTCCCCCGTCTCGGGGCACACTTTGTCTTTGTTACAGAGGCTTGCAGCTGTTCAACTTTCCATGTTATTCATGCTTCGCCCAATCATCAAGCCGGCAGAGGCTCTGCCTTTTTGCGGCCTTTAAAATGTTTATACGCAGACAGGTGCGGAAAATGATCAAGATTCATTGCTGTTCATTTGTCTTAGCAAAAGCTGAGGGAGGAAGTCCAGCTGCTGCCAAATTTGATTCGGGGTTCAGTGACTTCCTGATGAAGATATAGAGGGTGTGAGTGGAGCGAGGTGATATTTTAAGATTCAAACTGGCTCTATAAACATGAATCTAGGTATATTTATACACAGAAAGCCTCTAAAAATACTACACTGTGAGCTGTAAGTATTTGTGCGTGTGATGACACAAGCATGTGCGTCCGACCCCCCACGTGTGCGCCGATGTGTTGTTTCTAGGGCAAGTCTAAACTCTGTCATGTTGATTAGCTGTAGGTGTTAACACACTAGATACTGCCTCATCTCATTCTCTTCGTGACTGATCAATGTCACTCTCTGTCTCGCTTCCTTTTCCCCCTTCATCACTGCATCCACTCTTTATTTATTTCTTGTTTCTAAAGTTTAACACATTAAGCCAATCTTCGACTCAATCCACGCAATTAGAACTTCCAAACTGCGTGTGTGTAACGCACATTTTTTGGGCAGGCAATTTCAGCTTGTTGCTAATTGCTCCCGCTCAGCTGCCAGTGGGTTGTAACCGTGCAGGCATCAACAGATTGGAGGCTCTCAGCTGCCAGCCTCCCACCAACTGCCTTTGTGCCTCTGCCACTTGACATCTCCATTCGCCGTGTGTGATGATGTAAATAATTACACTCAATTAGCACTTAATTAACGATGCTGAAACAAAAGGACAAGTCCCTGGGCGCAGCTCGTCTCTTCTGTGTACATTGCTCTCTCTCTCTCTTTCTGTCTTCACACACACACACAGAGACACATCGGGGAAAACAAAACATGTCAGCTTTTGACAATGTGCCATCTGTCCTCGAGCCAACAGATAGGCTTAGACACACACACACACACACACACGCAGATAGATACAGCCCCTCAGCGCCCATAAGACATGCAGAAACACTAATCGGGTCCTTAGGCGAACATAATTGCAGCTTGCCATGTTAATTACCTAACAATTAGCAGCCGTCTCTTCTAAGGGGCAATCAATGAATTAGCTTGTGATTCCCATGTTGAGTTGCCAACTGAGTCCCCCACTAATTCTTAGACACTTTTTCTCAGCACACAAACGCTACCAGTTATATATATATATATATATATATATATATATATATATATATATATATATATATGTGTGTGTGTGGAAGAAGCACCTACCTACATAGCACAGAAAATAAGAATTAATTCACACTGCGCCCAATTAGCTTATTTTATATCCCAAGGCGAACTGTAAAACCGTTTTGCACCTTTAGCAAGCAAAGTGGTCAAGAATTTAATTTCTGCTTCTCCATACACGCCTAACGCCTTAGGGCAACAGCTTAACGTTCAATGTTGAACAGACTGAGGGGGGAAAAAAAAAACGTTAAAAAAATAATCACAATGGAGGAAATTGAACAAATTGGGCATCTTGTATTGCACTTTGTCTTTGTAATTCCTGCTCGTTATCGAATGAATAATGAGAAAATTTGGCTGCCGTGATGCCAAATATGAATCTTAATGCCAATTCTGATTGGAAACAAATTGGTGAAGCAGGTGCAGTCCTGAGACTAATGATCAATAAAAAAAAACTCATATTTCATAATTTTTTTTTAGACGACCAAAAAAACCTATCAGTATGAAAAATGTGCACCCTTTACTAGAGAAATCATCCATCACTGCTCCTATTGAATTTCCCATATTAAAACTCCAATATGGAAGTCATATAGGCTGATAACACAATCAGATTGAAAATTGAGAAAGATTCACCTTCTGCCAATAAATGTATATCACAGATTAGTGCACTTGGATGGTTGCTTCCTTGGGGAAAGAATGAATCCGTTGACCTACTGGACAGTGAACAAGGCTGGAGATTTCTCTTGCTGCATTCAAATCCAATCAAGCACTGCGACTAAAACATACAATTACAAAGCAACACACACACCCACACCCACACCCACACACACACACATATACATATATGTATATATATAAGAGAACCGCACCTTCATAGCAACTTGCGCTGTTTGAGGTATATAATTGAATTGTGCCTCTTCCTCTCGCCCCTATAGAAAATTTTATTCCTCTCATTACTCTTCATATTGCAGTGGATATTACTGTGGATATTAGGAGCAGTACAGATTGGCCTTTAGCTTCTTTTATTACTGAAATCCTGGAGCTGGCCACATGCGTAGGTAATTCATTCATCCTGATTGCCTTGTGTGCCTTGTGTTATATTTACACATCAGCCTGCCTGCTGTGGCTGTTGCTGAAGGCACATTACATACCATGAAATCACAAGATGAGTGGCATATGCTTATAAATATATATATCCCGCTAAGTAGGGTTAAAACATAATTAAGACAGGAGTCCAAAATGGTACAGGTTCTTTCTTTCTCACCCTTGCAGCATCACAATCACAGACCACAACGGTCATGCTAGGCCTAGCCACAGACAGATCTCTAATAGGCCCGGCTGTCTCCTTCTTAATTTGCTGAAATTGCAAAATCAATAGGTGTAGTCGTAGCCACCCGCTCCCTGTTTTAGTGGGAAAAGATAAAGTCTATGGGAAGGCAATCTTCACTTTCAATTTGCTCCCTGTTCAGCATTGAGGCCGAAGTGCTTATCACTCTACTTAAAGAGACCGTGTGCCTGTCTTGTGGTGGGGGGGCAGTACTGGCAGAGAAGCACGGGTTTCATTCAGGAAAGCAGAAAAACCACACACATTTTTGAGGCACAGTTCAAATACTACCCTATAAATTATTTTCCACTATCAAAATTTGTATTATTTCCTAAGCTGGTCCAAAAATATATCAGGAGCTAAAACTAATCTCTTGGTTTTTGGTCCATTTTATCGTGCTCATAGATTTGGGATTTCGGCATTAAATGTCTTCTCTCCTATTGATATCAGCGCCCGCCTACAACTCTTGCTCTAATGCTTAGTACCTCAAGTACACACTCAACAGTTGACTGTTCAATCCAAGCATGCTAGACATTTTTTTCTTTTTTCTGGATGCACATTTGTATATATATATAAAAAAAAAGTGCATTATATGCTGTGTTGTTGTGTGTGTGTGTGTGTGTGTGTTGGGGGTGTTTTCGAGATATGTGCACTCTAAGCGGTTCTACTCTTTTGTCTCAGTGAGCCAGTTCGTCCTTTCCTAATCTCCCCTTGATGCTGCCTTTACCCATAATCCCTTCTTTCATTAACTGCCGTCCTATACAGCGCCACCTTTATTGCAGTCTTTCACTTTCTAATTGCAAATAGACAAGAGCAGGGGGAGGTGTGTGTGTGTGTGTGTGTGTATGCATGCAGTGGTGAGGGGCTGGGTGGGAGGTAGGTGCATTCAGAGCATCTGCATGAAGAAGAAGAAGAAGAAGAAGAAGTTGTGTATGTAGAGGCCAGGCCGCAATTGAGGGGAAAGGGTGTGGGCGGGGTTGGCTTTGTAGTTGATTGCAGAAATAATTTCACATGTTGTAGAAAAGGGCTTAAAGAAAAAATTTTAATCTAGATATTAAGAACATTATATGTTCGAGTTAAGGGGGTCAGCGCCATGGCTGCTCTTGGCAGGAAATCCATAGAAATTAGAAACAGGATTTTGATGATGAAGATGAGTCAGGACGAGGGACGGAGGGAGGGAGGGAGGGAGGGAGGGAGGGAGGGAGGGAGAGCCAGAGAGAGAAAGAGGGAGAGCAGTTAATGTGTGTACTTGTCGTACAGCCATTATAAGTACAATCATACCAATTCGGGGAATTTCTAATTACTTTGTGACTTCAAAACATTTTTAAATCACTCCACATTATAATACAATAAGCAGATTTACTGGAGGAGAGGAGGAGAGACAGAGGGAGAAGCTACTAGAGAGAGGAGAGAGGAAGAAATGTTTCCAAAACATCCACTGGTGGGTTGCATTTTTAAAAAATGTTTTTGTGTTGTTAGCATGAAAAGGAGGAGGGAGGAACGGAAAGGGAGAAATGAGGAGGGGGAGAGGAAGAAGAGAGGGGAGAGGTTCAATTTTGAAAACACTCGTTCTGTTGCATATTTATGACTGCGCGTCATAAATGCACTTTATGATAAGGCAAATAATTCACACAGCGCATCACAGACATCATTTTAACATATTCTATAAGCAGAGTTAAAGACCGCCTTGTTTGGCGTTTCCTATTTCACAATAACCCCTCCAACAATAGCTCCCCCTCTCTCTGTCCTCCCCACCTGCTCCCCCCCAGTCTGTCTCCCTCTCTCTCTCTCTCTCCCTCTCTCTCACTTCCACCAATGAATGCCAGCTCCAGCGAGGCCTTATACTTGGTTACACACTGGCCCCTATTGGCAGTCCTACCTCTTGGACAAATCCAACTGATGCATGCAAATAGATGTATTTACAAAATGGTCAAGCTATTTTCATTTTTGTATTTTTTAGTTTTTTTTTAATATTTGAAATGAGTTATTTAGAAATGTGCTATAATGTGATTTTTTTTTAGCCACGTCATGATGTTTTTTTATATATATATATTTTTTATTGAAGGAGAAAATGAATGTCAAAACAAATGACATAGAGGATGTTACACTTGAGTCACTGAATTGACAGCATATGTACTGGAAATTGCACATGTATTTCATTTACACATATTTTTTAAACCTGCCTAAAATGATGGCATAGTAGTTTCATATTGATTCTTTTTCTCATTGTGTCATTTTCTCTTCTTTGCAGCCAGACATAAATATTTGTTCAGGTCTGAGGGAATGAATATCACTGTCAGAAACATGGAAATTGATCTCAACAGTAATATCCCTCAATTAATGTTGGGAGTTCTCTTTTTCCAGGGAGGAACAGTGTGTCAGTACATTTCTGCAGCTAAATACATGATTATACTTAAGCCCCTGTAGTTAGGTGTGCCCAATTTCCACACACTAACAAAGAAGGAACACAAGGTCACACACTGAGAGACTGAGAGAAACGGGCAGAATTGGAGGACAGGCTGAGGGAAGAAGAAATGAAGACACAAGGAAGGTGCAGCGTGACCACATTTTGTTACAACTTTTTGAAAGAGACTGAGTAAAAGTCATTTTCTAAACTGGATAACCTGTGCGAGTTATAATGTGCCCAACACGAAGAGTGATCACAGTCTCTCTCTCTTACTTTTAGGTGACGGACATATTTCTCACAAAAAAAATAAATAAATTCCAGTTTTCAGAGGTAACCATGAGAAAAATATCTGAGATTCCCTAAACTATTTTGTTACTGTAAAAACAAATGAAACCGAAGAATTATAGGGAACTATTTTTGATACATGGTTTTAATCAGTTTTCAAGCAGAGATGAAGTCAAAATGCCAAAGATTGTGTACTTACAATTTCTAAAATGAAAAAGATTTTACTTGTCATATTTTATTGTAAATTGAATGTCTTGGTTTTGAACTTTTGTTTGAACAAAACAACACAATTGAAGATGTCGTCTTGGGCTTTAGAAATTTGCAGTAGGCATTTCTCCTGTATTTTCTGGCATTCTGACATTTATGATTATAAATAAACAAATAAGTGAAATAAAAAACTGGCACAATCGTCATGACAAAATGATGATTAAATCTGACCACTGTTGTGAATTCTGACTGCCAGAGATTTACAATTATGGATTCAGTGAAGTAGAGCACCTTGATATTCACTTCTTCTAAGTCACTGGATTAGAATAAAAAAAAACAAAAAAACAATTTAATTTCCATCTAGATGAAGGTTTTGAAAATAAACTCAATATCATAAAATCAATTGATGTTGTTACACTATTTAACTCTTTCCCAAATCTGTGATTTGTAGTGGAAATTAAGATAAAAAAAACAGGTGTGTAATGTTTTCTTTCCTTTTTTTTCCTATAAAATGCACTGACTGGATTTTACAATAATTCTATAAGTAAAAGGCCGCTACTCATTTCAGCAAATATTTTGCTCTGACTTTGTGTTCGAATAATGTTTTTTTTTTTCCTTGTTCTCACAGAGTACATCAAAATGTTCCTTTTAAATATCTGTGAGGAAACCGTTCATAGGCAATTTGTATTGTTACTGACGCTATATAAATAAACTTGAATTGAAAATGAATTCCGTGAAATATTTCTCACAGTGACACGGGAGAGCAGGTGCAAAAACTTCACAAAAACATACCTTTTTCTCCCTTATGCACGGTGGCTGGATTGCATTTGTCACCACACACGAAAGTGGCATGCACATTTATTCTCCACTCCTCACACCGAACAAAAACACCAAATGTATACATCAATGCAGCTATATATTTTGTTTGCTCTGACAGCTTTTCAACAGTTACTCTTCCCTATGCAAATGAGCCGACTCTCTCCCACTCCCAATTGTGGTGAAGTGATATGAACTCCTGAATATAAATGATTGGGAATGATTGATAGACCCTCCCACTCGCTGCCCTCCACAGACAGATAGAAATCCAGACAGACATATGCATCTCTCTCACTCCTGCCTTGCGTTTCTCTTCATATCTATCTCTCACCTACTCACTAATCCTCTCAGTCACACAGTTAAACCCATAAAAAAAAATGCTAATTATCAACAACTTATAAACCATTAATATTTTTAAAATTAAACAGCCAGGACAGGCTTTAAATATTAAAGCTAAGCCTGATTCAACCTCACTCCAGGTCCCATGCATTGTAGGCCTCATCTGACCACAAAACCACATGCATGTACAACCTCTACTGGAAATAGCACATATTTATAATACTGTCCCTGTCCTAATTCCTGACAGAATCTGCCAGAGCGATCAAAGATATCTTGAATAGATGGAGAGAAGTTGAACGTCAACTCTGTAGACTACAGGACAAGACCAGTATACATGAATAAATCAACTCAATGGACCATGAGAGTTTTCAATAAGTCACTGCAGCCATTTTAAATCCCTCAAGGTGTCAACTTTCCTCCACATCTAGTCTTAACGTGTGACAAGTAACTGCTGAAAAATCCATCTAACTGCTGCCGCAACATCTCGATTGACAGCACAACTCACCTCGCTGTTCAGTGCGTTAAATTTAACTGCATCTCCAGCGTACCTGTGCATGCACTTACTGGGCTCTGTCCTGACAAAGCAGCTGGCTATGAAGAAACAAGACCTACACTCAAGAGGGCCAAACAGTGCCCTCTTTAAACACACACAGAGTGAGCGCGACAATCAAAAACTAACAAAAGCACACTGCTAGGATTGGAAATATACAATGCTGTGGACAATGTCTACTGAAAAAATAATAAGCCTACACGGTAGAACGGCATGCCGGCGCAGACAAACACCAAATATCTACAAAAGAATGTATTTACCCGACTGTTTCCATCCGTTCCCTTTCCCCAATGCCCGACTGGCCAGGTGTGTGTATGTCAGTGTGTGAGCTACTGTTGGAGGGTCTGTGTGTGATTTCTTTCAGACAGGAGACTGGAAATGGGGTAGAAGCCATTACGCTGGGAGAATCACCCAGAGCACCCCGAAATGAGGGGCAGGGGCCTGTCAACACACATGGATGTGTGTGTGTGTGTGTGCGTGTGTGTGTGCGCGTGTGTTTGTGTATGTGTGTGCAGGCAGGGTCCAGCCGGTGACCTTCTTCCAATGAGCCCCCCATGATTTATTTACCGTGCCCTTATCCAACCCCTCCCAGCACACATGCGGACACATGATTTCTAGTATTTCAGTGATAAGGTAGAATCTGCAAATGTGGCTTTTTTTCACTCAGGACAGGACAGGCAGGAGAAAATGGTGTTTGGCGCGAGGAGAACAGATCTGTCACCCTATCTCACACCGCAGTAGCATCTTATTTTCCTCTCCATTTCTCTGCTCTCTCCGTCCTCTTCTCATTTTAGCTCCTTCTCCAGAGCCAATGTCTGCCTCTCACCCTCATTCCCCCATCCTCGCCCTCCCCGTGCCTTCCCCTCTCACATTTTGTACCGCCTAGACTGGCGAGTCTAGATGCCATCTCCCGCTTTTGCTCGTTCTCCCTCCGTTTCCCTTTTTTGCTTCTTCTTTTCTCTTTTTGTCTCTCAGTCATTGGTTTCCTGTCTCCCTCACTTTCCCTCTCTCTCCGTCTCTTCTCTCTGCGATGGGGGTGGGGTTTAGCTGTCGTGGAGCGAGATGAATTTCTGATTGCTGTCGGGCAGCACAGAGCACGCTTATTGGTCAGAGCAAGCCAGGGAGGAGAGGCAAAGGCTGGAGAGAAAAAAGGAAAATGGACTTTTTTTTCATTGGCTGCATATGACCATAATTGCACCCCTTCCTTTTTCTCCCCCTCTGTTTCCCTCTCTCAGCAGAGCAGCAGCACGCTATAATTTGAACCACCGGAGCCAATTATGCAGATTAGGTTGCCCCAGGTTGACCAATGACCTTCTCCCCCCGTTTACATTTGTTTACAATATGCAAATTACTTCTGGGTTCAAAAACGTACTAGAGGGTGTCAAAACACCTTTACACTAACACTGTAATGCCACAAATCTGCCTCGCCCCCCTGCCAGCTTCCCCACACATGATCACACATGTGAATGAACACGTGCAAGGGAAACAGAACCAACTTAGCAGGCCAATTTAGTTTAATGAAGTGCTTGATTACATGTGTTGAGTTATTTTGTGCAATGAGGACTTATTCATATCACGAGGACTCGCCTTAACTTAAAGTTAAAAAGCTAAAAAAGCTACTTGGAATCTTCTCGTCGCACCAATTCATCCTTCCTCACCAAATTCTCTCCCCGTCCTTTGGTTCTTTCTTCCAGCCTTCTCTTTTCCAAGTCCCACCACCAATTCGTCCCTCTCTCCATTCACACACCTCCCTTCTCCCCCCCCCACCCACCTCCCCCACCCACCTCCCCCGTTGGTACAGAGATGGAAGCTAGTCTGTCTAATTAGCTGTATGGTTTACCTTGGCTCAGTGGGGCCTGGCTGCCTTAGCTGGGTTTAAACAGGGAGATGGACGGGCTGAAACGCTGAAACCCTAGACTGTAATTAGAGACAGACTCACTGAGGGCACACCACTGCTGACACAGAGCCTCTGTTCAACGCGCACGCGCACACACACACATACACACGCACTGGGGAAAGCTTGAGAAGAGACACACAAGCTCGTGGCAAACACAAAATACATGAAAACAAAACAAAAGGTGTGGGCGTTAAGTGCGCCCACCCTTTCAGGCACAGTCACTGGCATGAGTGTTAGCATGCCAACAGGCCGACCTACACACACACAGACACACACAACATACTGTATAGTCCGAAATATACATGAGTGCTCTCAATTTGGTTCCATCTGTCTCATTCCAACTCATATTTTCGCGGTTTATTTTACTGTATTGCAGCAAGATGTCCCCAAACACAGTACCAATTATGTCTTTTCCCCTCACCTCATCTATTCTAGCCTCCTCACCACCACTCGTTCCTTTTTTTAACACTGTCTCTTGATTTTCCCCTCATCTCGACTCATGATTTATTACTTCTTTCTCCTGATTTTAATTCTCTCTCTCCATCTCCCCGTTACAATTGTATGCCTTGTGGTGGGGCCCATTTCTATTTTCTCCAGTTGGACAGATTAAAAAGACACACCACTGCAAATCGGCCAAAGACAACACACACACACACACACACACACAGAGCTGGCGACGCACACACTCGAGCGCACAAGCACGTCCGCAGTTGGTCTGATTGTGCTGGAAGTGTTGTGTTTATTCCCCTCAAAGTTAACTTCATCAAAACAAGGGAACAAAGAGACAGAGCCAATCAATGAAATTCATTAATGAAAACTGAAATGCATTTTATTCTTTTCTAATTACACGCATTGTAGCTCATAATTGAGCGGGGTGTATCAGACTTGAGATTACTTCTTCACACTTGTGCATGTGTGGCTTTCTGTGTGTGTGTGTGTGTGTTTATTGTATTATTGTAATGTGAGTGTATGTGTGCAGAAAAAGAGACAGACATGCAAAGAGATGAAGCAGAATGTGGAGGAAAAAAAGGATATCAAGAGAGGAGGACAGAGGAAGGGGGTAAAATGAGAGACAGACAGAAGTATGAACCAATGGATTGGATTAAACCTATTTTTCACTGGTATTATACTGCCCTCTTTTGTTCATGCGCAGAACACCATGCGCTGTCACTCAGTTTTGCCTGTATTTGATGAGACCTTCTGTCCCGCATCTTTTCAACAAACGGCATTCACACAAACTGGATGTATCAAGACAACATGTATAACTTTGATTTGAGTTCAGCGTTTGACAGTATAAACTAGATTTATTGACTTCTTAAAGGAAAGATCTTGGCAGAAAGTTCAACGGACGAGAGACGGCACCATCACAGAGAAAAATGTGTGAAGCCGGAGCAAATTTGTTTGGATTTTATTTTTTCCTCTATGCTTCTTTTTATCCGTCTGAAAACGTGGCGGTTTGTCATGAAGTCACATCAGCACAGCAGCCGGTCTGTTACATTTCACTGCTAAATTCTGATTGTTGTTCATGAGATTAAAGCAGACTGTTATAAAGAGAGCATGTACTTGCAGGTGTCATGGTGTTTTAACGCACTGTGACAACCGCCAAGGCACTGTCATCATCACTGTGCATACAAAAAACTACCGGTGCCTTGTTTTAGACATTATTCACCCTCACTCAAACAAACAATGATTAAAGAAAGGTAGATGCTTTGTGTATGTGCGTCTGTGTGTTTATGTGTGTGCATGGTTTGCCATCTGGCCCTAACTGCCCTACAATAACAAATGTTCCAGCCTTCTGATTGGGCAATTAAAGGCAGCAGGGGCACTGTGTTGACGGGTGAAAGTGTGACATCCATCATCTGAAACAATCGGCCCCTACCAAGCAGAAGTGTGCATGTGTTTGTGCGTATGTGTGCACTCATGCTATAGGCTCCCCAAACTACCCTGGGCCCCCTGTGTCTCTATAATAACTCCATGAAATCAAACACACAACTCCTTATTCCCAGGTGATACACAGTAGCCATTGGCATCAAAAAAAAAAGACAGAACAAAATCAATATTGACCATGTGACCAAACCAGGAAATACTCAAACAAAAGGCAAACAAGTAGGGAAACACATTTGGAAGTCTGCTGGTCACTGAAGGCAAGGCACACTGGTCTTGTTTTCAGATGAGATAGGTTTGGTCTCCAAATATCGAGACCTCCAAAATCATTTGTTCTGCCATTACTTGACGAGTTCAAATCCAAACCAACCATGGATAAAATGAGCACCTGTCTCAATTTTAATGTTATTCTTAGCCATCTTGTTTGCACTTACTGTAATAAAACCATAGGGAATTGCAAAGGGCGGCACAGTGATGTGGTGGAGCAGGTTCAGGGGTCAAATCCACCGGCCTTACTGTGTGGAGTTTGCATGTTCTCCATTTGCACTGGTTCTCTCTGGGTACTCGGGCCCCACCATTCAAAGACGTGCTTGTTAGGTTCACTGGCGATTCCAATTAAGTTTTAAATTTAGATTTGTACTTATGCACTAAAATGATCACTGCCAATTAAAGTGGCAACTCTTGGGTTTTGTTACAGTTGTGAATTTTAAATTATTCAAATATTCACTCAGATTCTATTCAATACTCATTCAAATACCTAAATGTAAAATCAAAAGTTAACAGTGTTAGGAAAAAAAGTATTTATCCCCTAACAGATGTGCTTGGTAGGGAAGCACTGGCATGTAGACTGTCTAATGTATGGCATTCCTGGAATTTAACCTCATGTTGCAAAGAAAGACGTTCAGCCTTTTGCTCAGGTCTCCACTCGCACTTGAAATGAGAATTTTACGGACATCACAACTAGCACTGGTGCTGTCTTTCTTGAGGAAACAGTCATCATTTCTTCTTGTTGACAGTTTAACTGATATAAAATCCTCAGTGAAAGTGTTGATACAATTTACAATCTGAGAGTGCCAGTCTGATCTTAAATAAACAAAATTTCATACCATGGAGATACATAAAGCCCTTTCTTCTTATATATTTCTCCTAGATCACATGTACACCACGCCACAGTAAGTACAGTAAATAGCACAATAGTCATCCAACACCACAACTTCTGTAACCCTCTGTGGAATTTTTTGCCTTTACACTGTCAAGTTTTTTTAAACTCAACATTCAGTTTTTGTTGCCGTTTCGATGAAGCCTATGTCTGGTGGAACTCAATGTGTTCTGTTTTGTAGTTTACAACCACTTTGCAAAACACCCACATTGTATAATTTACAAATTGCTGTCCTTTCCCACAGTTAAGCACTTCCAACACAGCAGACCAGTTTAGTCACATGATTTTGGGTCATCTTCTTTGACACTAGCCAACTGCCAATAAAACAGAAGCAGAAGAAGATGATTTTAGCGCTACATGGATGTGGTTTTTGCTTAGTGGCAGAGCTAAAATAAATAAGTCCAAAAGAATGGGCTTGGCTGAAGCCTGATACTGATCTGATCATTTTTAAAATGCTTCGATTGGCTCCAATACTGACCAGCACATCCCAGCTAAAAGTCAATTTATAAAACACAGATTTCTTAGGAACCAAACTGAACATGAGACAGGAAGTGAAATGGGTGATTTAAAAAAAGGTTCAGTTTTGCAGAACTCTCTTGACATCTTCCTGTTATCTAGTTTTATGCTGTTCTATATGCATGTGTAAAAATTACCAACACCAGCATGTTGAAACGATTCTCACCGACACTGCATTCTCGAAGTTGAGCGAGTTAAAAAAATCCTAAAGGAAGTCCACTTCATTACTGCACCAAGTGTGACCTAAAAACAAATCCCCACTGAGAGTTGACGTGTATTAAATTGTGTGTGAAGGGAACTGCTATGAGAAACAAAAAAGGAAATAAATCATATAAACCAATATTACAAAATTTGACAAGTTTTATGTGTCTCTTTGGTATGCAAAAATGTACTATATTTAAAAACACTGATGTTTCTGGTTCAGCGCGTATCCAAGCAGGACTTATACTTTCAGTAATGTAGAAATGAAGCCAAGTATCAAAGCAGAGCCTTAGTCTTAGCTGTTGATTGTCTAAGAGCATAATTAATACAGCAACTAATCCAGCGTGCCATCTAGCCAACCTAGAAATGTCCAATCACATTTGCCGTTTCAGCTGGGGTTTGAAGCCGCTCAAAGCCCGAGTCCGCGGCTGCAGAGCTTTGAGACCACTGAGTGAAGCAGTAATCATGACACCATTAACTAAGAAAACATTGGGAATTAGTCAGATGAGGAAAAGTTGTGCCTTTGCGCAGAGGTTTTGTTTAGTTAATTCCCTGTTGACAGCCAAGTGCTCTAGTTGCCTGGAGAAAACTTCCTTAAGAGGGAAAGATTACTTTTTATCCCTAATTAATGCAGCTTATTTGCATAGACCACCAAGTCATAATTTATGCTAATGTGCATTTACATTGCAGAGTGCTGCATAGACAGTTAATGTGGCCTAAATATGTCCATAAAAGTTATTTTTAATATTATTTTAATCCTTGTGCATATTTTACACACACACAAATATATATATGTACACATACATATACACACACACATATGTTTACTATCCTTCCTTGTGAGGTTCGTAGACTCTTAGGTCTTGGTCAGTTACGATATATATTACTTGCATATATAAACTAAATATATAAAGTCATAGAAACCTGTTCCAACAATCACTTGATAATTATGCACCCAGAATCATCCATAGAAAAAAAAAATGTTAAAAGGGTTATTTAAAAGGGTGTGTCAAGTATCATTTTAGCCTTCCAAATGATACATTTACTGTTATTTATGTAGGTCTAACAAATACACACAATACACAGACAACACAATCGGGTGCACAGGTGGTGCAGGGGTAAATTTCTCTCCTCCACTGCCACAGAGAATTGTGGATTAGCTCCTGGTTACAGCGCATGGTTTCAATAAACAAATTTATTCCACAATAGATATATAAACCCTTCCAGGACCATCAGTCAAGTTAGCCAAAGGACTGCAATGCAATACAGAGTAAACTGGGCAACCAAAGTTGTGGGAAATCCATATAAATAGACACAAAGAAAAAAATAAATAAGTGAGGGCAGAATTGCGGGTTGTTGATAATAAATGACTCATCCTATTCATTCTTGTATCTCGGTTCTAGCGGAAATGAAGTGGATGCAAGGTCTATGATCTGTCCCTTCTCTCTGGTCGTTTGCAAGATTCACTTATCTTTCCCTGAGTGATTTCATTTGGCTCTGAGTGGATTTGAGAGGAGAATAACACCAGATGAGGCCAACTTAAAAACCAGGTTTCTCAGAATTTCATGTCCCTCTTATGGATATTAAGTGTGGTGATCTCAAACGAGTGAGGCTCTCCTAAGCCATTGCAAATTGTAAAAAGCTTATATTTCTGTTTTACACAAAGACAGAAAAGACAAGAGCTAGAGACCAACCAAGAGGAGCAAATCTTGTGCATGAAAACAATAAACACTTTCTTTTCAATCTAAGGTAGCATTTTTTATTTTTTTTTTTTTCCTGGTAATTGGTTTTGCCTAAGACATGGTGAGATTGAAGAAAGATGCAAAGATGACGGAGAGAAAAGAACAGGCCCTCATTTTCCAGAAGATGAGGGCAGCAGCACAAGAACAACAGTCTACCGTTTTCTCCTCAAGTGCTCTCTTGTTTGATTACCCCTCCTGCCCTCCTCCACTTCTCTTCCTGCCTACAAGCAGTGATTTGTGTGCATTCCTGTAGCTTTTTGGATCCAGCACCAGGGGGTCTGAGCCACAGAGGGCAATGTGTATGCATCTGTGTATCCACAACTGAGAGCATATGCACTCATGCCTGTGCATGCTTACACAGAAGCGTGACCGTATATCTATAAACTTCTCTGTTTTTCACCAAGGTGGAGTTAGAGACCATATTCCATCTTCAAAACACACGGTAGCACCATCAAATGAGTCACCCCTTTCATCTGCTTCCACTGCTCTCAGTTACTCCAGCTTCCACGCCTTGCCTAATGGATTTTCAAATGCAGGTACACAATTTCTTTCAAGACTTGACAGGCATTTTCCTTTGTGTTTAGAGATGAGGTTCAGGCCCTGAGTGGTTTGCTGGTGATGCTGTTGTTGAAAGATTCTGCATACAGAGTAGAAGCATTTTCCCTGAACTTGTTTGAAAAGGCCAAATGTGAGATTTGTACATGTATATTTCCACATGTGGCCAAACAAAAGCAGTCAAAGCAAGTGAGATACTGCCTCTCTCTTATATCCCATTTTTGTTTTCAGCAGTTATACTGAACAGTAGACTACATATAAAACATGTGTCAGACAGGACTGCAATATCTCTGGTTCAGATGTTCGGAGAGTTTTGAGGCCTCAACTCAAAATGTCTTTTGTCAAAGTACACATTTGTGTGGGACGCAATTTTAAAAATAAAGCAGAACACACATAAGCAGTGGGTAAAAGCATATCTTGTCATGGTTTTGAGTTTTCAACGTTTTGTTTTTTTATATCCTATCTGTTCCTACCTCTGATTCCACTCTCCTGTCCTCCTGTGTCCCTCCCCTCATAGGTCTCACCTAGCTCTCGATATTCCATTAGCCCTTGTGTGTAAATATATATATATATACAAAGATACACCACTGTTTGTCCTACAGTTCATTTCCTCTCGTTTCTTGAGTTCTCTTCTTGATTTTCGTCCTCATCCGTTCTTAGATAGCCTGCCTTTCTTGCAGTGTCTTTTGTGCCCTAGTTTGTAAGTTCTTATCAAAGTTATTTTGATTCATTTGATTAAGCAATTTGACAATTCACTCTTATCTCATTTGTTTTAAGCAGACCTTTTTATTACAAAAACACCCTGCTATGTTTCAAAATTATTCACTTCTCTAAAATAACAACAAAAAAAGCATTTTTTTGCATTAACTGTTAAGCGACACTGGGGTTTGTGCAGATGTATGGTATGAAGCCATTATGGTCAGCATCAGATAAGCCGTGACAAGCTGACTTGAGGTGCCAAACTCATGTTCCACCCTGGATGTAATTGACTGTGATTTCCAACTGCCCTCTCTGAGCCAGAACGGCAATGTCTTCTAATTAACTAGAGAGCCTTGACAGCCTGGTGCCACCTCCATTTGGTCCCCACTTGAAACAAGTGCCATGTCCTGAGGGTTCCTGTCAGACCTAGTGCTATGTGAATGTATGACATGTCCCTTCATGTCTCCATTCACCTCTCTCTCTCTTGCTCTGTTTCCCTCTTTTCCTCTTTCTCTCTCTGACAGCTATTTTCTTCTAATCATGCTCAACAAGAAAATGAGACTGTTTGGCTGAAGGGAGAAACAGACTGCATCTACAGTACATGTGTGAATTAAAAGATGGAGAGAGACAGAGAGGGTGACCAAGTGAGCAAATGAGAGAAAAGAAAGGAGGACCAGGAGATGTTCATAAGTCATCTCTTCGGTGTACTCTGTACACTGTGCTTCATTATCTGCCTGGCTGGGAGAGTGATATCTTCCTAAACCAGCGCCAGAGCCAGCAGCCTGCCAGCACCTCCTCCACACAGTAGCATACATACACTTCAGCTGTAGCTTTTATTTCAGACACACACACAGTCCTGTATCCATCACTTCAGACATTACACTGGCTTATATGGATTTCCTGCAGATGTTCTCAAACCAGGGGCCTCATGTATCAAAGTTGTGTGCGCCCAGA
This sequence comes from Mugil cephalus, assembly GCF_022458985.1. Classification (NCBI taxonomy): domain Eukaryota; kingdom Metazoa; phylum Chordata; class Actinopteri; order Mugiliformes; family Mugilidae; genus Mugil; species Mugil cephalus. The sequence continues at coordinate 15,628,220 of NC_061787.1, forward strand.
AACGTGGCGTACGCCCACGTCAACGTTCAGATGTATCAAACGTGAAATGACCGTGGAAATGTGCGGTGCCCTCCGCCAACATCAAGGTTGGCGTACGCCGGTTTCCGCAGCTATTGTTCCCTTGGCGACACTAAGAGGCGACGCTGAGGAACTGTCAGTAACGTGAAATCAGGTAGTTCTCGGAGCAATGTGCACATCAGTGACACATTAATGCACAATTAATACACACGGTGTTGCAATCATGGGTGGATATAAAAGCGTCTGCAAAGTGATTAAGAAAATGGTATTAACAATGGCAGCTCACTCTGGGGTTCTTGGCAACAGGAGGTTTCCAACGGGAACTGGCCGACCGGTCAAGAGTGTGTTAGTCAACCCTGAGCCGAGCCGATGTCATCCAGGTACATCAAATTCCCATACAATGCTGTTGAACAGACCAACATTTAAGCGCAATTTGCAGCAAGAGCCGGTTTCCCTAATGTAATGGAGCTATTGACATCACAGGATGAATTTGTTTTTGTCTATTGTCTATTTTCATTCCATAAATGTTCAAATAATATGTGATGCGCAAATGCAGCTCACTAACATTGTGGCAAGGTGCCCTGGTTCAACGCATGACTCGTTCATTCTGACCAACAGCATAGTTGGGAACAGGCTGGCACGGTGTGCGATGGGTGGCTTCTCAGTGAGTAAATAATTTATCCGTTAATAAAGTTGTCCTAAGTATTTGTTTCCCACTAAAGCGCCTATAATTAGAAAAAAGTTAGTGTTAGTGTGATTCATTCAAATGGTGTATGAACAAATGTTTTCTGCCTTCATTTGACTCCAGGGGAAAAACGTGTCTGTTGACCCCTCTCACCAACCCCAGCACCGACCAATAGAGGCGGTACAATGACCTCCATACCCAAACTGAAGCAGTGGTGGAGAGGACAATCGGCCTGATGAAGGGACGCTGGCGCTGCTTGGACAAGTCGGGGGGAGTGCTGCTCTACGACCGGAGAAGGTGTTATGGCATACCACGGCGGCGGGCCGAAATACTCCGCTTCACTTCCACCTTTATATCAGACCATTTCTTTTTGATTTCCTTGTGTGCGCGCTGCTCCGACCCCACGTCATTAACAGCCTCACACACGTTCCCACACACTTTTCTTTCTTCCTGTGTTTATGACTGATGACAGGCTACCAAATAGAATATCAGTGCGTGTCTCCACTTCATTTAATAACACTTTGACCTCAGACTCGGTGAAGTTTCTCTTTTTTGCTTTACTCATACTAAAAATCTGATTGTGCAGAGTGGGGAATCCGTGATGCAGGCCCTATTTAAAGTCATTTGCATATTTAAATTGGGGCATAGACAGAGAGGAGTTTGGCATTCCTACATGTGCGCTCAATTCCACATTAATTGGGATGTACAAAGGAAAGGTGGTCTCGTGAGACAGAGAGTGAATGAAGTGGCAGAGACCTATCTGCAAACACTTGGCATTCATCTTTATGTGTAGTTTGCTAACATAGAGGTTGTCCTTGTCGTTTTCCATAGAATAGAGACAAATGGAGAAAATGGGAAAAAATGCAGAATCTTCAATCTTATACCAACTTGCTTTCTATGGCCAGAGAGACTTATCCCCACAGTGTAACTGTGTAAAAAGATTAAGTTCTCTCAAAATTGTCAGTTATAAAGAGAGCATATACTTGCAGGTGTTTTGATGTGCTGTGACAACTGTCAAAGCAGTGTCATCATCACTGTCTCCAAAATTTATAGGCACTTGCTATTCAATCTTTGTTTAGTATTGATGGATAGAGAGATAGATACTTTCTTAATCCCATGGAATTAAGGAAAGTTATGGTGAGTTTTTGCAACCTATCCAGCATAGTAACCCTGATTGATTTAGTAAAGTAAAGCTGCCCAAAGCTATTTGTCAAAGCTCACATTTCTGAAAACTTTCCATTGATAATCACTTCAGGCCCCAGTCACTTTAGTCAATGAAAGAAACCAGTGATGATGAGAGAAGCCATGTTTTTTATAGTATTACTATATGGTGAAAAGAGCAAAAGTAAAATGTCTTACATCGATACAAACTTGGGCTTTCCAAAATTGTCAAATCCATCAGTCTGAAGTATGAAAGCGATCATCTGCTACCCTGTAAACTCAATGTCAACATCACTCTTATCTTCTCACCTCTTCCTTAGCTGCTTTTTTTTCCCCCCAATGAAAACCCATTTAAGTTTGAATGTGTTTGAATTCGACTTTTTTAAACCCTCCCATATAAACCTTGGACAACCTATAATTTTCTCCACTTTAGTGACATCAAGCAAACTGACATCGCAACTTAAATTTAGCGGAAAGACTTTTGTCCTTTTCTGACAACTGACTCTTCAAGTCCCCTCAATTACCCTTCACTAAACCGGGATTTACAGAAAGACATTTGTCACAAAACTGCAAAAACATCCCTCTAGAGCAGAAGTATTTAGTGTGTTTTGCTAAATCTCTGTGCCACACCGCAGGACCCGTCAAGTAGTTTGAGGTGCATCACAATCAGCCTAATTGGACAGGTGTTTGTGAGCCATTATGATACTAAACCGTTGTGTCAGTAGAAGAGCCCCAAAACAGCACGATACCCCTGAAAACCTGCTGAAGGATTAGCACAGTGGTTAAGATGGGAGGGAAGGCTTTTACGTGTCAGAGTTGAGAGAAATTAAGATGGGGGAGAGAGAAACAGAGAAAGAGAAGGAGGGAGATTAAAGAAGAGAAGCACTCGCAGTGTGAGGTAAGCCACAGTCATCTCTTGTCAGCTACCCCTGGTGGGAGTATGTACCCCACACAGAGAAACAGAGACAGACATTAGCCCTCCACTCAACCTCAAACGACTCTCATTTATGCAAAGTGGAAAAGGGATATACAGTAAACAGCTGTAAACTAACACCTCATTACCTTTCATAAGTGTTACAAGCCAAAAATAGTGAAGTTTTTAAATGTGATTGTACATTGATTTAAATCTAAGAAAAAATAAAGTCTTGTATTTGAGAAACTGAAGGTAAATGTTCATTGCTAAATTATTCAAACAATTACCAAACATTTCTGGTGATTAACCACTTGATTCATCAGTGAATAACCTGGCTGGGCTGGGACTACAAGAGAAATAATGGTGTAGAAAAGGACCACCTGATGTCATCTTATGTGGGATCTCTTGGGAAAACATATGGAAACAAAACAGACTGTGAAGCAACAACTTCATACTTTGCAGTAAGCTACACATACACTGTGCCATACACAAAAGTCTATCTTCATGTGTTATTGGGTGAGGCACTCAATGAATAGATCCTTATCGATTTCACCTGAACTACATGTACTGAGGAGCCAATTCAGCCTCTCTTTTGATTTTTCAATGGACCACATGCCCATAGACAGTGAACACCCTCTCCCCACTCCAAGTTCTCCTAAATGACCTCATGAAGTAGGGTGATGCTCTTCATATATCTACCAACAGTGGTGGAAACAGAGCAAAATATCCCCTCATTGATCGGTTGACAGCGCCCAAAGGTCAACAAGGCAGCGTTCTCAGCAGACTGAATGGCCCACATCCAGTCCTGTTGGTAACCGATGAGCCAGTGAGAAACTCAGAGTACTTGAATGAGATGAGCTAAAAGCTGGTGAACAATTTCAAGCATCTGAGAGAGTCCTTTCCTTTTATTCCGTTTTGCCATGACTCATGTGTCTCATATTCATTGCTAAACTGTCCGCAGCCTGGCGAGTTTCACTAAACTGAATGTTTTTGTTTTATGAATCATTTCACTATTCCTCATCTCCCACAAAAGCAACAAAATGCAGATTTATAACAGAGCGGTTGGGTGTCTGTAGTATCGACTGTTACTTTGTCGCAGCCTGGTGTCATTTGCACTTGATTTAATAAAAGTAAAACAATGGACAGTCATGCGTAATGGCACAGCAGTCTGGTGTAGGCGCTTCTCAAATGAGAGGCCACAGAAATATCCTGCTGCCTTCAGATGGCTGCAGTGATTTAATAGAGCTTTTCACGCAGTGTAAAACAGCTGTGGACAACTTATGCTACTACAAATCAATGCAGACTACTTTACTGAGCATTGCTGCTCTAAAAAAAAAAGAGAGAGAGAAAGAAAAAAAGAAGACTTTTTTATGCCAATTTAAAACACATCTATCTGGGGAGTGATTAATCAAAATAACATATTAACATTTTAAGCACCATCAAGTGCACCTGTGTACCAAGAACAGGTGACAGATGGACACAAAACAGACAAGGGTGTGGGACTTCTATTTTCAAAGTACAATCCTAGATCCATTTTCCACGAAAATACCAACGATTCACTTTGTGATGTTTCTTCTGAAGCTCCCACCTGATCACATTTCACACACCAAAAATAACAATAGGTATGTGCACAACTCCTTGCATTGGTTGTAGCAACACGACGAAAAAACAAACAAAAAAAAACAGGGTGCCTGTTATTTCCAGTTTCTGACTGAATTTCTCCCACATCCGTCTTGGCATCTCTCTTTCCACAGTCCCCAGTCACTTCACAGTACTGTCAAACCTTCAACTTGATTTGTGTATCTGTGGCTGTCAAAAGCACTAATGATACTTAGACTGTGCACCTCAAATATTAAAACCTTTTTTGTGTGTTTGCATGTAGATGCAGGCCTTCGTGGACGTTTATTGGTCTTACAGCTCTATCAGATCATTTCTGCATAAATGTCCCCAAGATTTCAGAGTGCATAATGTAGACCTGCAAGCCACTTTTGTTCAGGTCTTGGTAGATGAACATTTTGCATTTTTTCATGGCTTCCCAGAATGTATTCATTTCTTTGTGTGAAAGTGTGAGCACGTGCTAGGACATCTACGTATCGCGTGTGCGTCTGCATGTATGTGTGTCACTAGGGTAATTAGGAATAGGAGGGAGGGTGAGATCAAAGGAGCCACTTTACAGCCTCTGTTTCAGTTCTGATGTGAGCGTGTATCTGCATGCACGTGGCTCCGTCTGCATGCGTGTCTATGTGTGTGTGCTTGCGTGATGATCTCTTCCAAGCTTTGATGCTGTAAGCTCCGTCGGTTAATGTACTACGGATAAAAATACTACACCATGTAATCTGGCATTTATCCCTCGAGAGCAGAAGCCCAAAATGTGACACATGTCAAGAGGAAGGAGGAAAGGAGGAAAGGAAGGCGGGGGGGGGGAGAACAAGTGCAAGCGGGGGGAGAAGAGGAGGAATAATGGAGGTAAGAGACCAAGAGACTGTGCCTCTTCTCCTGCTCTGAGATGATTCAAAAGGTTGTCAAAGATTTGGCATGTGTAGAACAGTTCCCACTAATTATGAGAAATTAATTCAGCACAGCAAAATACAAAGGGAAGACGGATACAGTTTCTCGAAGATGCATTTCAAATGCAGAGTTACTGCAACAGACCAAATGACATATCCAAAATGAACAACTATGGGCATTAGACACAGACCTCTAATTCAAAACCACTACACAACCTTCTGATAAGTCAGAAACAGCTTGTGAATGCATTTACTCTTCAGTTAAGTTGCATCAGACTCTGTAAATCCAGCAATACTGTACCAATAGCTTTTTGTAAAGCTGTCCTTTAGTAAAACTGTCTCATAATTAAGCAAGCTTTAAAAACTAAGTTGAACATATCCTTTTTTTGGTTCCCCAATAATGCATGATTTCCTCTCAAAATGTGAGCAACAACGACAGCAGTAATCCATGTCTACCTCAACAGATGATAGATTGTCATCAGATGCATTTTACACCATTTTGCATATTAATGCAGCTTGAGAAATCTTTTTTTCTCGTGTGAAGCAGTTCAACTGGAAGACAAACATTACGCTCAAGCACAGGACAGGCTGAACATCTAACTGCTGCCAATATCCAAGGAGTCTGGCAATAGGGCAGCCGTGATCAATACATCGAAGTTTATGATTATTGTCAAAAATATGTGGAAGGCTTAATTGTCTTGGAAGAAACTCTGCAGGATTTCTTTAAATGCCGTCACCATGTTAGAAGCTAAGCGCCTCCAGATAGACAGTTTCTGGCATTAATTCTCTCTTGAGGTGCCATTAAAGCACGGACGGCGAGGAGAACGCAACAAGATGAAGTCATTAAAAAAAGGGCTCCAGTCAAATCTCAAATGGATGAAAGGGATGTGGAAAAATACGGAGCGGAAATTCAACATCTCTGTTAGTTTCATCCAGCAGTTTTTAGAATCCCTTCTAATGACTATGAAATAACTGTGAAAGTCCTTTTGCAACATGTTGCTTGTGAAAATTGTTCAACGTACCCAGAAAACAAAGCCGTATCCCGACCTTTGTGCTCACGAGTTGTCACCGACAGTCCTACATATAAGTAAATCATCGCTTCATGAAGATCACAGTTTTCAACATTAGTTTAAAATAATTTAACTTTTTATAAAACTAAGATTTAATTTTTGAGTGTGTGGTTTGTACTACTCTTGAATGCATTATGCTGTACCAACACATGCTTCTATTATTTTGACATCAACATCTTAATTAATTAATCAAGAAACACCTTTGTGTTTAATTCAATCCTGTTTAACCACAAATTATCACGTTAAATACACCATTTCAAGACAAACTGAACATTAAAACATGTTATAAAGTGGGATTCAGTGGAGTATTTAAATATTAGGGTGCATTTGTTTTCACCTGTGTACCTAATTAACTGGCAAGACAGTGTAATTTTTTAACAAGAAGCTAAATTGAATGGTTAACCTCAGAGCTTAGTAAACTAGCAAACACATCCAGGCTCCTCCATGATAGCTTTGCTCATTTCATATAGGCCTACTGCACAACAGCATTATATAGGAAAATACAATTACAACTATGCACTTGCTGAACTACTGGCCAGTCACATGGGAATTATTCACACCACATAGTAACATACAGCAGGCATCCTTCCAGGAAGCAGGTGATGCCACGAATTAAGGGAGCTCACTGCATATTTCCATTTCTGCATTCATGTTTGAAAATATGCCCCCAACACCTTAAACAAGATGACTCGCTGCACTATCCCAAAACACACTTGCACACCACGACAACCTGAGAAAACCATGAGCCAACTAACGAGTGTGACGTGTTTATTTACCGCCACAAAAAAGATCTGCAGGCAACTTTCAAACAATATAAACTAACAAACTTAGTTCACATAAAACAAATACAAAGAAAAAAAAACACAAATAAGGAGGTCCTTACCTTTTAGAAGTGACGTCTTCTGGAAACTCGTGATCGTAAAATCCACACTTGGAAGCGCTTGAAAGTCCATAGCTGTCGGGTTTTCTTATATAACACCAGCATAAAGACGACAAATCCAGCAAGTTTTGGCAACTTCGGACAGTGTCTCGTCTGTTTTCCTCCTTTTCGTTTCGCTATTTTCTTATTTTTTGCTGCTCTCACGCTGACGGCCTCCTTCATGACAGTAGCTAACAGCTAACAACAAGGAACTCTGACCTCCCCGTAACCTCTGACCCTACTATGAATGAATGAATAAATAAATAAATAAATAGAATAGGATAGGCAACTCTTAAATTGCTGTGAAAGTTATTCTTGGTATTTTTAATAACGAAAAATGTGCTGCCGTTGCAACCTTAATTAGGTTAAACTAATTACACACACCTGTGCTTGTCTTTGAAATCTATACTTATCCCTATCTATATCTGCTTTAACTGTCCAACAAAGTTAACCAACTAGGACTAGGCCTACATTTTAGAAATGTATATATATATATATATATATATATATATATATATATATGTGTATATATATATATATATTAATCGTTTTGGGAAAAAACAAATAAAAATATTAAAGTAAAAATAAATAAATAAATAATGGTACAGCTAGCTACCAAAATCAACTTGCTAGCATTCCTTTAGCTCAGCAGACTAATTTACACCCCTCTCATCATTTAATCCCCTCAAAACAATTAAAATAAATACTTACAGGAGTTCTGCTCCACATTATTTCTTGGACAGCTCTTTAGCAAACCCGCCCATCTTATTCTAGAAGAGAAATAAACAAAGCTGGCTTGCTCCTGGCGATAGCCTAGCTGCACACTTAGCATGCAGATATAATTAGCCTCACTGGCGTCATCTAAATACTTTGGCAATACAGACATATGGGAAATTCCTCACGTTTGCTTTTAAGTTGCTAGTATTGTCTTGAATGATTTTATTATTATTTAAGAAAATAAATTTCCTATGACCTAAGATGACAAATCAAATTTTTAGCAACGGTATTTGGACATTTTCCATGTAGTCAGCTGCATATCAAATTCACTGCTCAGATGTATTGATTTTCTCACTGAAGCAGAGCAGAATAGGCATGTTTTTAACTGTGGCTAGCAAGTAAATGAGCGCCGGGGATCTGTCTACCTAAGATGGAAAGGATGAGCATTAATGAAAGTGGGGAATGAGCGTACGAGCGTGTGAGTGGTTGGAAGAGTGTGGCTGAGCAAACAAGTGAGGACGCCTGAGCCTCCACAGAGCTACCAATCAGGCTTGGGAGAAAAAGATAGTTAGGCGTGGAGACCACATGTCAATGGGCCCTAATTGAGCACTTCTCCTTCGTCCTCCACTTCCTACTGACAGGTCGCCCCAGGGCCTATTGGGAGAACACTGGCTTACCGTCACATAGAAAACCAGAGCAATGGATGATAAGGAAAGCGGAGGATGCAGCTTGTCATTTCTCCTTCCCTAGGTTCTCGCCCCCAACCCTTGTGACTCACTTTAGGGTTGATGTGACTCCAACTTTTGAAGAACTGAACTTACCAACTCAGCTTTCTCTTAAACACTGCAAATGGCTGTAGCCTGAAGGCCAGAGTGGGAGACTTGTGACCACGAAATTGCTTCATCAAATTCCTCGACTGCAGGATTGAGGAATACTGCTCTTGAGCAAGGCATGTCAAAATGGCGGCTTGCTGCAAAATTTGAGTTTTTTCCTGCTCTTTCCTAAAACGCCCAGAAATCTGCATTCACTACTTGTGCTACTCAGCGTACTCACCCTCTGATAACAGCTGTAATTTCCAATCAACACTTTTTTGTTATAAGCAGTATTCAATTTGCAACCTCACCACTAGATGTCATTAAATCCTACACACTACTCCTTTAAAGGCACTGGAACCCTTATAGCATGCATTCAACGTATATTACATGATATAAGCCTTCTGTGACATCACCTATATGATTACTGAACAGCAGTTTGAAGCTTGGTGTGGGTGAAATCTAATATCTAGCCTTGATATAATTTAAATAGTTGAATTGTTCCCATACAACACTGGTCATTTGGTCTCAGAGGCTGGGCAGGGTTGGAGTAGTTGGTATTTTTGCTGTTTTGTGTTGAGAGAGATGCATGAGGTGTGTGTCTCGTATATTTCTGCCACGTGTGCTTTTCCTGTGACACATGAACATGTGTACATTGTCAAAATAAATTCTGCGTCATATAACTTTAATGACAATATAATATGTAGCAGCTGATTGAATTGTTATTTTATTTGTGAAATGCATCACTCCACATTTACACTTGGCAAATCAGGATGTGATTGATTAGACTGTGCAAAGTGTTTTAAATACATATTTCGAAATTGTGAAATCTTTTGTCTGGTGGTGAAAACAAGAATGCATAATTTCACTTTTTCCTCATCCACACATTTCCATATTTGCTTATGCTTGTTTAGTGAAGTCAGTTTATGTCATCGTAAAAGAAGAAGAATGTGGCCCTTGAGATCAAAACTCTTTTTGAATTTGTGCCGGACTGTAAATATATTTATTTCTGCCGTAAAGTCAGGCATTTTACGTGTTGGCACTATTGGAGGCAGTTTAAAGTGTTCACCTGAGGCCACTTCATACCAACGAGTGGTTGCTGTGTGTGTTGGTGCTATATTGATCTAAATTGGTGTTAATTTTTTACCCAGTGATTTTATATTTGTCATGTTATGTTATGCTCCTGTTCAGACTGAATGAACCACAATAGAGATGTGAAGCCTTTGAATAAATCAGCTTGATGTGACACCGACTCTACCTGGTTGTACAAAGAGAGTGGAATTTAAGTGATCAGTGGAACAAAAAATTAGGTGGTAGAATGGTCTAATCTCCTTTATTCAGTCAAGAAGTGGCAGGGAGTCAGGGTTGATTTAAGCAGCACATAATTCAGCTGATCATTATAAAAATGATGCAAAGGGCACATTTCAATATTAGACCAGTAGCTGCAAACTCCAACATATGAGCTGTAGCCATAAGAAAGGTCTAAAAATTTGCAAAAGCTTCTCTGAAAAGAGACAAAGACAGTAATGGGCTTTATTTCAAATAACTTTCATCGTTTTGCATATGTAGTATAAAAGCTGTGGAATGCAAATGCTGAATATATCAAAAAACAGATTTTGTCAGGCCATTTGGGCAATGAGAAGCAGGTGGAGTGCAGAGTAAGGTTGAAGAGGTGTGGGTGCATACACACACACACACACACACACACAAAGCGCTTTGTTCCCTCGGGTGGACCATGGAGCCGTCAAAACCACTCTGATTTTGAATTAGCTCTGATTGGCTGTCATTGCAGTGTGTGCCACACAGCTGAGACCACTCAAATCCACACACACATACGCACTTTTATGGTCTGGGCATCATGTTTCACTAAACTGCTGAGTTCTCGAGGCTGTAACTCGTGTGGCTTTAAGAGCTGTGGTTGAGTATAAATGTACGTGTGTGTGTGTGTGTGTGTGTGTGTGTGTGTGTGTGTTTGACTGCAGAGAATGTGTGTTTGCAATGTATTCAAATTAGCAGAGGGTGGGGGCCTACATGGACATGGTTTTATGGCTCTTGCACACTCTGGATATTCTCTGATGGTCTGCAATCGGACATTTCAACAAACCTCCAAAAACATCTAACTTTATACATGTATATTTTCTTTCCACACAGATCTGGTATTGTTCTTTTGTTCTTGGCACCACTGGGATCTCTGTCATGTCTGACTGAGTATTTTATTGTAAACCTTGTTTGACCTGTAAAAGTAAACACAGTGTGAGAAAGTCGTTGTATGTCAGTATCTTTACTGACTCGCTAAGTGCTACAAACTGAACTAGTGAAAGAGTTCGTCACCAGAATCCATACTAAAATATTCTAGAGCACTTGTTTAAATGATACAAATTTATTTAATTTTAAGTTTTTCCATAAATGTCCTCTGACCACTAGCTCACCCACTAAGTAAAATGTGGGAGCATGCATCCAAAAGAAGTAGATCTGCCCAAGGGATGCCACAGAGCCAACGAAGACTTGTGTGGCTACATCAGCAGGGGTTTACCAGCTACTGTAGATGAGTTTGGGTTGGCTGCTCATCCAACAAACCGGAGATCAAAATGCGTCTCGGTAAGCATCATTTCTTTTCCCAAAGTCAAGTTGGTTGGAACAGCAAAAATAAGCAGTAAAGGGGAATGTGTGTAAAAACAATAATAAAAAAAAAATCTATTTCAATTTTCAAACCAAAGCTTGATTCCATCTATGTAAGCCTCTGGATCAGGTTTCTCTGTGAACAGCAGCCCATTTGTTCCAAAATGTGGTTAATAAAAAGAAGGCATGAATACACGCATACGCATGTAACACACACACTTAAATGTATGTACATATATTCCATTTCTTTGTGTTTGTCAAAGTCAAATTGAATACACATGTTTACATTTTGAAGACAACGAGCGATTCCCTGTATCCCAAATCATTAAATGTTAACATTAAAACTCTCTTTAAAATCAAGGTAAATGAGTTGCGTGTCCTTCAACAGTGACGGAAACATGAATAGTGTGTGAATAAAACTTTCCAGTAACATAATGCAGGGATGCCGATTCCTTATTTGTGATACATTAGCACCATCTAGTGGTAATGTACATGATTGCAAATCTACCTGTACACAGCAAATCCGGACAGCATTCATAGCACTTCACTATTTCTACATTTGTTGTGTTACAGTCTTATCCCAAAACGGATAAAATTAAATTTCCCCCAAAATTCTACACACAACATCCCATAATGACAATGTAAAAAAGTTCTTTTTGAGAATTCTGCAAATTTATTAAAAATAAAAAACTAAGAAATCACATGCACATAAGTATTCACAGCATTTGCCTCAAAATTGAGCTTAGGTGCATTCTGTCTCCATTGATTATCCTTGAGGTGTTTCTACAGCTTAATCGAAGTCCACCTTTGGTAAATTCAGTTCATTTGACATGATTTGGAAAGGCACACACCTATCTATACAAGGTCCCACAGTTGACAGTGAATGTCAGGGCACAAACCAGTCATGAAGACAAAGGAATTGTCTGTAGACATCCGAGACAGAATCTGCCTAAGTTTTGAATCTGGGGAATGGTACAAAGATTTCTCCTGCTTTAAAGGTCCAAATGAACAGGAAGAAGAACCACCAGGACTATCCCTGGAGCTGGCCGGCTGTCTAAACTGAATGATCAGGGGAGAAGGGTTCCTAGTCAGGGATGTGACGAAGAGACAAGGACAACCATTTCTGCAGCAATCCACCAATCAGACCTGTATGGTAGAGTGGCCAGATGGAAGCCCCTCCTTAGTAAATGAGTAATGAGACAAAGACTGCACTCTTTTGCGTAAATTCCAAGGGTCATGTTTGGAGGAAACCAGCCACACCTCGTCACCAGGTCAGTACTATCCCTACAGTAAAGCACGGTGGCGGCGGCATCGTGCTGTGATAATGTTTTTCAGCAGCAGGAATTGGGAGACTAGTCGTGATAGAGGGAAAGATGAAGGCATCAAAGTACAGAGCCATCCTGGATGAAAACCTGCTCCAGAGCGCTCTTGACCACAGCCAAGATATCAAAGGAGTGGTTTCAGGACAACTTTGTAAATGTCCATGAGCATCTCCAGCAGTCCATCATCTGATGATTGCTTGATGACACCAACACAGTTGCTCTCTTCTGGGGATGAGTCCCCCAAGCCGAGAAGAACATAGCCTGCTGGTGTCGGAAATGATAGTCAAGTTCAGAAGGGAGCTCACCCTACTCTCCTCCCCGATGGAACCGCTGCAAGCAGAGATGAATCCTGCTGAGAACTGTCATCTCACACCAACCTGAAATAGGACAGTAACACTTCATCCATCACTGGCAGCACATTTCTTTTCCTGAGACAGCCGAGAAAGTGCAGGCTGTCACAGACTGTACTAACATCATCACACCTTCCATCACTGTCTAGTTTGGCTCTCCTATGTCGCTCTCTAAGTGGAGAGCATCCAGCATATTGTGCATTGTGCTGAGCAGATCATTGTCTCTCTTCAACAGACTGGGATGGAAAAGAGGGCAAGGAGTCATGACTAACTCCTTTTGTTGTGGTTTATACCCTTGTATTCCTAGTTCTCCCTTGAGACAACCTGAGAAAACCCATGTCCTGATGAGTCACAACTGTGGTCATAAGGTTATGCCTGATCGGTGTATTTTACTCACTCCTCACTCATTTATATATTTTGTAGCATTAGTATATCTATACATTCTATATCATTTCTTCTTTCTTTCTTTCTTTCTTTCTTTCTTTCTTTCTTTCTTTCTTTCTTTCTTTCTTTTGGTTTGGTTTTTAACTCTAATACCTCTTATGGACAAGTTATACACCTGGACTTTACACTTGCAGTGACTCTGATACTGACTTGTAAATATATAATCACGTTTATGAGTCTGGGAAAAGTATTCTAGTATGTTGGGGGTTAAAAAGTTCAGCTTTTAATGACCGCAGTCAGAGCACATTTAGACAGAATTACTTCGGGCCTTTCAGCTAACACGTAACATCTCGGTTGGCCATGAGAACTCACGTTCAGCCGTGCGCCAACATCAACATATTAACCACGTATATCACATAACTGAAGCAGAAATGAAAACAAAAAGCAATCCCCATGGTGAACGTGATGAACCATGGCTAATAGTTTTAACAGGGGACAAAAGCATGTTTTCATCAAAGTCCTGGGAAAATTAGGGACAACATTTTTCTTTTCTTTTTATTTTTTTAACCCTTCCCTCACAGCACTGTAACACTACATCCAGTAAATCTATGACTTAAAAGCAAGTATAACCAGCTGGTTGATAGAATTTATAACACTGTAGGCTCTAGATACCATCTACAGAAAACTAAAGTTGGAAATGTGAAGACACAATATGTACTAATAATAACATGAGTAGACACAACTCACACAGTGATATAGAGTAGATTAGAGTGACTTTTCTTTTGTCCACACAAGCAGTTTACACCAAAGTGAACCCAGCACTATTTTGAGAAAAACCCTCCAAACTACTGCTTTTCATATCAACAGTAATAATTTTAAATTAAATTTAAATCATGGGAATGTGGATAAAATCTAGGTGCATGAAATACAGAAGCAAAAGTTGACAGTACTTGAACATGTTTGCTGTGTGGTACGTGGCACCCGTAAACCCAGTTTCCATGTACTCTCAAAAAAGTCCAGTAGAGGTCACTGTTAATCAAGTTTTCACATCCGGCATAACAAGAATATTGTGTAGGTCTCGCTTGTGCCGCAAAAACAGTGACTCATCAGAGAATGGACAAGGGTCTTCTCAGGGTGTCCTTGCCACAGAATGTTGCTAGTGGGGGCCTTTGGGTCCTATGTAGAGGGGAGGGGCGTCTGTGGATCAGGCTTGTTCCACTCTATCATACAGACACTTAAACAGTTTGGGATCTAGTGAATTTGTAGACTAGGTCAACCTTGTGCTGTTTCTCATGATTTTTTTTATTTTATTTTTTTATTTTTTTATTGTTGTTCCTAAACCATTGTTGCGTGTGTGTGTGTCTGTGTCAGACCGCATCCTGCTGGGGAAGACTGCTGCCACCAAGGAGTGTCATTGCTATGGGATGGGGGTGCCTAGTCTGATCTAGGTGGGTGCTACATGTCAACATCCACATGCAATGTTGCATTGTTACAAGCTTTTGTCAGTGTTATTTATTTTTTCCATCAGGGGTTTTCCTGCTGCGGCTGAGAAGTGTACTTTGAACGGTTCAACGAGTGTAGGGTTGCATGGGTGGAGCAGGGTGCTGAAGGATAGTGTATTTACAACAAACCCAGGGCCCGATACATTCCTAAACATGTTTTTACTGTAAGCCTTCAGACGCTATCTGAATCTAGTATTGACAGGCTGTTCTGAAACCACAACTCTCAGAAAACTGTTGGATACAATCTCTGACGAGATGAGATACCTGCATGGCAAAAGGGTCATTGTGTCTCAGTGCCCCCGTGATTAGATCCCTGCTTACGTCAATGCATTCAAGGACTATACAGATATTTTATGATTGAAAATGTCACGGGTTCTACTGTAATAAACATTTTGACTCATAAGTGAAGAGTGCAAGGCTTTTTCACTACCGCAAAGCCTACCCTTCAGCAGCTGTTGGAAGGTTTGCGATAGCTTAAGAAAATAACTTTATTGACCTGCTGTTGACCTCTTTCTGCTGCTGAATATCCTGGCCACCACAGCCATCACTGCTGGAAATAAAAGTTTTTATCATAACAATGTCACTAGTGAGGAAGTATATGACACACTGATAAATGTTTTGCATATCTATATAATCTGTATTTATACAATTTGCATCAGATACAAGTACATCAAAGCATATGAATATACTGTAGGAAACATGCATTGCTTTGTTACTTTCTTCTTCAGATGTTAAATAATAGTCACTAAAATTCAGCTTTTAACTGGGAAATTTGACTTTTATTGTGAAGCGGTCACCACTATTCATGAAAAAGAGCTAACAAAAATGAACCTGCAGTATTTTATTTTATTTTTTCGAAGCGGATCAGTTTGAAATAGGAGGGAATAAGGCAACAAGCCCCATCGAGCTGTTAGATGAGAAGCTGCAGACGACAGGTTCTCAACTTTCCACTGTTTGACTCACGCCACAATAAAATCAGATTACAGTTGCTCACGGAACAATTGGGAAAGGCTGAACCACTTTGTTGCCTGATGTGAAAATGACAAGGCCGTCACCGGTGACTTCGAGGAAACATACAAAACATATCCCTGGAAGTACACCGGTGACGTCTGAGGAGAACATACCATGACATTTGGGGGAAACGTTTGTACACATGCATGCTTGGACTAGTGGCCTGCTCCTGTCATTACCTACAACTGAAACTGAAAGAATGTAGCCAATGGTGAGCTTGAGATATGAAGAAAATTTAGCTATGCTAATGTGTAAAGTTCAACAAAATTTGGTTTAAATGTTCTTCAATAACTAAATGCAGACATTATATGGTGAACTGTGAGGCGAGGCTAACAAGACCTCTAAGCTAATGAGCCCTCTGACTCAGCTGCTGATGTCATTTTTATCTCCTTTGACCCTTTGTATCAGCTCAGAGTTTAAACTGTTTTATTCTTCCAAATAACCACGTTATCTACTCGTCACGTCACTGACACAGTAGCTAGTTTGACATGACATGAAAGCCATATGCTGAAAGGCTGTGCTCATTCTTTAAGCCCAGACAAAAGGCAAAATGCTACAGCACTTAACAGACTTCCAGAAAGTAGATTTCTTTCTTCTTTTTTTTAAAAAAAAAAAATCTCATATAGATAGAATAGATTCTGAAAGATCTTGACACAGAAGGACAATCTTATCAGTTTTATATTACACGTGCGATCACAGCATAATAAAAGATAAACAGCGACCACTTCATTCACAGTGAAACTGACATTCCCCTTCCACTGTGGTCTCAGGGGGCAGGAAAGAGTGAAACCCGATCTTTTTTTTTTTTTTGTACCGTAGTCTTAATTCCTGTTTTTCAAGTTATTTGGTTCGGTTTAGTTTCAGTTGTTTAAACGTGACACATTTTAGTTTCTGCATTAGTTTTAGTTCATGTGTATGTATACCATATGTATAAATGAACGAGGATGGTGTTTGTCAGGAGTAATATTTAAGAAGTTCATAGTATTAGTTTACTGGGCAGCTTACTGGGATAACTATGCCTGTGTTTTATCTACGTTCTATTAATATGTTACACTGCTCTGATAAAGTAAATGGTCACAATACATTGTTATACAATAATGCTTTCTTGGTAACTGTTTATCCGTGAAGACCTGGTTCCTGCTGAAAACAAATAAGTAGTAAGGTGCGGCCTGTGTAACCAACACCATTCTTGTTAGCATTTCCTTGTTTTTGTAAGCACCCCCCACCTCCGCCTCCCTTCCTCCTCACTGTCCTTGTGACTGCTTAACTCGAACACAATAGGAAGTGTCCTTATCAGTGGTTTTCCGGGAGACTTTTACAAGAGGCAGAAATTTCCTTGTTCTTCGTTGAAAGCAACGGGATCTGCCTTTTATCTCGTGAGACCAGCTCTACAAGAACGGCGGCAGCTGGCTGACTCACTTGGACACCTACATGTTTCAAGGGACACGTTACTGCCTGAGGAGCGTATATGCAGACACACGCTCGTGGACCTGGCTCAGGCCGTCTTTCGAGGCTGACAAATTCTCCTTCTTTGAGGACTTTTTTGAGGAGTTATTGTAGGTAACTTGCCACTCTTTTCTCTGGACTCTGCCAATCACATGCCAAGAGAGGACCTAGTTTTACAGCATATATAGTATTAACATCGTTGATTGGTTTAGATTTATGTCTTTTTTAAGCTTGTGGAATACTTTTTTGTGTAGAATATTTAAGTAATTCCTCCTTTAATACATTACTTTTTGTTTGGTTAGTCTAAAATCACGTGGAAGTACGGTACACATTAAAGGAACTCATGTACAGGAAGTGATGACGGTGTTACACGCATACTCAGGCAACATAAACAGGCAATATACCATTTACAACTGACCGGCATAATTTATTCCAAGGAAACTCTTCGTTCACTATGATTAAATATTAACCTCATTTGTTAGGCTTCACTTGAATGAGGAAGCGTAAAGAAACTAAAAACCGGTGTGGTTGCTCTTGTGCTTTGAACACTTCTGACTTGCAAAGACAGATGCCGGTTTAGAGAACTGTAAGAGAGCTTGTCAGTTTGTAGAGGTTCTCACTGAGGAAAGCAAAAATGTCGCGGAAACTCTTCAACTACATGTCACTTTTAACATGCTTCAGCATAGCATGTTTTGTTGTGGTTTTCCTCTACGGAAAAAACTTCAATATTGCCCCAGTAGTATATCCCGTGGGGACTGAAAACAAAGGGATAAAAGAAGACCTCCCTGTCCCGTTGGAAAAGACAACTGAAGCCACAGAATACGACGCAGAAAAGCCATTGGAAAGATGCCCTGACACCCCTCCAAATCTTGTGGGCCCTCTACTCGTGGAGTTTAATTCTGTGCGGACCTTGGATGGGGTGAGGAAGGAGATCGGTCCGCCACTTCAGCTGGGAGGCCGGTACAAGCCAAAAGAATGTATCCCGCATCAGAAGGTAGGTGAACAAGTGGAGAGGCAAATCAGTACATACTTAAACTCTGAAAGTACATATTGAACAGGAGGTAAAGGATAAAAATAAAGAGTTTTGACTCATTACACCATTTGTGTAATGAGTCAAAATGATAATATTTAAATCAGCAAAGGGAAATATTTCAGCAATAAGGGCAATAAATCAGCAATTAAGCTGAAAACAAATCGTAATGAAAAATGTTTTCTGGCCTTCAGTGGGTACTTTGACAATTTCTTGGGATACTGACATTTTTGCTTCTCAGCTTTTACCTTTTTTTGTCCATGTTAAATTTAAAGTTTTAACTTGTATAAATAATAAAAATCCAATCAAAAAATGACATTAATAACATGAATAAGAAAGTCATCCAAGGAAAGTTTCTAATGTTGCGTACAGTGCAAAGATCATGTCGTTTTCGCACCTGACCAAGACGACACGGTTCGACTGGGGAGTTTATTTGTTTTGTTCTTTTTTTGTCTTTTTCGTTTGTCATTTGTTTCAGTTCTGCTTTCACGGTTTTGAAGAGTACCAAACTTTATGAGTAACGTCTCAGTTGAAAGGGCAGCTCACCGGTTGTACGATGTAGGAGAGGAACCAGAGTTCAGTTGTTTGGTCTGCACCAGATTTCGGTTGAGCTTTCACACCTGCTCAAACGAAGTGGACTATTGGAGGAAATCAACTCTGGTCCGATTGCTCTTTTAAAAAGTAAATTAGATGCTCAATACTTTACTGATTACTTGATTTCAAAAGTGACTAAGTTATCACTCCTTTGTGATGATGGGATGCCAGTGGCTGCCCAAAACCTTTGAAAACCCACAGCACATGTTACCATTACCTCTTCTGAGACTGATGCTAATAAAGTATCAGTTAAATTTTGCCAACTTATGCTCTTTAAGTGGTTATGCTGCATGTGTAGTTTGTCTTCACACAGTGAATGCAGATGGATGCACATTAAATGGCCCTATTAAACCACATCATCAATAAACTGAGAGCTGACATACTGACATTTCCTTTACTTACAAAAACAGCCTTAATGACATTCACTCAAAAGCAACTTTGATTTCCTTCTTTATAGGGTAATTATCTTCTCTACTGCTGTAGCTGCAGATCACTTCAAAACCCAAGCAATGATTTTACCTTCATTTATTTAAAATTATGAAAATATTAATTCGGTCAGTATCTCATTTGGTCAGTTTCATTCAATTTTAAGTATTCAACTCTTATCCCTCAGGGCTCGGGGAAGTAGAACTCACATGATCAAAGTACTCACAGTCAGCTTTATCTTACGTGTTGTCATTCTGCTTTTATTTCTCCCCTCATGCCTTGTGTTTTCTAAAAACAGGTAAAACCAAAAACAATAAACTGAGAGCTGACATACTGACATTTTCCTTTACTTATAAAACAGCCTTAATGACATTCACTCAAAAGCAACTTTGATTTCTTTCTTTATAAGGTAATTATCTTCTCTACTGCTGTAGCTACAGATCACTTCAAAACCAAAGCAATGATTTTACCTTCATTTATTTTATTTATTCATATTTTTTTAAATTATTGTCTATACTTGTCAACGTCAGACCAAAAGAAAGATGAAAAGTATTAATTCGGTCAGTATCTCATTTGGTCAGTTTCATTCAATTTTAAGTATTCAACTCTTATCCCTCAGGACTCCGGGAAGTAGAACTCACATGATTAAAGTACTCACAGTCAGCTTTGTCTTACACGTTGTCATTCTGCTTTTGTTCCTCCCCTCATGCGGGGGAATTTTCTAAGAACAGTTTAAACCATAAACAGTAAACTGAGAACTTTGACATTTCCTTTACTTAGAAACGGCCTTAATGAGATTCACTCAAAAGAAAACTTACTTTACTTTCATTTCTTTAGGTGGCAATCATCATACCTTTCCGGAATCGTCACGAGCACCTGATCCACTGGCTTTATTACCTCCATCCTATATTAATACGACAGCAGCAGGACTACGGCGTGTATGTCATCAACCAGTATGGAGATGGCGTGTTCAACCGGGCGAAACTGATGAATGTAGGATTTGCTGAAGCAAGCAAGGACTATGATTATGACTGCTTTGTTTTCTCTGACATAGACCTGGTTCCCCTGGACGACCGCAATCTTTACAAGTGTTTTGACAATCCGAGACACTTGGCTGTGGCGATGGACAAGTTTAACTTCCACCTACCCTATAGCACCTACTTTGGTGGCGTGTCCTCACTATCCAAGGAACAGTTCTTGAAAATTAATGGCTTTCCTAACACTTACTGGGGCTGGGGTGGTGAGGACGATGATATCTACAGGAGAGTTGTCCACCGTAGAATGTCCATTTCTCGGCCCGACTCTTATACCGGAAGGTACAGGATGGTCAAACATCAAAGGGACTTGCACAATGAGCCTAATCCAGCAAATCCTGACAAACTAAACCGAGCGGAACGCACCATGGACCGAGATGGTATTAATTCCCTCAAATACACGGTCAAGGAAATTATAAAGGATGTACTGTACACTTACATTACTGTGGATGTTCAGGCTCCGAAGAGCTGAGTAAGGATGTTCATTAAAGACTGAAGAGAACTGAAAAAAAAAACCTGGGAGGTACTGGTGGCTGTTTGGTCATGGTTTATTCTTGAAATCTCTGCGTTCGGTGGCTCTTAATTACCCTAGGACTGCTACGTGTACTGGTGAAGGCTTATGCATGGAAATGTATGCGTATGTGTCCAAGTGAACACACACAGAGATTAGTTTAAGTTCTTCACAGCTGTGTAGGTGTGGATCTACAGGCAGGCTTCTGTGGAGCTTTCCCTCCGAATTGCCTGCCAAGAGTCAAATAGTTTATTATAATTTTTGTGATTTAACCCTTAAAAGCCTGAACGTATAGCTGGTGATACGTCAAAGCACGCGGTATTTGAATTAAAGTGTGGCTGAACGCTGACAAGTTGTGCTTTTGTCTGGAAGACATTCCCGACATATCAAGGGTATAATTAACTTCGTTTTTACGAACAAATTCCTCCAAACAACTCTCTCTTCCTGGGGCTACCCGGTCTTGTATTGCTCACCAACCTGCAGCCGACAGTAGCGGTGCGTCATCGTTACGGTAATGGCAACTTTTTCCCCCAGACAGCGCAACTTCAAGTGCTCAGGCACACTTTGAATTTTGGCCATCGGTGAGTTATGCTAATTCAAATACTGCAAGCTTTTATTTATGCACAGGTCTTGAAGGGTTAACTCACCAATATCTTCTTGTTCACTGTGGCTTTTAAATGCGATAAGTTCACTTTGATTTTTGTTTCATGCATTTGTACTTTTTGCAATTATTAACTGAATGATATGAAGGACTGTGTGTTAAGTTAAACTATTTATGGCAGTGCCTTCGCATGTGATTTCTGTCTACATATCTTCATGAGAAGATAAACGCATCACTCAACAATGACTCATGCATACTGACGAGGTGGAAGGCATACTTTGTAGTTTGTTAGCAATGCTGTTAAACGAGAGAGGAGAGAGCTGGTTTAAAGAACCCAGTGTTCTGTTTTTTTTTGTTTTTTTTTTTTGTTTTTGATTTTCTGTTTTGTTTTGTTTGTTTTTTTCTGTTTGCTCATGGAAACATGCAAAAAGTTGCAGGCGTTGCCACTTGATTAAAACAACAACCTTTCAGAATATATGTATGGCCTAAAAGTTTTATGCAACAGATGCCTGGCTAATCTGTTTCCTTTATGAAGTAAGTTCCTGTGATGGAATGGCATACGAGGCGGTGAAGGGATTTTGTGCATTGTGCTTTATTTATTATTTTATAATTATTTTCAGGGTTTAGTGATACTGGTACACACTGGAGATGCTGATTGTGAATATGTAATACATATGGAATGGAATACTGGAAAGGTACTTTTATAAATATGTGGAAAATAAAAAATGTTTAAAGTGTTCTGTAGTTGATCCTGTGATTAACATTTAGCACTATTTACTGGGACAATTCTATGGCGTTCTGACCTTTGGTTAAGACTGATATGGGACAGTTATTTTTAGTAGTAGTAATGCTCTGGTTCATGTTGTCTCTTTGTCTTCTCTCTTTAACAGATTGGTTTGCTGTTTTTCAGATATTTGCAGTAGCATTCCACAAAAGACTTTGATGATCAGAGGGAAATGTTCGGTTTGTCTTTAATTATTCAGTGAACGTTAAAGCTACACACACTATGTACTAAGAGCCTACCCTAAACAGGGTTGGGGTTAGTGTACATTAGGTTGGGGTTTAGGGTAATTGTCTTCTCTACTGCTGTTTCTGTAGATCACTTCAAAACCCACGCAATGATTTTACCTTTATTTATTTTTTTAAAAATGTATTGTCTATACCTGTCAACATCACACCAAAAGAAAGATGAAAAGTATTATTTTGGTCAATTCGTTTAATTTTAAGTATTCAAGTCTTATCCCTCTGGGCTTGGAGGAGTAGGAGTGACTTGCGTAAATTACTCACAGCCAGCATTGTCTTACATGTTGTCATTCTGCTTTTGTTTCTCCCCTCACACAGGGTGTTTTCTTATAACAGGTATAACGGAAAAGCCTTAGGGGCGAAAGAAATATGAACCGTCAGCCTAGTCAAGCAGAGGACGCTTTAGAACGACTACTCTAAAGTACTCTGCTCAGGATACACAGCAAACTCTATTACAACCATACAGAGGCTACGTAGTAGCCCAATGTCCTTATGAATATTTAATCAGTGCTGCTCATGTGCTCATGTGACATGGGGTGCCAGTTTGAAATGTTTTTCTTAACGAATGCGCCATTATCAACAATAACACAAAATTAGATTGCGCCAAAAATACAAAACCGTTTTCCACCTGGAATCTATGTAGAGCACACGCAGACCAGATGGAGACATGCTCCTGGGTATTGGAATTTACTTTCCACTCTTGTAGGAATGTAGGCCGAACCACGGCTACAGCGCTGCGGGGAATGTGGGCGGGAGCTGTTGGTCAAACTCAATACAATCAACAAACTAAATCATGGGACGTGTAAAGTGGCAATCATCTTAACACTGAGAGATACCAGTGTGCCAATGATTGGGTCATTGCGCCAAAGGTTGCCGACCCCTGTCGTAAATGAGTGGCAGCTGCCCGGAAAGCCAACCCACATTATTGTTGCTGGCACTAAATCATGACTGAATCATGTTGTGTGATAGCATGTGTATAATTGGAGCTGTAACCATGCACAATTAATGTCACAAATCATACATATCAGTGGATCATCTGTGACAGTTCTTGGGCACCCACATCCTGGGCCAATACTATCAGGTAACTAACGGTTATGAGAAATTAGACAGTTGATGTTCTGCAACAGGACAATGATAAATAAATAGGTTCAGTGTTAAAAGGTAGGAACAAAACTCCTCAAGGAGTCCTGCATGAAAGCCTGCAAGCATGAGCAGGCCTCATCCACCAGCAACCTCAGAAAGCTAATTCAATTCAATTCAATTTAATTCAAGCCAACAGTCACCATTTGCTGGTGTCAGGCAGCTTGTGATCCTGTGACACTAGATGTGACAAAACTTAGAATAAAATGATGCCAAAATGAAACAGACAGGCTGGTCTTATTGTTTTTCATCGTCTTCTTATCAGAACATTGAAATGCACAGATATCATGCATCAGAGCCGTATATTAGAGAGACTGAGCTATCTCGCTACGCTGATTTGGTTTTGAGCTCGTCACGGGCTTCATTGGCGCCGTGTTAGATAGATCTAACTACTATTCACTCATAGAGAAGTGGCAGTAACAGAGAATAACATTGGATTCAAAGTTAAAATATGCCACAGTGCTCGGCCTACGGCTCCAGCACAGGATCAGGAAAACACAGGGGAAAAACTCCACCGTCGTCCCCAGTGAACAAAAACAGGGAGATTAATTCATTAATACTCAGGATAAGGTGTTACAATCCCTTGTGTCATGATCTGAGGCAAAACACATTTAGAAGCCTAGTCCAACTAAAAAACCAACCAGCCGGCTAACAGCCAGCTGCACTTCAACCAACACTTCTCCCCTTTGCCAAGATCGGAAGTAAAATACTAAAGCCAGATTTCCATACACAGCCTACCTCCACACCACACCGCACCGCCCACTTTAAATCGTTAATTCCATTGCTAGAAGGTGGGCGGAACAAGGCCAAAGGGATACTTTTCTAGGTACGTTTTAGTACTTCTTCTGTAGTCGGTCAAAAGTAGGTGAATCAGGGAAAATGTGATGTAGAACATTACTTACTACTGACGGTATTGACCAGTAGTAAGCTGCTCACTTTCAACTTTCTGCTCTCGTGTCGGTACATTTTTTAAAATGATGACTGGAAAACTAATGTAGTTCTGGACCAACCCGGAGGTGAGGGCTTTTCTGTCCTTGTTGAGAGAAGAGAGTATACAGCAGGAGTTGGATGGGAGCTCTCAGAACGACAGGGTTTTCCAGCCTATCGCGGCTGAGACGGCCAAACTTGACTTTGCCAGGACGGCAAAACAAATGAAGGAGAAACTTAAGAAAAAAAAAAATGAGGGCCTATTATCGGGCAGCCAATGGGCACAACAATACGAGTGGTGTTGACCGAAAGGTTCAGAAATGGTATGAGGGATGGGCGTAATATACAGCCACAGACCAGGGCGCGCCGGTAGGGAAGCTTGCCTTGAATCCATTACAATGTTGGCGCAGTACTCCGCTAAGTTTTTATCTTTTATTACGTTCATTGTGTTCTGCTTGAAAGCTCACAACTGCATAACGGTTGTTTTCTTGCGAACATAACTTTACTGCGCTCTTGCTAGCAGCAAACAAACCTCTTATCTACTACCTTTATTTTAACAACTGAGATACTGAACTGATACTACTTAATCTCTCATGAGTTTGAGGCTCCTTGGTTTGAAGACCCCGGCTGTAGACAAGCTAATTGGCAATATTCAGGAGAGGCCAGCTATATACAACAGCTTGTAGCTCTTTACTTAGCTTCCAAGCAAGTCCTCGTTTCCCTATCTCTCCCTTTCGAAGGTAAACGAACTACTGCTGGTGTGGAGAGTTGTTTCATTTCACGCAGATACAGAATCTGTCTGCCATCTAGCTGTTAGCTGAGGACTTGGTTAAAAGGTGAAAAAGTAAAATGAATGCTGTTAACTGTCAGAAAGTTGGTACCAAATGTTCCTCACATAAATATAACAAGCTCTAAGTTGGTCATTTTATTCTCAACCATGCTCAAAACATCAGCAGGGTGAGATCTGTTAAAAAATAAATAAACCACACAAAAATATTCATCTAAATAAAAAATTCAATTCAGTTGAGCATAAACGCTAATTCAATTTTGACTTACTTCCTCTGACCTTGGATTATAAACATCACTCATCTTGTGATTCATAACTCAATTTAATTTTACTTTGCCGTTTAGAAACTCAGCTTTGAATTTAATATCTTATTTCCTGATTGTTCGCGTTGCTCTTGTCTTTATGTGCACCACACAGACACACCCATTCACGAGGCTTGATGGATTATCAACATGCAGAAAGATTGCTCAATAGTTCCGTTAGAAGATCTCAAGAGAGGTTGAGACAAGTGAAACAGGATAGAAAAAGAAAAGTTGGCGGAGTCAGAAAGTTTTCAGTGGGGTGGTCACATCGAGTGGCAATAAGTAGATACCCGAAATCTCTTAGATAACTGTTTTCATTGTTATAACCGTCACTGTAGTTGTTTTTGTTTATTGCTATGACCCTATAACAAGGAGGTCTGTCACCATTCCTGAGAATTGAATCATTAACAGAAAATCTCCACAAATGTAAATATTAATAAACCTATATCATCTTCTCGTCCTACTATCCTAGAAAATCCATGTCAATCATGAAGTAAGAAATAAATGTATATACACTCTGGTACTCAGTGACACAATTGAAAAAAGGCAAGTAAATTTTGTTATATGGCAGTGAAACTTCTTCAAAAGCTGTACTTGGGAAAACCGTGTCGACGTTGGAGGAGGTTGTAAAGGGGAGGACCCAAACACAGGACTATAGATGAGGCAGGAACTCCAAACAAAAAGGTTTAATAATTAACAAAAGGTGCTGCACGAAGCAGGAGGATCCAAAATCCAAGAATCATCAACATTACATGGAAACAGGGTGTGACAACATTAAACATGGCATGGAGACATTAATGATGCAACAAGGAACAAAGGGAAAGCAGGGCTATATATACACAAGAGGGCTCAGGGCTAACAAGAGACAGGTGAAACACATGATGACAATCAACACAGGTGAAACCAATGAGCAATCAAGAGACAAACATGGAAAACACACGGGAACACCAGAACTTAACAAAATAAAACAGGAAACACAACATGACAGACAGACATGACATGACATGACAAAACCACAAGGAAACAGGACAGAAAATCCTGAAACTTGTCAAAATAAAACAGGAAACACAACATGACAGACAGACATGACATGACATGACACAACCACAAGGAAACAGGACAGAAAATCCAGAAACTTGACAAAATAAAACAGGAAACACAACATGACATGGACAGACATGACATGACATGGCAAAACCACAAGGAAACAGGACCGACAGGAAACTAAGAAACTTGACAAAATAAAACAGGAAACACAACATGACATGGACAGACATGACATGACATGACAAAACCACAAGGAAACAGGACCGACAGGAAACTAAGAAACTTGGCAAAAATAAAACAGGAAACACAAAACATGATTCACAAAATAAAAGACAGACAAACCATGACAATTGACCCTTGTATCATTGACCCTTGATCTGGAGAGGTCTAAAACAAGAAAAAACACCGGGGAACATCTCAACTATGGGATCTGTTCCCACACAAAGTTTGGTGGGTGCTCCAGTAAGATGTGTCGGTGTGGAAATGACAGGAGTTAATGTTCTGCACCGCATTTTGTCAAATTATCCCGCAGCCGTGGGGCGGCCAGTGGGGTGACCGGGCAGTGACCAGAGGTGGCCATGGCCACCCTTGGCCACCACGTAGCTCCGCCACTGCGTGAGCTTCTCGTGAGGTTACAGAGATGCGATGTGTTTAGATGCCCCAGCATTTCTCGACGTGTTCTTGTTGATGCTTTATTAAGGGACGTTTCCACTCATAGCAGGAGGCCCGAGGGTGAGGCTTTCGCCATGTGCACAAAGGCAAAAACAAACAAATTTGTGTCCATGGCGATGGTGCATTTGCATGTGCAAATGATCAACATGTAGGTGAGTGTGTATCTGAAACGGCACAACCCCCCCCCCTCCCCCCCAAACACTCTCCCATCCTCCTTCCTGCCCAGCCCCCTCTTTTCATTGGCTGACCTAGTGGAGTTACTATGGGAACAGCTGTAGAGAGGCTGCCATGCAGAATGTGGGGTACAGCTTTTGAATGGAGCTCCATCCCGCCCACACAAGGACACACGTTTATCAAGGCCAGGAAACCCTTTCTGGCATCAAGATATCCTTTTATCTGACTGTATGAACAAACCTGTTCTCTGCTGCCTGAAATATGCAAAAAGTGAGTCGTATATTGTTGCCAATCACCACCTCCGTCTGACAACAGTAAGGAAAGGATTTCTTCACAGATGCTCATGTGTCTAACGGTGTATATTCACTTGTATTTATCGCACATTTGCACATATATAAAAATGCAAAATGTATGTATATATATTATTTACATACTGAGGCGAGTTGAGACATTAAATATAGCCACAAGGCAGCTCGTTGTCACTGACAACACTCCTGTTTGTACACTGTTGCCTTGCAGACGTTTGTGTTTGTTGTGATCACAATCACCGGGACGCCTACTGTGAATCAAATGAGAGGAGGAATACTATATCAAAGTGTTTCAACCTGAAGAAAAATACAGTTGGATCTGAGAGACCTGCTGCAGACACAGTGACGATTATTTGATCAGCTTAAGTCCTTTTGATGACCTGGCGCCAGGACACATGAAAGCATGGCTGGATAATGGAGAAAGCAATCACTGAATAATCTCTAACTATCAGTACCTGAGGCAATTAGGCAAAAGCAACATTTAAATGGCAGCTTCGTTTAAGTGCACTGAAGTCGCACAACCTCATAAAAAATCTTATTCTCCCACAATGTTTCACCATGCCTCTCTTGTATCCCCCCCTTCGCTGGTGTGTATAATAACTTTGCTGTTCAGTGCTAAACTAAATCCTCCTCGCTGTACCAGATTTATGCCCCGAAACAAAACAGGCACAAACGTGCCTGGATGTGTCTGCATCCAGCACATCCAGAAGCTGACACATGCGCACCAGCACTGTCAGCATCTCTAGCTTTGATGTGGCTGGGCTGGTACAAGTGAGTGTTATGGTCTTACGTAAGGCTTTTACATAAACCTCAGTGTGCAGAAACTGATAGAGAGAGAGAGAGAGAGAGAGAGAGAGAGGAAGAGGAAGAGGGAGACGGGTAGAGAGGGAGGGGGAATTGCCGCACCATTACAAAGGGGATTCGCACTGCACCAAATCCTGCATACGAACCTACACCAAAGCGTATACGCTTTTCCTAGAAACATAGATATACAGATTAGTTTATTCATCCCCAAAAGGAAATTAGGTAACATGTGCCTTCCTTGAATCAACAATGCCACCCCTCAGATTGCAGATTGTAGATTAAAAGGGGTGGCGTTGTTGATTCAAGGATCGTGTGCCCTCCCTTGAATCAACAACGGCACCACTTTTAATCTACAATCTGACAAAACGGAAAGTTTGTGTTGTTATCACAATGGCTGCCTGGCCCCGTCTGTGTGCATCTTTTCCCACCAGAGACCGGTAGCAGACAATAACACATCCATCAGGCTTTCATCTCGGCAATCGATAAAATGTATTGACCACCTATTACTCCCAAGCCAAGCTGACCTCTCTCCAAGTGCGATACCACAACAGAAGTGCCACAGACTGCACAGCAACAAAAGCCTCTCTGTTTCTCACCCCCGACCTGCTCCTTGGGGATTTACGCCACCAGTGCGAGGGAGTAGAAAGACACAGGGAGGGAGCTGAGGCAATATCAATCTCATATGCTCTAATTACAAAAGCAGACCACGTGCAGGTATTATTGCGTACAAAGAGTCAGGAGGTCTTCTGTGTATCAGCGCAAGTACAGTTTTATTCATGAAAAATGAAAAACAAACAAAAAAAGTGGAAGGATTTCACACTGCAAACAGTCAGGCGGTAACAAAATAAAGGAAAACATGATGTGCTTTTCATTGCAATAAATGATCACATGGAGATTTATAACCAGAAAGAAAAAAAAAATATATATAATAAAAATGTATGTGGTGGCCTCAGGGGATGTTCCAGTGCAACAGATCACGGACCCTAAGTGTTCAACTTTCATTTGCACCAAGTGATAGCTAAGGTGAAGAAAGAAGCACACACAAATTTGACCCGTGGAATAAATTATATCAACTGAGAGGGATGGCCCTTTTGAATAAAACCTGCTAAATATGTAATGCATAAAAACCTTGTTCCCCAATCTTTCCTAATCTTAGCAGTAAATAATTTTGAAATATTTGGACAATCCTCCAGGCAATCAATTTGGTCACCAGTCTGCAAGCATGACCAGATTTTATTTTGCAGGTTTAACTCATTCCTCATGTTCGCTAAATAAAAACCATCTTAGACCCTCTTATGTCACCGTCATTTGTCATCTAATGACTTCTTGCTAAATCAGAAACAAAAGCAAAACAAAAAACAAAAAAAAAAAAACAAAAAGCACAGCATAGGCAGAGAAACCGACATAATCATTCTCCTCTGTCTGCCCTCTTTCATGTGGCTAGAAATGACCCGGAGTCATGTTACTCCACAGTTTGCCCTTCACAACAACAGGAGGTTGAAAAGATATATGAACCTGGAGCAATGTCACAGATCAATCATTACACTCTAAATGAGATGGAAAGCAATCACAAACTAGAATGACCCTTCGGCATGGGGTGGCATGAATGATAAAAGATCCGAGGAACAATCATCTCCCTGGTGGGCTGGGACTGCATTCACTCTTTTGTGGGCTTGCGAAGTAAGCACACTGGCTGGTGTCTTTAGTTTCAGAGCACGGACTAGAAGCAGTAGTTCAGCCCTTTCCACAAATGAACAAAGGGAAGGAATGAAAAGTATATTGAACTCTTTACAATGTCAAGTCATTCATTCACACAAGGATGGTTTTGGAAAGCAATCACAAACTAGAATGACCCTTCGGTGTCACTGGTGTCCTTGTGGTTCACGTTAGAAAAAACTTTTCCTATGAATAAAAAAGATCCTAGGAACAATCATCTCCCTGTAACTTGTCACACTGAATTACGGACAAAGGCCTTTTGGGACTGCAATACACCCCCTCACTTTTAAAACAAGTGGTGCTTTGCGAAGCTAAGCACACTGTGCAATAGTGTGTCTTTATGTTTCAGAGCACAGAGGACTTAGAAAGCAGTCAAGTTCAGCCTTTGTCTTGTCCCCACAAAATAGGAACAAAGAGGAAAACCGGCCAACACAAGAAAATATATGCTGAACAATGATCTTTAACAATGTCAAGCTACATTCAGATTCACACACAGCCGCGGTGGTTTCTGGAATTAGATCATACAGTGTTTATTAGTACAAAGGCCAGTAGGAACAAAAGGAAAAGTTCTCCGAACTGATTTAGCGTTACTTAACTTTGCATTATGTTCTGGCTCTTTAAAACCGTCGGACTTACAGAAAGGATTCCTCCTCGTCGTAAAACTCACATCAACCTGTACAGTATGCTTGTAGAAAAGAACAGAAGGAAACACAATTCTGGTGCTATCACAGTTTAAGATCCGCGCAGTATGATTTCGGAAGAAGGACCCTATAAAAACAGTATGAAATCCAGTAAAGAAGAAAGTATTAGCTAGAAAAATGTGCATGTGTCCATAGAGAAGAAAGTTATCCAGTGTAGCTACAAAGACGGTCCCGAAGGTTGAACAGTGTGCGTAAATAAGATCCTTCAACAACAGATGATGTTCCCTGACCTTTGTGCCTTGATGTGTGGCACTGCATGCAGAGAGCAAGAGAAAAATGGTGTGGGTACGATTTCGCCTGTGCCTGTGTTGAGCGTGTGGAATGAAGCATCAGTGCAAGGAGTTCCTCCTGGTAGAGTATTGCGATAGTTTTGAACATTTCCATTGGTAGTTGAACAGTTGTAAATCCCAGAGATTGACGTACGTCCGGTGGCGCTGCAGTAGGGCGTAAGTGGGATCCAGATGCTAACAGGCTCACACAAAACTTTAGTGTGTCTATAATAAAATAAAATAAAAATAGCAACCGGTCATAAAAGACGGGGCGTCCCCATCCAAAAACAAGATGTTGTGTGGCATTCTGCAGGGCAGCTTTGCAGCTGCAGTGTTTCAGATCTCAGTGTTATACAGTTTTATGACCAGTGTGAGGTCAAAAGACCATCTTAAAAATGTGGACTACAAGGAGGCTGTGAAATTATTATTTTTTTCTTTAAACTTTGGCTCTAAAATCAGAGGATTAGGAGGTAATTTGTTACAGACCAGACAAAGTGGTGTAATAATAATAATAACAATAATAATAATAATAAACTTTGATTATATTAGGTCCTTACAAAGTGGCCGTCAAATTCAGCAGGTGAGAAGCTTTTCCAGGAACTTCCAAGGCAAATGTGTCTATTTCAAGTCTGCGGATTGTCAATAGTCAGCCTCCAAAGTTCCAGTGAGGGCTGTGAAATGTTAACCCATCTTTTTAGATTCTCCATGTAATTTCTCTCGCATGAACAAAACCACTTATTCTAGTCTGGCCTGTCATGAGTCGGAAAAGAAAGGAAGGAAAGAGACCTTTTAAGATTTGAGAGGAATTTATATAGGCTGTTAACTTGACAGCTCAACATTTTTCTTGGTCTGGGAAAGAAAACTTCTGGCTCTGCATAAACAGCACTGTCCAGAAGTTAGTAGGAGTAATTTGACAGTTATTTTATGACAGAAGCTACTTCTTGTTGGCAGCTCCTCTGGTTGTGCCACCAGGTTTGTTTCCAGAACGACGAACGGGCACCTTGGACACTGGGATTCTGGTGCGAACAGGGGCAGGCGCTTGGGTCTTTGGTGGAGGGGACACAGTCTCGAGGACAGACGACAGGGCTGACTGGCTTACGGAGTGAGGAGGAGGTGTGGTTTGTTTGTTGCTTACCGGGATCTTGGACTCCCGAGGAAGGCTGGTGCTGCCTTTCATTGACCGGAAGGAGGACGAGGAAGATGAAGAAGGGATAGTTGTTTGGGAGGTGGGACTCATTTTGTATTCGGTGGATGGTGAGGGGGTACTGTTTAGATCGTCATCTTCCCCCTGTTCCTCTCCCTCCTCTTCGGGGTCATTGTAGAGATCGTACAGGTGGTCTCCGGAGCAACTGTCACGTGATAGGGCCATCTTCTGGTTACGCTGCAGCCCACTCTCATCAGGTGTTGCTGTAGGCGTCGCAGAAGGTGTGTCCCAGTAGCCCTCATCACTAAGTGGCTCTTTTTCACCAGGTGACGTGGGATGCCGACCATGTGTGTGAGGGAGAGGGGGTTTAGCTGCTCGACTTGTCGCTCCACCGACTACCGGAATCTTGCTCAGGCCCAGTGCCTTTACCTGGGGCGTCTTTTTGTCTGTACTCCTGGAGGCTGAGGGATGATGGCTGCTGGCAGGGTTGGTGTGAGGGGGATAAGCGGAAGTAGGAGTAGTTGACGAAGGTTGATGCGATCGAGGCAATGCTGGTGAGTTATCTCCGGTAGAGGGTAGCATGTGCCAGAGCCCCTGCATGTCGGCATCGTCAACTCCTTCTGGGCTTGCCATTTCCTCCCCTCCGCCCATGTAGGCCACCACGCCACTACCGGCTGGGTGCTGCTGCGGTGGAGGAGGTGCCCGGGTACGGGCTGGCAGGGAAGAGGGTGCCGAGATTGGGGAAACAGAGAACATGGGCTGGGTCAACTGGGAAGCTGCTGGGGGCTTAGTTGGGGAGCCGCGGGATGTGGCACTGGTGATAACAACAGCTCTCCCACTGTTCGCTCCCACACTCCCCCCTCCTCCCCCACTGCTACTGCTGCTAGTGCCGCTGCCCCCATTACCAACCGTCCCTTCTTCGTCTGCGTCAGCAATAATGTCACCGCAGCCCGTCAGTGAATCAAAACTCTTGAGGGACGTGACATCGGTAAAGAGGAGAGAGCAGAGGCGGTCCACTGAAGGCTCTGACGGTGGGTCACCGGCACTGCAACGATCCAAGGGAGGTGTAGCGAGGGAGGGGGTGAGGCTTGAAATTGAGGCTTTGGCTTTTTGGATGGTAGGGCGCAGTGGCGAGTCAGTGGGTGTGTAAGGGAAGGGGGAGTCCGGCTCGCCAGATGGCCCTGGCATGGCAACACAGTGTGGGGGTGTCATGGTAACACTAGTGGTGGGAGTCTCTGCTTCTTGGAGACTAGGTGCTGCTTCTGCATTCCCACAGTCCTCTTGGTGATGATGCGGAGGGGGTTCAAGGGTGAGAGTAATATCCTTCTCAGCACCTGCAACATCCCTATCCTTCACCTTCTTACCTTCGACCTCTTCCCCCTCTGCTTCGTTTGTTTTTTCTTTACGTCTCCATCGCATGCTGCTAAAGAAGCCCTTCAGGCCCCTCCCTCTTCTGGAAAGCCCCGCTCCTCCGTTTTCACTCGACCTGAAACTCCCACGTCGGAGGAGAGAGAAGAAACTTAGCGATTTGCTCAGAGACCTCACCGGTCCTGCCTCCAGGCTGCTAAGCCCCTCCCCTCTCTGTCCATCAGCATCGTTGTTGGAGCTTGTTAGTCCATCGTGGGTTTTGCTCCTCACTAGCTCCGCCGATGCCGCTGAGCTGTTTCCATTCAAAGAATTCCCATTGTCAGAATTCCCGTTGCTCGTAGCCCCTTTGTTCCTGAAGGAGAAGAAGCTGGCCATTCCAGAGCCAGTGCGGCGCTTTCCGAAGAGTTTGAAGGCAGCTTTGTTGATCTTCCCTGTAGGCTGGGGGTCACACTGTGGAGCCACTGGAGGCTCCACGCACTCCGACTGCACCTCCATTATCAAGCACTATACTGCTCCCTCTCTATCGTGTCTCCCTAGAGCACTCTAGCTTTCTAGCCACACATACACTCACCCTCTCTGTCTCTCTCTCCCACTCTTCCCTCCACCCTGCTGTCTCCTGCT
Organism: Mugil cephalus; assembly: GCF_022458985.1. Taxonomy (NCBI): domain Eukaryota; kingdom Metazoa; phylum Chordata; class Actinopteri; order Mugiliformes; family Mugilidae; genus Mugil; species Mugil cephalus. The sequence goes on from NC_061787.1 coordinate 15,662,855, forward strand.
CTTTCACTCCCACTCTGACTTGCTTTAACGCCTGCCTGCTGGTTTTCTCTGTCTGCCCCCCCCTTCCTCATTTTCTTTCTCTCTCCCTCTCTCTCTCTCTCTCTTTCACACATACACATGCACACAGAGTGCTGCTCCTCGCTGTATCCATGGCAACTGGGTGGGCTAAGCAGCTTTCGTCAACGTTGGCGGGGCGCCAGTGTCTGTCCTCCCCTCCATCCCCCATCCTCTTCCTCTTCTCTTCCTCCACCTTGCCTGTCACAGATGCACCGTTTGGTTTGCGTTTTGCGGCTATTCAATCCCTCACGGATTCAATCGGCGTGTGTTTGTACAGTTACGGTGTTTGCCAACCAAACCTGATTTATTATGACGGATTAGACCTGTTTTAATGAGCCTACTCAATGGATCATGAGACGGGGGGGTAAACGGCTAATTGTAAAGTCTGAAAGAATATGTACGAATTTGAATTTTATACATGTGAAAACGCTTTTATGTGTCAGTTTGCTTACAAATTGATCTCAGGACCAGTGACTTCACCCAACGCTTTGTGTATAGCTGCTGCTACACATGTTCTTTTTTACTCATATGAGTGTGAAGTCACAACCAAAACAAATGTATTAGGGGCCTGAATTAGGGGGCTCAAAGACAAGACCTGCTGATCAACAGTGTGAGTTGGCTTAAGCTGGGATATGGATTTACAAAAAATGTTTCACACACACACACACACTGCAATACAGTTTGAGCCAGACATACTGTATAGACCATATGGCGTTGAGTCCTCCTCCATATGGACTATGGACACATGGGGCCAGTAGTCTGAGGACCATGGCAACACATCTAATTGTCCTCCTGTCACTGCAAGTTTGTTTGTATTTGTAATTGTGCATTACCGGTTTATGCAGCCAACGGTATAATTTGCACATTAGCTATGACTTACTTGGCAACCAGCTGAGTTTCTGTAGGCATGTGAAACAAGTAACAGTTCGATAGCTGGAGGGAAGGGCAGTGCCTCAACTTGTCACTTTGCATCTTTCGCTTTCACACAATGTGCAGCGCTATCAGTGTATGTGAGCAATTTTATAGCTCTATTAATTTGATCGAAATTACTTCCTGGTTAATTGGGTTTTAACTGAATAAAGAGAAATAAAGGAGATTTTAAATCTCTGAAACTGTTATTTTCTACATTATTCTGCCAACAAATGATCCTTTTGTATGTCAGAATACATGCAGTAGATTCACCCATCATTCTCCCGTTTTCCATGTGATCCTCCGTGTGTGTGCTCTTTTAACTGCCTTTTTTATCCTCCCAACCCCCCACGAGTCTCCCCGATACCCCGACCCACTTACGAACCTCCTCTCCCCTCCTTCCTCCCCTTCCCTACTGCTTGTCTCTCTCCTCCACCTCCTCCTCCTCCTCCTGCTTGGTTGCTGTGGGCACGGGCTCTCCTCTTCCAGCCCACTGCTATCAAACAATGTCTGCATTCATGAGCTCAAGGCAACACACACACACCCACACATCAACAGACATGCTCACACCCACACCCAACACATTTGGAGGGCTTCCCCCAGAGTGTAGCAGTGAAGCATGTCTTCCTTATCTTCCTCTCCCCCAGTAAGAAAGATAATCTGTCCAGTCATCCCACCAGTCAGTCACCCAGCCGCTCTGCCTGCCAGTCACCCAGTGTGCAGGTTTTCAGGTGCATCAGATGTGCCCTGCGGCCATTCTAGCCGGTCAGCTGGCTGCTGCTTGGACTTGAATCTGACTCTGAGCGGCAGATGGCCGGTGGATTGATGAGTGGGTTCAGTTATCACACGAGGAGACAAAGGATTGTGCTTATCATCATTACGACGCTTAAGCTGTTTGAACACCAGTAAATTATTAAAGAAAGCACACAACAGTATGACTGTATTATTATATACCACCATCCAGAGAATTCTCATAAATCACTCAGCTTTTAAAGCACACATTTGACAGTTTTACAATGTATGAAGTCAAACTACATTCAGGTTTGTGCTTGTAAAATAACGCAACATGTGGCTCTCTTCACAACCTAATTATTGCTCATTTTGCAGCTGAAGACAGACACATGCAACAGAAGAAGCACACACCCATATCCTCCCCCCACTCTGTCTAAATAGGGTTCCCGTTTCAGCCCCTTGAGTGAAGCTCAGCGCTAAGTGGGACAGTTAGAGGACGTCTTTTCTCTCACTGTGTTGTCTATTACAATGTGCATGTGCACCCCTCGCACACTTAAAACTCTGCCAGCAAAGAACCTCAGCGTGAAAATATGGATGAAGTGCATGTGCTTGTGGCAGAGGGAAAAATAATGAAGGAAGGCTCGATGGATGGATGAATAGATTTAATGTTTAGAAATGTTTCCTCAGAAAATTAGTTAATGACGTAAAAGTGAAAAAGCACACGGTTTCTTTTTATATATCTTCATTTGCAAATGAAATGAGAGTGCACAACCAGTCTTAGGCAAAATCTTACAGAGATGCAAATGTTTTCCAAGTAAAGGAAAAGCATTATTTTTTTTCCTTCGCTCCAAAGCTAGAATGGCAAGCATAGCTTCCCATTTTGTAAAGACATGAAGATGAATTGTCTTTGTTTATTGAGGATTGTATCCTTATCAGTCTTGGATGATACATAGCTGTGTTGCTGAACCAGTATTTGTTCAATACACTAAAAAGCTGCCGCGAGAAAAAAAAACGAAAAAAAAAACGTATTGTTTACTATGTAATTTCAGCTTCTGTGGCTTGAACAGGACACATACAGGATGCTCAAACAGAACATGCGAGTCTCACTGTTTAAGGTTAACTTTACTGCACCCTCAAATTTACATTAGCACTGCCCGGAATTGACTCGCTGTGCTAATCTACGCTAAATCACACGCCCTGTCAATAACTTAAACAGGGGGGTTTAACTTTGGCAGATAATATATGCACAAGATTGGTTTACTCTTTATTCAAACTCGATGAACATTGGCACTGTCATCTGTCAGCTGTCAATGCAATCAGCAACGTGCTCATGATTTACAAGTGTGTATTACATGGATTAGAAACAGGTATGTGGATGCAAACAATGGGTACGCGAAGAATTAATAACACAAACAGTGCGCAGGTGTGACGGATCCAGATGGATTGTATGAACAAACGCAGGCTGTGGCAAATTTTGTTGTACGGGAGCAAACTCGCATAAAGCCTTGGTCATCATCCTCACTAGGGGTCCTGTTGGTAAGGCTTTTTCCAGGACAGAGGGTCTTCCAGTTCTGGATTACGCGAAGCTATAGTGTGCGCACGTGTCCGCACTTGTGTGGACAGTATTAAACCTTTAGGATTACTGCCTGTGGTCCTTTGTTGTTTAAGTAATCGACGGGGAGGCCGGTGCTTACTGTGATTAAGCTGTCTAAGCACAGACTACGCAATCACTTTTACATTCCATAGAATTCAGTGCCTCTATGAGCAATTTCAACCTTTTTTTAGTTTTGGTAAAACTCATATTAAGCAAGGTAACTAATCATCCAAACGGCTGTCTATTGTCATCCAGTAGCTAAGTGACATCGGTGAACCAGAACGCACACAAAAGAAAAAATTCCTTAACTAAGATCAAGACTGATCAAACTGGCTTCTCTGAACAGGCTTGTTTGGTGTAATAATATCTTTGTGCCCTTTAACTGAGTTATCATTTTTACTTACACCAGTGGACTCTATGTGAAGGTGGACAAAACCTTTACACTATCAAGCAGTGGTTGTTTCCTGGAAAGTGGTGTGGTGGCGATCCAGCGACCTTAGCAGCGTCTCACTTTGCCTAACCTTGGAGGAATGCATCTCGAGAACCTTGTGGTTGGGACGTATGAAGCTGTGTACACAAAACGCTTGACATTCAAATGCCAGCATCAGCCGTGAGTTGTGATAAGATCACTGCTCTGCCAAGTTTCCAGAAGCCACTGAAATGTCTGTTGTCGATCTGTGGCGATTGTGGAGGCAGCCCCCAAGTGGCCATTTCAGGAACTGCATTTTTTTTTGATAAATCTGCTCTGACGACACTTTTTTTCTTTGTCCATTTTTCAGCCCTGGGGTCTGCTCTATCACGACTGTGTACACATGTACGCGAAAGTACACATGTGAGTGAACAGAAAAGTGCTTTACCGATTTCTAAAAGAGAAAAATGGTGCTGACATATTTCATATCTCTGCATGGTTGAAAACACTGCACAAATACAGCGCCCTTTAAGTCTAACATATTAAGTCGTATGCAAATGCCTTACGTGTCAGGTAGGAGATCGATGACCCAAACGAACGCAAACATTGAGAAACCTACACATGGTGTGTGCGCATGAATACAGCATTTCTGTTTAAGGAAACGTTTTGCTGACATGCCAGATGTATTTGGTTACAGAGTAAGTGCAATATTTCCTCCTTGTCCTAAGGAGCGTTCTACCGGCATGGCGTGCAGTGCTCATCTGAATGATTTAGAGCCCCTGGGAGAGCCCTCTGCAGCTTGTCTGTGGAAGAGGCTCTTCAATGTTTGATGTAAGGTAATATGCACAAGTAGGCTACAGGAAGGCCTCTAACACGGAGTAAAGCCAGAGCCGGAGGTGCATTAACCTGATTGCACTATTCCAAACAGCATCGAAAATGTCCATTAAAAAATCTGAAATATTTTAAATATTATTTATTTATCATTTTGCTCTCAAACTGCAACCCGGAATAATTCATTTAACACCAAAAAAAAGAAGAAAAAAAAAGAATCTTTTTGTTTCTACACACACAGATTTGGTCTCGGCATTCATTTGTACATGCAACAAGAGGTGCATGCATGGCTCACAGGCACGTAAGCTTCCTCTCGTCGGTCCTGGGATTTGAACCACTGACCCTTTGGTCCCTGGCCATCCATCTTTAACCGCTCTATTAAACACACTTAAGAGTTTTACCATTCATCTAAATGACTGACCACTTTTAAAGAGGTTGGTGAGGTTGAAGTTGAAACTGTGTGAAAGAAAAAAAAAACGTGAATAATAATCTTATTTTTACTTGTGTGGGCAACATTTTGCAGCGCTGGAGATGGGTCTAGAGGGGGTATACTCATCGCATCACACTGCAGTGGCAGTCCGCCTCGATTCCTAGTTGCCACCGATGAATAATGACTTGTCTATTCGCCTACAGACACAAATTTGTCTGAGGCCAATGGCCACTTTGTTTGACGGTTGCGCGAACGTGTTTGCAAGCACAGAACTGCATTTATTCCTCCAGCATGTGAAGAGGGTGAAGTGAACTGCTGGTAGCGCCGGGTCCATAAAGAATTTAGCAGCTCACTGACTCCTGTTTACTCACAGCAGCATGAACAGAGTTCACACAGCAGCGAAATAATACACGTCGTCCATCAACCCCGCATATTATGAAATCGTGGTTTTGCATTTCTACTACTCGGTAAAGGAAGACGTTTTCGCACTTACAGTAAATCTAATCTAGTGACCATCAAATCCTCTCTGAGCCCTGATATGAAGCACATTTACAAGAATTATGATGGCCTTGAGCCAAAACACACAGTCTGGCCCGAATATAAATGTGAACTTCTGGCCTAGATTCTCATCACATCCTCAGAGTCTCCTTCAGCAAAGCTAACCCAGATAAAGGAACAATGTTCTGAATTATGCGAGCTATTTTTGGTGATGTGACACACAGATAATTTTCAGGTTTTCTTAAGAACAAAAGAAAATTTAGGTATCTTTTTGGTTAACCCTTTCATGGACAGGCAGACCCACTGACCCTCACACACACCGCCTGCTCCCTGCGTATCTGTGCCAGTGACCCCCGATCAGGGTCAGCTGTCATAAATAATAAGTCGGTGACACGGCAGACGGATACGACCAATGGGATTCGGGGATCAATGCGCATTAGTAACTCAGATTAAATGATCAATGTGAGAGGTAAAATAGGATTAGGTGATCAATGAGGGCACCCGTTGACAGCTGAACCTCTTCAGTTGTCCCGGCACCTTTTAAATACAGTCCATACTTAAAGAGTGTTTTGACAGCAGACGCAATGTGTGTTCTTAACACAGAGTTTGAGCATTTTCAATGCATATAAATAATGATTTCCACATCATTAAAGCTGTATCTTGAATATATGTAAGGCATTATTGAAAGAACCTGATGTGGTAGGAAGGAATTTAAATATATCCTCCTGTTGCAGTGTAAAACCACTCAAATTAAAGCTTAGACTTGGCACTTTTACAGCGTCCAGTATCTTATTTAAAATAATGAAGTAAAAATCAAGAAGGAAGTGGAAACTGTAGGGAAAGCTAAAAGAAATAAAGTGAACTGCGTTCAGACAGACGCGGTAAACAAATTTTGTTCCAATGCAAATTTTAGCGCTGTTGTTTATGATGCACGCGGCCAATTTTTTTTTTCTCTTTTAATCGTTCAGATCAGAGCAAAATCAGCTCAACGACATTAGATTAGGTCGGATTCGGGCCTTCGGATGAAATTAAATGTTTCTGTTGCCAAAAAAAGTGATTTTCGTGTCAACCACTGGGAACATCATGTTTTAAAATTCTATTCTGCAATAACTGCAAAGATTTCTTTTCTTTTGATGAATTTATTCTCTTTATGTATTCATGAATTTTCTATAGTGCTTTTCAACATTCATAAAAAAAAAAAAAACAAGCTTTTTACCATATAGGCGCTGTTTATGAGATAATAATGAGGCTTTCCATAGAGATTTAGACTATACAGACATACAACTTCATCCACTCGGCCCACTCAGGACCCTTGTGTAATCAGCACATAATCACATACAGAACGGCAGCTTCCTCTTGACACGCACGCGATTTCTATAAGCCCTCTCGCTCAACCGCTTGTCCCTCAGTATCCCACAATCCCTCTTGCTCGGTTTCAGCAGGTCATCCGGGCCACGCCGAACTCCAGGCTGACGACGGCCGGCTCTTCTTTGGCCAGCTCCTTCTTGTATGTCCCTTCCAGCTCGCCGTAGCTCTGCTTCCTGCTCTCGGTGCCGCTGCTGCCCTCCACTGTCCGCTCGGTGTCAGTGCCCTCCGTGGCCTCCTCGCCCACCTCCTCCTCCTCCTCCTCCTCCTGCTGCTCCTGCTCCTCCTCCTCCACGCGGCGCTGCACTTCCTTGCGGTTGATGGGTGCGCCCAGGATCAGGGAGTCGGGACGCGGTGGGAGGGTGCCGGAGCGCTGATCTCTCGTGGGAGGCGGCGCAGGAGGGTCAGAGGTCGCAATGGGGGCCACACCGAGCTGCTGGAGCTTCTGTATGCAAAGAGACAACAGAGAGAGCTCATCAAAAAATCATTTCTTTTTTGGGGAGCAATGTCCTGTATATAAGAGCAGCTATTTACAACATGTAAATGCTACGAAAACATAAAGAGAATTCAGCTCACGGTCTCCAGTGCTTGCAGTGTGCTTTCTGCCTTGCGGTTGCTTTCCCTCAGGGTCAGAATAGTTTTGAGGATGGACTGACGCGGGTGCATAGACCGATCAAACTGGTGGTACATGTTCCTCCAGAACCTTGGTTTCAACCACAAACATGCAGGTAGTTATTTGTAAGGAGGGAGACGCAAACGACAGAGGTTAGGCGAGGAGGACTGCACTAACTTGAAATTGTAGGGCAGAGTGGAGGGCTCCAGCACAGGATGCGCTTCACAGTACGCGGGGCTGTAGAACGGATTCAAGTAGTTCTGCTTTTCGCTCATTAGATATGCCCAAAGTGAGTGAGTCCGCTCTCTCAGTCTGAAATGCAGGAAAACACACAACTTAGCTGAACTTTTACACACAGAGGAAGTTTGCTGAATATCACATTTTCTATGCTTATACGAAGCATAGAAAGGGAAAGAGGAACACATTCTAATATAACAGAGATGAATGAGATGGTGTCATGTTGAAATATGGTATGTTTGCCAGGCTTCATATTCATCCAGAGTGAAAAGTGTTTGTTTAAGTCTTTAACTCAACGATGATTCCTGAAGAGGGGCAATAATTGCAATAATTGCCAGTACGGGAAATTGTGGGCAGGACTTCTCTGCATGTTTGCTATGGGTTGGGATGTAATATAACTTCAGAGATTTAGCCACGCGTTTTATTTGATTTACAAGTACGTCAACAGATGTCTGCCTGCTTTCATTCACAGATTAATGATGTTGTCCTCACAGTATCAAGTAAGGCATGGGCCGCATTCAAAAACGATCTTCATGAAATCCTTATATATGCCATTTCCTGAGTCATCTCATTAGAAAGATCCAAAACAAACTGAAAGTGTGACAGCAATTCGGACTTAAAAAGTAAAAAGGAGTCAAAATACCACAAATCTCTGAAACCAACGACAAAATTGGTTTTTGCGAACCATCTTTCAGAACCAAGCAGAATTATTTTGAAACTGCAATATCTCTGAATGAATCAATACTGAATTGAACCGAATCAACTGCAAACATCCCTTATGATACCCAACCCTAATGTTCGCTGTTATTTCTGTAGCCAGTAGATTTCCAAAGACAGAAACAGTAAACGGTCGTGTGACCAAGAGTGTCAGGCTTACTGCAACTCCTCCCTCTGCCTCTGGTTGTTCCCAAGGAAGTTTCCATATTGACAGGAGTGGACGTGTTCGTGGATCTGCAGCAGGAACCACTCGCTGAACTCAAATGCCTAAAGAAAGAATGCTGTCGTCAAATGGATTTCAATAAACCAAACCGCCTCGTACGTAACATGCAGATCTGCGTAGGTCAGACGGTACAAATGTTGTTTAGCAGCCACATTCCCACACACCTGCGGGAACTGCTCAGTCAGCTGCCAGACACACTCCAGGAACTGAGTAAAGATGGGGGACACCTCCTTTGGATCCCCGTCCAGCTGGTCACATCTAGAGGAAGATAATGATACTATAGTGTTATACATACTATATGCATAGAATAATTCTAGCAATATACAGTAGTCATTAAGTCGCTTTATAGCTATGGCTAATGTGGAAAATGTAATCGGAAGAATTTGTTTAAGCAGAATACACTAGCCACGTCGTGATCACTTTAAGAATCGCCATACTTTTAAAGTAAAGAAAGATTTTCTTCATTCTGCTAAGCGAATATGGCCCAGACCACCTCCAAATGTGATCTCAAAGCATCTCTAGTGCATTCAAACTAGTACCTACAGGCCTAGCGCCTACAGCTGACCACTGGGTATTCTGCGTGGACAGCTGTACCGGGTACCGGGTTTGAACAGGCCGTGTCAGTAACTGTGGAATTTAACTGTGGAATTTAAGCAAGAAGTGCGCTTGGCCCTGTTCACACACTGTGGTTTGGTTTGTTTGGCAGCTGAGGAGACGCTTCACGCTTGGGTTTGTACAATCACAATCACAACCACTCCTAGAGTAGTCTCAATCTGGTCCCAAATGAACTGTGAAGCAGTACATTTTGAGTGGGAAAGGTCTAAGTTTATGCTAATGGCCTACTGAACCCATTAACTCCACTATTCTGCTCAGTATCCGGAGGCACCACGTCTCTTTCCCCAGTATACTGGCCAGTGTTCATGTGCATGACAATGTTTCTCTCGCGGTATAAAGAACAGAAGACCTTTGTTCTTGTTACCGCCCTAAACACACACAGGTGTAGTGAGCAATGTCAAGTGGTTTGTCCTGGCGCATTTTAATTTGCATGATTTTTTTTCTCTGTGTGAAACTGAACTGATAAGCTGATCCAAGTCAAACTTTACCTGTCTGCAAACTTGTGACCAAATGAGATCCAGTCCTTCTCTATCAGTACCTGGGAGACAAATGTGAGTGAAACGCAAGTCTGACGCAAAAAGCCACAAATCCCAAGTTTACACTCATATCAGCATCATTGCATGCGTCCATCTGCAGCTAGTACCATGAAGCCCTTGATAGTGCGGTAGTAGGGGTCCATGAGCAGCGACCCCAAGGAGCAGACTTGGGCTGTTCTGTCCCATCCATCTGAACAGTGAACCAACACGCTGGTTCCTTCCACTGTCACCGCCTGGGGGGGTTGAAAGCAAACAAATGTGGATTTAGGGCAAAATCTTGACAGATACTGCGTAATGGATTAACAGACATGGGTAAATGTGCTTTTAAAAACAGAATTCCAGAAGAATGAAAAGGGAAAAAACACCTTAGCGAGAAAGATAGCTGCATCTACTACAGCCTTGATATGTCGCAGCCAGCCACTGCTCTCGAGTCCAACCAGGTAGTCGCTCATGGAAAGAGACCTAGACCCAATCACTGAAAACACACAGTACATTCACTTTAACCCTACACTGACCGTTGACTGTAATAGCTTGTATGGGCAATATACACCGATCGGGCGTAACATTATGACCACCTTCCTTACAGTGGGGGAAATAAGTATTTGATCCCCTGCTGAATTTGTAAGTTTGCCCACTTCCATAGAAATGATCAGACTCTGGTTTTTATGGTTGTTTACTGGTTATGGGTATAGACAGAACATCAGTCGAAAATGCATAAAAAACACACAATCTAAAAGTTATAAATTGTTATGTATTTTATTAAGGGAAATAAGTATTTGATCCCCAAGCACAACACAAGTCAGTACTTTGTAGAGAAACCTTTGTTGGCAAGCACAGCGATGAGACGTTTCTTGTAGTTGGTCACCAGGTTTGCACACAGCGCAGGAGGGATTTTGGCCCATTCATCTTTACAGACAGTCTCTAAATCCTTCAAGTTTCTTGGCTGCCTCTTGGAAACTCGGAGCTTCAGCTCCCTAGACAGGTTTTCGATCGGGTTAAGGTCTGGAGACTGACTAGGCCACTCCATGACCTTAATATGCTTCTTCTTGAGCCACTCCTTTGTTGTCCTGGCAGTATGTTTTGGGTCATTGCCATGTTGGAAAACCCACCCACGAGGCATCTTCAGTGTTCTTGCTGAGGAGGAAGGTTTTTGTCCAAGATGTTACAGTACATGGCTGCATTCATTAGCTCCATAATGCGGTGAAGTTGCCCTGTACCCTTTGCTGAAAAACAGCCCCAAAACATGATGTTTCCACCTCCATGCTTAACCGTGGGTATGGTGTTCTTTGGGTCATACTCACGTTTTTTCATCCTCCAAACACGGCGGGTCGAGTTAATGCCAAATAGCTCAACTTTGGTTTCGTCAGACCACAGCACTTTCTCCCAAGCCTTCTCTGAGTCATTTAGATGTTCACTGGCAAACTTAAGGCGGGCCTGTACATGTGCCTTCTTGAGCAGGGGGACCTTGCGGGCACTGCAAGAGTTCAATCCATAACGGCGCAGTGTGTTGCCAACTGTTTTCTTGGTGACGGAGGTCCCAACTGCTTCCAGATCATTAACAAGCTCCTGCCGTGTTGTTTTAGGCTGCTCCCTCACCTTTCTCATCATCATCCTCACTCCATGAGGCGAGATTTTGCGGGGAGCTCCAGACCGAGGACAGTTGATGGTCCTTTTATGGGTCTTCCACTTGCGAATAATGGCACCAATAGTTGTCACCTTCTCACCAAGCCTTTTGCTGATGGTTTTGTAACCTATACCAGCCTTGTGCAGGTCTACAATCTTGTCCCTGACATCTTTTGACAGCTCTTTGGTCTTGCCCATGGTGCTGTAGAAGTTGGAATGTAAGAAACTGATTCTTAGAGCAGGTGTGCTTTATATACATGACGAGTTAAGATCAGGAGTATTGGTAATTAGTTGACTGAGCACAGCTGTGTGCCACATGCGCACCAGCCAATCTGTAGGAGCCTGAATTCTAAGTGAATTGTTGGGGATCAAATACTTATTTCCCTTAATAAAATACATAACAATTTATAACTTTTAGATTGTGTGTTTTTTATGCATTTTCGACTGATATTCTGTCTATACCCATAACCAGTAAACAACCATAAAAACCAGAGTCTGATCATTTCTATGGAAGTGGGCAAACTTACAAATTCAGCAGGGGATCAAATACTTATTTCCCCCACTGTATATTGTGCAGGTATTTTTTTAAATTTTGTTTCCCCGTTTTTTTTGAGTTGTTCCTACAGCGTTTTTGTATGCGTGTACCAGGCTGCATACTGCTGCCATCAAGGAGTGTCATGTGGGATGTGGGATGGGGGTGCCTGGTCTGGTCTACGTGGGGTGGTACATGTTTAAGTTACAGGTCCAAAAGTTTCTCAGCATAGCATTGAACTGTCACAAGATGGTCAATGGTATCGACTTTTCCTGTCAGTGGTCGTAATGTTATGCCTGACTGGCGTGTGCTTGGCAACACGTGTTCAACCTTCTAGCAGTTTCTGCAGGCTGGTCCTCATTACATGGATGTTTTCAATGCCAACAAACTGGAAGCGGATGTTGGAGTAGTTGTCTTCGTTCTCGTAGCCTTTACCTGCTGCTCTGTTCGCTAGCGCATTCAACTGCAAAAGAAAAACGAAAAACTATTAACTCAAAATGAATTTTAGCAGTATCTCAAAAGTGTTGTTGAAGCTTGTCTGCTTTTTTAAGTGATTGTGTTGTCATCACATCACCTTTGGCCTGGTATCCATGACATAAACGAATCGGCTGTTGTGGTTGGCCTTGCTGATGGCCTGCAGCATGCTCTCGTCCTCGAGGCATCGCGCACTGAACCCAGAGAGAGGCTGACTGCATCGGCACACCGCCGCCTGTCAGAGTAAACGGAACCACGAGAAAAAAACATCATTACATTCTTCCACGACTGCGTCTTACAAAATAACATCAAATTTACCAATAAGGTAAAATAGCAATTTGTAGGATACTTTACTTCGAGGTTGAAAAGAAAATGACTGGATGCATTTCTGCACAAGACAAACTATTCTCAAAACTACACCTGCTAGAGATTGCACAATTGACGTGACTTTTCCACCTAAATGCTGCTCTACTGGAATATCAGGAAAGAAAAATATGTTGCCTTTGTTCTACAATGTGGGGAATTCCCAACAGAAGGTCCTCTAGCATCATGTTACAAAACTAGGGGTACATAACAGTTTCATTTCTTCAGGACAGAATTACCTTTGCAAGAAATGTAATGAGCAGATTTGTTGATCACGAGCTGTAGAAGCACCTTAAACAATGATTTCAACTTTGCACGCTTTGTTAATAAATACTCCAATATGTGCATCTTATTACATTTGCCTTGTAACTTTGGGTAATTCATTTTTCATTGCTGTCAATGCTATGGCCTTTCTTCTCGTGTCACATCAGGACAGCTAACAAACTTTGGGCCTCTGATCTAATTTCTTTCATGGGGCAATTGATCGAGAGGGACTACTACTCCCAGCTCTGTGAATTTTTAAATTACCTTCTTTTCTTGGTAGAAATATGTGAGTACAGGAAAGCGTCCTTTGCTTCTAAACTTGGAACTCCCCACAATGATGGGCTTACTGGCAGTGATGGGAACATAGAGGTCACGTGGATATGTCTCACACACCTGTGAGGGGAAATCAGGTTGTCACAGCAGTCCGGTATTTGGGTACAATAAAATACAATAGAATAAAATACTGAGGTATAACAATAAGGCAAAGGTAAAAACACAGAAAAGGACAAGAACACTTAAAAAAACACAAGATAGATATGAAGGCAGTAGTACTGATGATTTGATGGTAGTGTTATTGTAAATAAACAGTATATAGTAGTAGTATAGTATGTCATATAATATATAATAGTAGAATAGTATATAATATAATATATAATAGAGTATATGATGGTAATAAAAGTATGTAGTAATAATGGCAGCAGCATCAGTATGTAATAATAATAGTAATGGTAATAACAATAATAATAATAATAATGATAATAATAGTATAGACAAATATATACAAATGAGTCAAGTGCAAGATGAGCATACATAATTGAAATATATAATATGTAAACATGTATTAAAGCATGTACATATATATACACACACACACATAAGAGGATAAAATATATAATATATATAATATAGGTATAATATATGCATATACTAGTACTTGATTATGTAAGATATACTTGAAGTGCAAAAATATGTCACATTCTGCACTGAAGGCCTGTTTGCTAACATAATAGCTAATATATAGCACTGACTCTAATAGTGAAGCTTTAGTGCCCCCTGCTGGACCTTCACATGCAATCTCTTCATGATACAGAATGTGGCAATGACTATGTTCTCCATATAAAACTGCCACAAGTGCAGTTCATAGTCAACTCATTACAACATAAGGTGCAGTTGAAAAGGGACGTCTGGGGGAAGTAAAAAATTGTGGATTTTGTGACATATGAAATACAGCCATGTAGCTTCCAATGCAAAATGACTTTATGGCTCGGTCACAAGAGAGTGCTGTGTTTTCCATGTGGTAGATGGAGTTTTATGGCACACAGGGAGAGCACCAAGGTTCGAAACATTCTCAGGGTTTTACATATTTTGAGTCACAAGCCACTGACTTACTGTGTTAATGCATGTTGCTCTTGACTGAAAAGCCTAGTAAAAAGATAAGTCGTTTCTTGGTCTACTGCTCCTAATATCATGCCAACAATTTAATCCCATTGCAATGAATGGATTATGTTCTTCTTCTTCTTCCTGACACAATATCCAGTAAAAGCATATGCATTTCTTGTTGTTGCTCATGTCAAGAACACTCGTACTATCGACCTTATAGTCCCGGTTGACGTCAGTGAGCTGCCATTGGTCGCAGGGGATGCCCATCCTCTCAAACTCCGCCCCCAGGTCGATGAGCTGCCATCCTTCCTCTCTCTGTTGGTCGTTTTGTTTGGGGTTGTAGGAGAATGCATAGAGCTCCTCATAGTTTACTGCACATAGAAGTAAAGAAAATAGAAATGTTGAACAAAGATAAATGTTAGAGCACTGCACATAAACACTATACATTATTAGATACATGTGTATCTAATGTAGATACACGTGTAAAGCAAAAAAAATAAATAAATGTTTACGATAAAACAAAACTGAACTTGGTATGGACCGACAGAAAAGTACCTGGCCGTAGAAGACGTAGCAGCGAGCTGTAGATGTCGTGGCAGTCTCTTTCTCTCTGGACCACAAAATGAACCACCCTGAAGTTGCGGCACTGAATGACCAGGGGGCAGCCTGTGGTGGTCAGGGAGAGCTTCTCCACGGAGGCTATATGGTGATGCAAAATCTGCAGAGAAGGAGAGAGGAATGGGTCGTGTATGTCTGCCCTGGTGTCGGGCACCTGCCTTGGCTTCACTTACGCTCCACCTCTTTGACAATTTTGAATTATTGTTAGGGAGGGCCTTTGGGTCCTATGTGGAGGGGAGGGTCGTCTCTGGAACAGGCTTGTTCGGTTCAACACCTTGTGCTGTTTTTTTTTTTATTTTTTTGAGTTGTTCCTCTGAGAATCATTTTTTTTCTTTCATCTGCGTTTGCATTTGTTGCAAAAACCTCGCTCCACATTAGCATATAAACTTGAATTGTGTAACGCTCACGAAGTATAGAGGGCAAGGAGGTCAAATGCGGCACATTACCACATTCATGAGCACAGCCTAAGTACCGCAGCCATGGGAAATCATAAAGATGCACATTAATCAGCATCAGTAATGAGCAGTGAGACACACAGACATAAACAGGAACGCACATGGCCGCGCAGTTTAAAATGCTGATCTCACCAGCTGCTGAGACAGACAGCGACACAGCCGCTCTTTAATATTTTATGAGGCACGGTAGCATTCTGACAAACTGTCTCTTTCTCTCTGTGTGACCAACAGAGTGATTTTACTAAACACACACACGCACAGAAACCCAGGTGAAAGCACGACAGGAAAAATGTCTCCCCTCAGCAGAGAAAGCAGGAAGGATGGTGGGGAGGAGGTCGTGGCCCTGGTTCTGCTGCACAAAGCATTTTAAGGCACGCTAACTTTTTCCACACTGTAGGCCGGTCACTGCTGCAGTCTGAACACTGCTTCTCCAAAAAGTGCAGTTCAATTAAATGCAAATAGCTAATCAGCCAATCACATGGCTGCAATTCAGTGCATTTGGGCATGTAGAGGTGATGAAGACAACTTGCTGAAGTTCAAACCGAGCATCAGAATGGGGAAGAAAGGGGATTTAAGTGACTTTGAATGTGGTGTGGTTGTTGGTGTCAAACGGCTGGTCTGAGTATTTCAGAAACTGCTGATCTACTGGGATTTTCATGCACAGCCATCTCTGGGGTTTACAGACAATGGTCTGAATTAGAGGAAATATCCAGTGAGCGGCAGCTGTGTGGACGAAAATGCCTTGTTGATGTGAGAGGTCTGAGGAGGTTGGGCAGACTGGTTGGAGATGATAGAAAGGCAACACTAACTCAAATAAATAAACACTCGTTACAACCAAGGAATGCAGAATACCGTCTCTGAACGCACAACACGTCCAACCCTGAAGTAGATAGGCTACAGCAGCAGAATACCACACTGGGTGCCACTCCTGTCAGCAAAGAACAGGAAACTGAGAGTACAGTTTGAACAGGCTCGCCGAAATTAAACAATAGAAGATTGGAAAAAGGTTGCCTGGTCTGACGAGTCTTGATTTCAACTGTGACATTCGGATGGAAGGGTCAGAATTTGGCGTCAACAACATTGGAGCAGGGATCCATCCTGCCTTGTATCAATGGTTCAGGCTGCTGGTGGTGTAATGGTGTGAGGGATATTTTCCTGGCACACTTTGGGCACTTTAGTACAAACTGAGCATGGTTTAAATGCCACAGTCTACCTGAGTATTGTTGCTGACCATGTCCATCCCTTCATGACCAAAGTGTACCCATCTACTGACGGCTACTTCCAGCAGGATAACGCACCACGTCACAAAGCTCATATCATCTCAAACTGGTTTCTTGAACATGACAATGAGTTCACTGTACTCCAACGGCCTCCACAGTCACCAGATCTCAATCCAATAGAGCACCTTTGGGATGTGGTGGAACAGGAGATTTGCATCATAGATGTTCAGCCGAACAATCTGCAGCAACCGTGTGATGCCATCATGTCAATATGAACCAGAATCTCTGAGGAATGTTTCCAACACCTTGTTTAAAGTATGCCACGAAGAATTAAAGCAGTTCTGAAGGCAAAAGGGGGTCCAACTTCTTACTACCAAGGTGTACCTAATAAAGAGGCCAGTGAGTGTGTATCACAATTCAATATGGGAAGTAAAATCTAAAATCATGAGCTCAGATTGCTTCACACAAAACCAAAATGGTTACATCTCAAGGATCATTTCCCCATAATCTCTCATTCTCAAACGACTGCTCTAGGTTCACAACAAAAGTGCTAGTTATTTTGTTTCCTGTTTGTAACACCCTAAAACTGCACTGTTGCTGGCAGACATTAATAACCCAGTTCTCTTATCTTTCACGTGAAGGTAAAAAAACAAAACAAAAAAACACACACAGACCTAACCTGGCTGTGTGCAACTGCACAATGAGGGTTTTGACACCCAACCCAGCATCCTCTTCCTGCACACAACAAGCTTTTACATACTCTTCTCCCCAACACACACACACACACACTCATGTTTCAAACTTCCATGTGATGATGGCGACACTAGTGTCTCTTTTTGTGGCTGTGGGGAGGAAATATTGTCGTCACACACACACTGAAAGCTTCTGCAGAACCAGACATGTGTGGCTTTCACAAACAGCTGACACAAACCTTTATTCGAGGCATGGTCTAGGAGCTAAAAAAATAAATAAAATGAAAGAAGGTTAAAACCAGCTGCAGAGTCACAGACCGAAAAGCTGACCTGTGATTTCACCTGAAGCAGTGATTTTGCTCGAAAGCTGCTGCTTTAGTCGATCCAATGAAGGTGCATGAATAATATAGTCCAGAGTACAAAAAAAATAAATAAATTAAATAGCGGGCTAATGTCAACAAATGAGCACAACTGTTGCAATTAGTTTGCTTTTAAAAATGCAGTAACGTACTTCTGGGAAATTCTGGGAGTGGTAGCTACAATAAAACTGCTGTCCTCCCATTATGCAACCATTAACCTTGCACTGCTGTGGGTGATACCTGCAGCACTGCCAAAAGAAAAGTCACCACCCGAGCTACTCACCCAGATTTCCTGTCCAGCAGAGGTTGAGTTGTTGGAGCTGCTCTCCACAAAGATGAGATGTGTGGCTGTGAGGTACAAAGTGCCATTTGTGGACTTGTTGCTGAAGCGATCCAACAGCCGCACCTGCTCCACCTGCACAGACACCGACACACACCGGGAATCAATCGGAGGTTAGCGGTGAGGTTTCTCCCCGGGCTGAATGTCAGCGGGAGGCGGTGAAAGGGAAGGTGATGGGATCTCGCTAACACGAATGACACCTGACGGAAAACGAATGCAAGTAGCACGAGGCGCTGGTTCCAGCTGGTACGACATCTAATCCTCACCAGCTGGCCCTCGCTAACGGCTGCCAGTTCCGTTACAACAGGGGTCATGGGAGATTTCTGGACACGGAAGGAAAATGTCCCTGGATACAGACGCACCGTACAGACATAAAATACTGGGAGTAGAATATTTACTCGAGTCACAAGTTTTCACAATAGGCTAATGGTTGTAGTCAGCAAACTGTAACAACAAACTGGGGTGACAACTAAAATTCTTAAATGTAGTTATCTAAAACCTCCCTTTATGGAAAAAGCAAGGCTATTACTTCATATACAGTATATATAGTACATATGCTATACTATCAACTGTCTTTACACATGGGATGGGTCTCAAAATGCATATAATGGCCTTTGTGTGCATATTTCAGTTACATTACTGGGATACATTAGAAGAAAATGTGTTAGGCTCATTAACTCTAAAATACAGTGATACCAGTCACCCAGAGACTGCAGCCAAACTCTGATATGTGATTGTTTTTTTTTGGATACCGTGCTGCTGTCGCTGCAAACAGTCCAATTCCATGATCAGGCCAACAGTTTTCTTGTTGACTCAGACGCCCTCTTCCTTTGTGTGCGTCCTCGGATATGATGAAACAACTGATGCCATCTCTGTCTCCCAGCAACCAGCCGTGTCACAAGCAGGCTTCTCAACGCACACAGGAAGTGACTGCCAGTGAATGAGTGACAGAGGGGGAAAGGGGGCATGGACGTCTCACACAGTCTCGTGAAAAAGGTTGGTTTTGTAAATCAATGACGCGATGTAAAGTATCCCTCAAGTCCTCTAAATTCACTACTTGCGAATCCAACACAACATTTGGTACTAGTTGTTTCTTTAAACACAAAGTAATCACCTAAAGCGTGCATTTTCTTGCCCGCTTTGCTGCTAAATTAAGCAAACATTTGAGGCAATGTGGACACACCCAGTCTGTATGCAATCCCGCCCACATGATTTGATCCCTAAGAAACTGTGTGTGTACTTTGCTGTGATGTGTGATTTCCTGCAGCCTCAGAAATTGGGTCATTGACAGAAAATTGGAAAAACACCCTGAAAATACTAAAAAAAAAATGTTAGGAATAACTCATCTGCTCTTATAAAGAATAAATTTAACTGTCAATATTTCATAAAAGTGTTCATAATATTTTTTGACATTGTCATATCAGATCAAGTGCCTTCAAAGCCATACTGTGTGAGCAGTGCATGAGCCGTATTGTCTTTGTATTTGTTCTGACAGTACAGGCCTGGCTGGCTGATCTAGTCCTGTTCTGCAGCGATCCTTACTTTTACCAAGTCTTGACTGACTCCACGATCACATGATCCCCGTGAAACACGCCAATATATCGTTGCACGTTTTTTTTGTGACAACTTCTCAAATGATAACAATGTCAGAAAACATCTAAAAAAGTGCCAATCCTCCAATGACTACCCTGATCCATTTTTACGTTCATACAGCCCCGTGCGTGTGTGGTAGCTCCATTGCTGTGCCATTATTTTTTTAATGTAGCATGATAGATTCACTGTCTCACTTTAATAGTGTGAGACTATCTCGATCCAAAATAGGGCGTGTGAATAATAACATGACAAGGATGAAGCCATTTGTTGTACGTGGAGGAAACAATCAGCTCATTGATGCTCGTCACGTCTGACACTTCTAGCCGCTGGCGACACCTGTTAGCCACCGTGCTACATCACTGATGCACACACATTCAATCAAACAAATGACATCCGGCAAAACACGCATAGGCATCACAAAAATAATCACCCAAAGAACAGGCCAGGATGCTAACTGTGTAGCATCCGCTGGCACTAAGCAAGAATCGTTAGCTACCTTTGGTGTACGGATATGCTCCATTTCTCCGGGGGAGAAACAGCTGTCAGCGACTGCAAAGCTTCAAACGACGCCCTCCGACGGTGACTGTATCATTGATAAGATGAAGGCTGCAACAACTACGCGAAAAGCATTTGCTTTTTCGGCGGCATACGATATGTGTTTATTGTCAATTATTTCACTCTCTCATCCGCGTAAAGCCACTGTCGCTGACAGCTTTCACGTCATCACGCCAAGTGTTGGATTTCAAAATAAAAGGTGTATAGCTTTGCCGACGATTATGTAGATTTTTTTTTTTTTTTTTTTTTTTTTTTTTATAGATTAGATTCAACTTTATTGCCACTACACACGAGGAGGCACAGGGCAAAGAAATTGCGTTAAGCATCTAACCAGAAGTGGAACAAGCAGTAAGTGCATGTAGCATAAATAGTGTGTTATATAAGCGGTGTTGTACAGGTTGTTTTTAAAGCATATGGACAATATTTACGGATAAAAACCTATGTGCAGATAAGACCAGGTGAGTGACCAAGATATACACAGTGATTGATTGAGGTACTATGAACAGATGGATTTGTGCATTAAAAATTAGTAGACTATAAGCAGGAACTTTAACATAATTTATACTAGAGGAAATGGCAGATGATAAATTAGACAATACAAAATACAGATAAAGTCACCATTAAAAGGTGCATGAGTAATAAGCAGTAGCTACCTGATGTTACCAAACTAGTGCAATATTAAACCCTTTTTAACGTTTTAGTAGTAAATCGGTATCTATCTATCTATCTATCTATCTATCTATCTATCTATCTATCTATCTATCTATCTATCTATCCATCCATCCATCCATCCATCCATCCATCCATCCATCCACTATCATTTAACGTTCTTGCAGCGTCTCTTTTATTATGAAAGAAAGACCGGAATTGATTTGTGTTTTTTTGCCGTAACGCATGCGTGAAGCATCACGCGACACTAAAAAATGTCTGCGGGGTCGATGGGTAACGTAGTTTAAAAGATTGAGTACCCATAATGCACCCGCTTTCGGGAAATACCAGGCGGGGAATAGGAAAAGTAATACCATGCGAGACCCCATCCTGCGACATTTAGCCGCTTTAAACATCTAAAAACAAAGGAATAGGTTGCACAGACATACCAGGCTATAGTTAAATGTTCCTGGATTTATTTGGAAGAGCATACATTTTTGTCCAAGCATGTTTTGAGTAAAGTAAAGAACGCGGATTTGGCCCTCACGCGCTCACCAAGGCTAACTGATCTGTTAGCAACGATGCTGTGTTCCTCGTTTTGACGAGTGGCCAGAGTCCAAATAGCTGTTTCGTGTTGCTTGTGTGCCTCTTGAAAGAAAATGTCTGGCTTTAACTTTGGAACGGGTACTCTTGGTTCCTCTAACGCGGGGGGAGGATACGCATTTGGTGCCGCAACCAGGTAATAACATATTTCAAGTAGCCGGCATGCTAATGTTAGCATTACCAGTAGCACAACTTGCAGGCTTCTACCGTTACGTTACTTTCTGCACGTTATTACAATGGTATCTAATAGTATAATAATGCCACTACGACGTAAATGTTATCACATATCCAAGAACATTATAAGATTTGTACTCGGGTACAAATTAACAAGTGGATACATATTTTAACTCTTGCAAATTGCGTTGTTTCCTGATGAACTTGAGTAAGATTTCAAAATTCTCTGAAATGTAATGCTTATGATTATCTCACCCATCTCTAAATGGATCATAAATGTGTTTATCTTCAACAAAATAACTAGGCTAAGATTGATCCTTACTTTTGAAAATTAGGAGGGACAAACTGTATTATCAGAATTACGTTATTGATCCCAGGGGGAGGTTACTTTTCCTTAGAGCAGCTCCTACCCAAAGTGTACCAGTGTTAAGAACAAAGATCAATGTAGGCAATAAGAATAAGTAAGAAAATATAAGAAATATATATAACACAATATGTACAAGTATAAGATAGGTCCTCTTTGCTTAAATTGCCAGTATGTTGGTATTGTGGAACTGTGATTGTGATCTGAAGTTTTGGACTTTTCTTCCGTAGTGCACCTGCTGCCAGTACTGGTGGCTTCTCTTTTGGGACTGCCCTGGGTACAGCAGCGGCTGCCCCTGGCTCCACTACCAACACCACGCCGTCACTTGGCCTAGGAGGCAGTCTGTTCGGTCAGAAACCCACTGGAGGATTCTCTTTCAATACACCAGCCTCAAGTAATAATCTCACACAGTTGCCAGACAGAATTTTCTTCTTTGGTTTTATTTAATATGTCAGCTTCATCCATGGCTTGTGTTTGGGTGTTGTTTTCTTTTAGGCGCTGCTGCACCCACTACAGGCCTCACATTAGGTATGTTTGGATATTTTTATTTTTAAAGATTTTCGAATTACACTGGAAAAAGGCTATAGCCATATACTTTTGCTTTCAGGTGCCCCGGCTACTACTGCTGCCGCCACAGGCTTTAGCTTGGCCTTCAACAAGCCCACCGCCTCAGCAACACCCTTCTCTCTGACCACCTCTGCAACCTCGTCGTCAGCCCCCGCTGGGGCAGGTTTAACGTTTGGGTCTGTCCTGACATCCACGGCCCCGCAGCAGCCTGCAGGCGCTGGCTTCACCCTCGGCCTCGGCGGCACAACAACCTCCACAGCAGCCTCCACAGTCCCGTCACTCGGCGGGAGTCTCTTCTCCAACACTGCGTCTACAGGTCAGATACAAACAGCGCTATCTGGACATAAGTGCTTTGAGCTTGACAGAAATATGTTGTTTTACATTTCAGTTTGTTTTCACTAGTGTATGTAATGGCAAGTATAAGCCTAAAGAAATGCAATATAGCGACAGTAATGGGGATAAACAAGTTGTTAATATGGACTAGTGATTTCTGATTATTACTGTGGTCTGTTGTAGAAGTTGTTTTCATTAACCATTTGGCAAAGTGTTAAAACTTGTGTCTCTTTGATGCAGGTTTGGGTCAGACCCTTGGAGGAGGTGGGTTAACATTAGGTTCTTTGTTGAGTACTTCCACGGCTGCACCAACAGCCCCAGCCCCAAGTATCGGCCTGGGTGGAGTCGACTTCACCACTTCATCCGAGAACAAGAGTGACACATCATCTGGAGCCAATGCACAGTAAGACCTCACAGCCTTCATATGCATAGATCATAGTTCTAAGTGGAAATGTTTGAATAGTTGTACAAAACTGCCCGTGCCAGTATAAAAACACCCTTTAACTGAGAACCAGTCATTGTTTTCATATCATGTCAATGTTTATGACTATTTATTTTCATGTAATGATGAAAAACTCTTTGTCTCCTTCAGGGACAGTAAAGCTTTAAAAGATGAGAACCTGCCCCCTGTTATTTGTCAGGATGTTGAGAATTTCCAGTAAGTATTACAATTATTAGGATGAATGCAAACCAATATAATCAAGACTCCAAATGTAGACACTACATAACTTGATGTGGGTTGAGTCGTTCAAAGAGCTTTTATGTCATCTACAGGCAATTTCAGCTCATGAACTCTTTTCTTTGTCTTTTTGCAGGAAGTTTGTGAAAGAGCAGAAACAAGTTCAGGAGGACATAAGCAGAATGTCATCAAAGGCCATTACTAAAGTCCAAGATGACATCAAGAGCCTGAAACAGTTGCTGTCTGTTAGTGCAAGTGGTCTGCAGCGCCAGGCTCTGGCCATAGACAAACTGAAACTGGAGACAGCGCAGGTAAACAGTGTATAACTGCTCACAGTGTGAAAAGTTGTCAGCTCAGGCTTCTTAGTCTTCATATCATATTTTCAGAACATATTATCATCAATAAATCATGAGGACGTGCTATAATAAACCACTGTATTCCTTAAATCTATTAAAACACATGACTAGTGATCTTATAAGTGGATACACACATTGTGTGTTGCATATTTCAGTTTCGATTCCATGTATTTCCACAGAGAACCATAACTATCTAGCTTGTCAGCTATTTGTTACACACATATCCCATGAACTGAAACTGAGAAAATATCCTTCGGATAAAGAATAAATGCAGTCTACAGACATTATACTTTCATCTTTGCTGTCCTCCTAAGGAGCTGAAAAATGCTGACATAGCACTGCGTACACAAAAGACACCCCCTGGACTTCAACATGAGAATACAGCTCCATCAGAGTAAGTAGTTTTAAAGTAATATATTTTTTTTAATTGAAGCCAGTGAAACTCTCATTTATTCTCAAGGCGTCAGGTTTTTATTACTTTGTTGAAAGGATAAATGTTAAGTTATTTGGTCTTTTTGTGTGTTTAGTTATTTCCGTAGCCTGGTAGAGCAGTTCGAGGTGCAGCTGCAGCAGTACCGGCAGCAGATAGAAGAGCTGGAGAACCACCTGACAACGCAGAGCAGTGGCTCCCATATCACTCCTCAGGGTAAGAAACACGCATCTCTGCTATTGTCCAGGATTTAACTCAGGTATATGTTTAAAATGCTTAACATAAGATTTAAAAACTACAAATTACAATTTTGTTTAGGACTGAGATAAATGCTAATTAGAATCTGGAAGCAAAATGTGTAATCATGAAATTTTTGTGCCTGGCTCCTCTTGTTCTCTTCCCCCCTCTTATTCTTTTTTTTTCATTAGCGAAGACCAACTATGTACGCAGATCATATAGCTCATATTTTTCACGTTTTTGTTTCCAGATCTGACCTTGGCCATGCAGAAGTTGTACCAAACTTTTGTTGCACAGGCGGCCCAGCTCCAGTCTGTCCATGAGAATGTCAAGGTCAGTTTTGGTTTTCCCAGGTTCATTTGAAGATGATGAAATATTCTAATAAAGATGGCTTTGTTTGAATTTTTTTTATACTGTCGAGGACTGGACGATTACACTTTTGTCACTTTTGTTTGTCCACGGTGTCCATACTGTAATTAAAGCTGAGAAAATCAGACACAACTTGTACCACTGTGTACCTGTCAACAGCTAATTTTTTTTATTTCACTTTCCCTCTGATGACATGTCTTGTGACAGATTTTGAAGCACCAGTACCTCTCCTACCGCCGAGCCTTCCTGGAAGACTCCACGGACGTCTTTGAGTCCAAGCGGGCGTCAAACAGGAAATGGCAGAGCGCGCCGCGGGTCACAACGGGGCCCGCCCCATTCTCCAGCGTGCCCAATGCTGCAGCTGTTGCCATGGCAGCCACGTTGACCCAGCAACAGCAGCCAACTCCAGGTCTGACTGCCTACAAGTTCTAGAAAGTTCTCCTCTTCACCTTGTTTGAGAGAATGACAGAGGCAGAAGAGACCGTAAAATAAAAGGAAGTTGAGAAGAAGACAGGATGACTGTGCTTTTAAACTGAACATATTTTCATAGGAAATTTTAAAGGTGACACAGAGGGTGGTGTAAATCATTCAAAACTCATACAGGTCTAGCTGTATTAGTTTTACAAGCTGCGAAGCTATCCGTACTTTCTCTAATGAAAGAAAATAGGCTACAAAAAAGGTGAGATAAGAGAAATGTGTTGCTGACAGGAAACCTTTGTGCTGCCTTAACATCTTGTACCCGACTCTCGGTTCAAGGGTTGGGGACATTTATCTTATACGCCTTACAATAATAGGGTGAGGACATTTAATCGGCGGCTCTTGTGCAAAATGAGCACCAG
The DNA here is from genome assembly GCF_022458985.1 of Mugil cephalus. Lineage (NCBI taxonomy): Eukaryota > Metazoa > Chordata > Actinopteri > Mugiliformes > Mugilidae > Mugil > Mugil cephalus. Next base: position 15,688,688 of record NC_061787.1, read on the forward strand.
ACTCTGGCAGTGTTGGTACCTGTAATATATTGCATCACTCGATTTCTCTCCTCCTCTCTGTGCCCTTTCTGATGGGATGCGAGAGCATTTATGCAGCCGACGTATTTGGATAAATAACATAGTGGTAGAGAAATTCTAGCACATCATTTTGAATCCTGAAAGTTTGTTAGGCGTTAGGATCACTAGACACTCGCTGTGTGTTTTTAGATGTACTTAATACACATATTCTCTAATTAGTCCAACTATTGTGCATTTGTAGAGTTTTTTTTTGTAAGACTGGGCCTGCGTGATCGGTCGGTGTATAGATGCATAGATTTCTTACAATGTAGCTCCTAATTGTGGGGGAGCGCCACTTAATTAGACACCAAATGGCATCAGCTTCCTAAACTGAAAATCTACAAGTCTGAACCACGTTTTCGGAACAGAATATAAATATGGCATGCGACTTATCTTGAAGGTCTTCAAGGTCTTGCCCATAGTGAGCCCAGCTTAGACCAAGAATCGCATTTTAACAACTTGAATTAAAAAAATAAAATAAAAAAAAGTTGCATTCGTTGAATGTAAACTCGCACCACCTGTCCTTTGATGATGAGAACAATACTACATAATTTTACGCAATATTAATATTCAGAATAGGCAGATGGATAAAGACTAATATTTTTTATTTTTGCAGAGTACTCAGATTGGGTATCAGAGGCGTTTTGGTACATGTTTGTGAGACCTCTCAATATTTAAATTGGCCCTTTACATCATTGTTACATGCTGGAGCACTGGAGGGCACATATATTCAATTTCATGAAACATTCGCGACTAAAATAACTTTAAAGAATAGTGTCCGTTACAATTGTTGCCACATCTCTGAGGTGTAAAAGTATCAGCCTTTTTTGTAGGCTTTGGTTTGTGGGCCATCTCTGGCATATCAGGGCACCTACCGACAATGAACAAACTAAGCTACTGTGTATATTAGCACGTTTCTGTCATCTCTTTTGTTTCTTATAAAGTTAAAACAAGTGTACTAAGGTCTTGAACAATTTGAAAGCAATATTTTTTAATTGAATTTGGTCTGAGAGGCCTGGAAGGTTTAAAAACTCTTGGCAAATTACAGAAACACAAGCTCAAGTCTGGTTTCATTTGCAAATTCTTTTGCTGCATAGACTGTTATCAGACCTACCCACCATTTGTTACACTCAACGAGTATGCCTTAGTTTAGTTTATTAAGATTTGAAAATACTTTCGATCACTTGCCCTCAATCGACTTGAACGTGTCTGAATTGACAGAAAACAAGCACTTCACAATTAAAGCCTGTTGCCACACTAGGTGTGATGCACTTGTGTGACAGGAGTGCTCACCGCCTTGGTGCCTGCCAAAAGTTTTTTGGGTTTTTACATTTTTAGTTTCATACAAAGCCAAATTCACTCATGAGGCTTAACAGGCTTAACACCCTGCAGATGATTTCAGACCCATCGCTTTTCAAGTCTGTTAATCCTAGAACTGGGCACTGGGTAACACTGTTGCCTTTATCAGTAATAGTCCCTTCTCTATTGCCAAATTGTGGCTATTCCTTTGTGGTCGTCTCAGGTCTTTGATAGACGAAGCCTAATCACAAGTTGATGTTTATTTATTTACCTATTTATTTCTATTTAGTTTTGTATGCACTTAGTCCATACTTGAATTGACGTATTTGGAGGGTGGCCATCATCACAGCACATACACCATCAGCTATGGCTAGCACTTGTTGGCTCTTGTTTTACCTTTATACTTGTTAGTGTGGTGGTAGGTCGCGTAGGCCCTACACTGTTGAGATTTGTGCCTCCGTGGACATTGTAGGTGAGAAGTGCCAAAAAGACTCAGGATAGAAAATAATATTTAAATGCCTGAAATGTAAATTTAAACTAAAGAATTTGTCTTTGAATTATTGTGCTTACTTTATTTTGAAGCGGAAACGAGGCGATCGGCCTCGTAAAGTAGTCGCATGTTGCTGGCCTAAGTGAGGCTCGATGATGTTGGGATACAAACGTTGCGAACAAAGAGCCGAAGTTGTTGTGCGGAAGGTTCTTTTCCGTTATGGATCGTCAAGAGCGACAAAAAATGGTGTGCTTTATCTCGCTGTTCGATACTTAAATGCATTTGGTTTGGTTGTAATGAGGCCATACCACTGTTACTCAATGAAGGCTGTTTTACCTAAGGGCTACTGTTGGCTGAACAGAGCTGGATCTCTTCACATGCAGTTCAGTTGAAAATGTAGAGCAAAAGTGCTGTTCACGCGCAGTGACTTCAGGTATTTCTCCAAGGTGATGGTACTTTGCGTGGACTTGAAAAATCCTTCTCGGTTCTGAAGACAAAGCTACTTAAATTGTTGGCCTGCCTGGACGGTCAGTTGAGGCCAGTTTGTTGAAGAACAACGCGAGAAGAATGCTGCTCACACTGGTCCACGAGTACCAGTAGGATACATTGGTGCCAAATGAAACGGGCATGCCGATGTGGATGCATTGAGTGTCCACACCTCTGAATTATGTGTGATTTATCTCCCACCAGTTTGTGACAAATGCTAGATGTAGATACTTGTTAGAGCTAAGAACTATGGGCAATATAAACTGGTGTTCCAGTTCACCCGCTACACTAACGACACTCTCAAATCTGTAGTTTGCTGCTAGTTCCAGTGGTGCTTTTGTGAACTCCACCTACTTAATGTATATTGATGAAACTGCTGCTCTGGACGTCCCAGTCCTACGTTAAATAACTCGAAAGCTTTTTGTAGGATTTTGATTTTTAAAATCGAGCCAAGAAGTTCATTAGAGGGATTCACAAGTTGTCCGGAATGTTTCAAGTGTGATCGGTTTCACTTACACTAACATGTTGTCTTCCTCATACTTTGGCACAATAATTGACCATTACATCATGAAATAATTATTGGTCTGGCAATTTGGACAAGTGGCAGAAATGAAGCCGCTTCATTTCGTTGGATATCTCCTCAATGTTTATCAATTAACACGTATGCAAATGCTGTATTTTCTAATATGCTATCACAAGGAATGATCCCATTTACCTCTTTTAAAAAACAAAACAAAACAAAACAAAATGAAGAAATTCTTTTTCTTTGATTCCTTTGGGGCCTTTGGGAGGTGTTGCTTTGGCATGAGCAGGATTTGTTAATTGCTATCTGAAGACTAGGCTAGACAATTCACCTCAGGTCTGACTTGATCCAACAAAGAGAAAGGTTTGCACCTTCGAAACTGCGAGAAGATTCATGCAGCTTCCTTTGGCGAAAAAAAAAAATAAACTAAAATAATGAAGTATACACTGGTGAAAACTGCTAACCACAAATGTTCAGTGGTGATGGAAGCGTGGCCCAAAACGTAACCTTGTTGACTTCCACAGACTAACTGTACCACATCACTGATTTACCTTTTATTTTGACCAGTTTACACTGAACGGCAGCCATAAATGCCAATTCCACATTTCTTATCTACATCGCAAGTGGGTTTTAAACTTAAACATGTGTATATATATATATATATCCATTGCCTGTTGATACAATATATTTAATAATATATAATATGGTGTGCCTTTTTAAGCTATATTCAATAATTGTGTGATGCATCTTTTTTGGCGTATGCTAGTTCATTCACTCTCAGAAATCTTGAAAATTTGGAAACTTGTCAAATGCAGTAGCAGTTAGCAATTAACAACCAATTCTGTTCTAAACTGTTTGTTTGTGTTTTATGTAAGTGGAATTGCATATTAAATTGACAATAAATCAGTTTTTAAACAAAGAAACGTTTGTCCTTGTTTCTTTCTGCCTCCAGTTGTTCTAACAATGCAGACAAATTGGAAGCCTCCAAAAAATAGACACAAAAGAAATAGGAAAAAAAAAAAAGACAAGTTTCTGAGTGAAAGAACTAGCAGGACTTTGTTAATTGTTATCAATTATAACTGCACTAGTGATTTACTAGGATATTACAGTTCAACATATGTTTACATGCATATACAGTTATATATGTGTAAGTGGCACGTTGCCTAGTTACAGTTACATACTTTCTAAATATCCAAAGCACCATTTATGGTTACATAGAATAGCCCTTGCTCAAGCACTGTTAAAATGTGTTTACAAGTTTATCTAATCATTTACAAACTCTAAAAGAAAACCAGCATATTTGTGAAGATCTGTTACAATTTTTGAATTACAATAGTGCAATTTTCAAAATGTATTCATTAGAGTGAAGAGTATACTATCTCTGTGTCTTAGGGACCCAGGCACCCTTGGGGACAGGGTTTGGAAACCCCTTTGCCACAGCAGTGGGCACTAGCTTGGGCTCTTCTGCCCTTGGAGGTATTACCTCTGCCTTTTTTAATTTTTTTTAATTTTTTTTTTTATATGAATTCTTCCCTCCCATCTCTTTAACGCCAAGCAGTTAGAGCTTTGTAGAGTAGCCTGTGTGTATGTGTGAGAGTGTGGTGCAGTCGGGGCTCCGCATTTATTTTCTTTCCCCTATTCCTTACGTGACAAGTCAAGTGCGTTCACACCACGAGAAAACAGTCACTGTATTTGTCTTGGCATCTAACGGGTCGGGTGACTTTCTCTACTTAGCGGTGGGAGAAATTTGGCCCAAACATTTCATCAGCGTGTCATGATGGGGTGCTAAAGCACCTCTGCACGGCAAGCGGTAAAATGCAGCCGTCAGTGTGGGTTGAAGTGGTATGAACGCACGCAACGACGGTGAGGTCTCTTGTCGTTTGCGTGTCTGGTGAAATCCTTGCAAGTGTTTCTCCTTTTGGGCTTTGCTTTGCTGTGAGTGCTGTTATGTGGCGTAGTGCTCATTCAGACGCTCAGCTGCACATCCTGCTTCGTGGATTAGCTTGTGCCATTTATTTTGCGTGTGTTTGCAGATTCCTGCCTGTGTGTGTCTGAGTGTGTGTGTGTGTGTGTGTTCCTGAGGCCCCCCTCCTTGTGTTTGCTCCTAGCCTAGGCTGTGTGCTTAGCCCAGTCTTACCTCCGTGTCACTCTCTCCCACAGGTTTTGGTGGTGGGCCGGGCTTTGGTGGGGTGGGGACTGGGGGGTCTTCTTTTGGCTTCTCCTCCACCAGTAAGCCCACAGGAGGCAGTCTGAGTGCAGGTACACACATATACGCTGTATATACCACCTTCACAATTGCCCTCCCCTCAAGAATGACGGCATAAGCAACTGGAGCCTGAATTGTGAATGAAAATAGCATTATGTGTATAGGTTAAGTAGTGAGTTTTATGTGAGTGCATAGATTGAATAAGTTTCTCCGATGATACGTCTGCCTTTCTGACATTCTCTGTGCTCTGTCTCGCTAGGCTTCGGTAGCAGCACCACCTCGGGCTTCAACTTCAGCAACCCCGGCATCAACCCCTCTGCCGGCCTGACCTTTGGCGTGTCTAACCAGCCCGCCACAGCCTTCGGCGCAGGGACGCCCCTGCTCCAGCTGAAGAAACCCCCGGCTGGTAATAAAAGGGGCAAGAGATAGAGGGAAAAAAAAAAAAAAAGTAAAAATACAAAAGCCTCCGACTGAGCAGCTGACCAGCTTGGGGTTTGTAGCAACTAAGGCCTGTTCTCCCAAAATCATAGCAGCAGCAGCACTACTAAACTGACCAACTATAGAAAAGAGGAAATGAAAACCAGAGGAAAGTGTTGCAACGCATCAACATGACAGGATTACTAATCATTTGAAGGTATATGCTTGGTAAAAATAACAATAATAATAATAAAAAAAAACTATTGACCAACCAGCATTACAATATCTTTCCTGCATACACTGGTTTCCATTGTCCATTGTTCGACATTGATTTGATTCCATGTCAGGCGCTAAACATTTAAATTATCCACTTTAATCCAGTTAATCAGTGAAATTTGATTACTTGCATCTCCTTCATACTTGGTAACTCTAAAGGTCGGACATTGGATTCATCTACTAAATACGCAGCAGTGGACGTTATTATGCTTGGTGAGGAAAGTGGGACCAAATCAATAAAACGGACAGTGGCATGTGAACAAAGGATAAATTAGTGTTATGTCATTTTAAACACGGTTTAGTTCATTTGCATGTTCTCAAAAAGTTTCGTGCACCCAATGGTCTGCGGAGCTATAGTGCTTCTGGGAATGCCAGCCAAGGACATTGCTGAGTCAGTTTCAAATTGTTCAGTTATCTGTGAGCAATTGCTTTTGTCTGAATATTGTACAAGATAGACATGTGTTTTTTTTTTTTTTTTTTTTTTTTGTTTGTTTTTTTATAGCTTGAGTCTGATGGTCTGGTTTTCATCGTGTTCACGCAAACTGTCAATCACAGAACTACAAATGGTTTTGCTCGTCCAAGAAAAGTTAAGATGAGGCAAAGGGAAAGATGCTTATTGGTTGATGATGGGTTGGGAACGGGATATAGTATATGTCCTAGAGTGTCGGTGGGGAGCGTTATCTGATCCCAGACAGTTTTATAAGCACAGTAGAGTCCAGGGTGGGTGTTTGGGGAAGCTTTAAGTTTTATTTTTGTATCAAGTAGAGAGAGAGAGACGACATTATGAGAGGGGTGGAGGAGGACTAGCACCTCGGGGGAGTCCACAATGTAGTCCACATAACCTGTGTTGTTTTTGCTTCAGTCCATCCATAATAATTACTTTTAAACATGCCTTGTTTGCCCCTGTGTACTCCCGTAAGATTTTGGAATAAGATGCGTTGTGCTATTTGCATTACATGGCCCCCCTATTGGATGTTAAGTTAGTTGAATCTGAAAGGGATTTCTTAAGCGTACTCAACCAACTGAACTGATTCATGTGCTAGAACAAATTTGCACTTGGTGTATGTGACCTAACAGTGACTGTGTGAATGTGCATGTGTGCGTGTCGCACGAGTATGAATTTGTCTCTCTGGTCTGTCATACTTCCTTTGAGTGTTAGGGGACGGTTGAGGGGTCGATATTCTGCTTTTTTTAAATTGTCCATGTCACTTTGGTTACCAAATACTGGTAGTTGTTCTATTGTTTTCTAATCACAGTCTGTGGAAACCTGTATTTTCAAGAAGCTGTTTAATAATAAAATTGTCAATATGATGTTTTGCCCATTTATGGCATCTCTTCAATAAATGTGTGTTGACACAGACATTTTCTGTCATTATCTGATTGTGAAAGTGTGTATGATGTCGTTTGCAACTATTTTTCCTTTTTATTTGATGCCATAGACACGTTCAGGTCTACAAACTGGTCTACATATTCTGGGAACATGTCACATTTATTATGTTGGAGCATAGAAATGGCCAGTAGATTAACAGACACCAACTAAGATTGTGTTCTCAGACTGGTTCAAAATATCTAATGGTCTAATTTAGTTTTGTATTTTTTAATTAGGAGAATTTAACCCTGTTCAACATAAAGCTGAGTAGGTGATACCTTTGTGTTATCCTGCAGTTGTTCCTGCAAACGGTCTCAAGCAGTCCATAATTAATTCTATTTTTCATTAGATGTTATTTTTTAGGTTTGATCATAATTCTCTTTATGTTCAGCTCATTTTCTGGCTGGGTTTGATCCTTCTTCTTTTATTTGTAATTATTTTTCAGGGGTCATATTTAAGATGATTTAAAAAAAAGTATTTCAAGACAAACCCAACAATTTGGCAAATTTAGTTATAACAGTAACGTAATTTAACGGGCTGCAATTTGTTTTTCTTTAAGTGTCAAAAAAGTGAAATGTCCTCTCATCCTAAGCACAAGGAGGCGGTAGTCCGCTCTAGCCGCAACACAACGAAGAAGAAGAACACTGTTGCTATGCGACGGCGCTACAATACTCAAACCAAGTGCTCGGCCCCAACTAACATTATTAGAGCTAGACATTTCTACTTCAGGGCGTCCCTCAATAATTCTCTGCCCGCATCGTTTATTCTTCACTACAGGTAACTCGCAGTTGTTGTTTTTTCTGCGTAATTTATGTTTGCGATTAATGCACATGAGCTGTTGTCAGTTTAAAGCTTTGTGATAAAAAAAAAAAACCTTCGCGATTAATAACGTAAAGTGTTTTACTCATTAAATGCTCTTGACCATTTGTATCTACCATGGTTGGTAATTTTTTCGCAGATTAATCCATTGTTACTGACGTTTTTTTTTTTTTTTTTTTTTTTTTTTAAACTATACTTACTTATTAGCTCTTTTTATCATACAGGAACTGTTTGTTACCATCAAATACCAGTATTGGATTTTGAAGCATATTGCTTTCACGGTCTTTACCTCATATCAAACTACTGCAGCAGCCAAGTTACAACTAGGGCCCCGGAATTAAATTTGTGTATTAATGATTTTTTTTTTTTTTATGATCAGAGTGGATAGTTATTTAGTTGCCAAACATTTGTCACGTATATTGTTTGCTAATTGGACTATATTGTAATGTTTATATTACAGCCATGCCTCTTCCAGACACATTCTACTGTGCCGAGCAAATCAACATGCCTCCAGAGCTGCCTGACATCCTCAAAAGCTTCACTAAGGCAGCCATCCGAACACAGCCCAAGGATTTGCTGCTGTGGTCTGCAGCGTAAGTCTTAATCTCCATCAGCAGTGTTTCGAGTAGAGGTGTCATGGTGTTTTATTCCAATCTAATTCTCTCAGATAGTGTCCAGTGCCCACAGTGTCTCCAGGCAACATCTCTGTATGACATGCAAGGCCCCTTTCACCTGTACATGCCACATCTTTACACTGACTGGCGGTAATTAGATCTCTGGGGCTTCCATGTCATGTCATCGGGTAAACTGACTTACTTTTCAGAGTCAAAGCACAATGAAAATACTAGATGAAATTAAAATATTCAAGATGTTTTACCCCTAAGGAATGGGTGATCCTCTGCTATTTTTTTTTAACCAGTGTAGCTTAGCAGTGTTTACAACTAAAGGTGGTAAAACTATTCAAGTGTCTCCTGGGTTATAAGGTGAAAGACATGAAGTCATTGTTCAAACTGTGATAAGCTACATTGTTGCGCACATCAGAGTGATAGTTTACTGTATGTGTGCCAATAACTCTAGCTCACTTTTAACTGGATTTAACTCAGTTTGAGATGTTAGCTCTGTTACGTCCCAGCTCGAGAGGCGCAACATAAAAGTGGAGACACATGGAGTTTCAAGAAGTATTTATTTTACAAGAAGGGACAGAAAAACAGGTGAGCCATGGTGAGCTTTTGCAATGGAAAAGTCAATCCCCGGCCTCTTCGACAGGCCTTTTAGTCAGTCTTCTCAGGTGTGGCTGATTAAGGTGATTAGGCACAGGCCGAACACACCTGTATAGCCAGTGAAAATGCAGAGGGCGTAACACCTCCACCCTCAAAAGGGATCCTCCAGGAGCCCTGAAAATGAACAAAAGCCCCTCTGCAATCATGCCCCATGGTTCAAGAAAAGCAAATATCGATGCCCTTACAATCACAAATTTGACACCAGATACAAAGACACTGTGACCCATAACATAGCGCGTAGTCACAAAAAAAAATTACTTAAACCAAGTTAGTAACTTAAACTAAGATTAGCAACAAGTAATCTTAACACAGTGAACTGTCCTCACCACAGCCCAATGGTCACACATGCAATTTACAAATACAAAAAAGCCAACACTAAAAGGTCACAAACACAAAACAAAGCACCTGCATTTGCTGATGTTCACACAAAACTGCTCCTTTCAGCTCACCGAAAATATTCCAATCTTGATAAAACACACAGTAAAACCAAGACCAGTGAGTTCTACCACAGGCCACCGCAACATTAGAGGTTGTTGCTCATGGATTGACTTCCCAGAACTTATCTGGTTTCCTCTCTACCTCAGACTTTACTTCTACCCAACTAGTCCTCAAATAGTCTTCGTCGGCTTTCCCGGGCACGCCAGGGGCCACCCCAGGGTTACCACACAAAAGTGGTGATGGTCCCACCAACACCCAGAGGCTTCCTACACCAGACAAGTTCACGTGTCAACATGAGCAACAACTGACCTCTCAGAAAAACATGACAGCCACAGCAATTTAAGCTTCAGGTAATCTCTCTTCTCACCCCAAGAAAAAACTCTGGCATACAGTCTCCACAAAAAAAAAGTCCCCTATTTATGTTACGTCCCAGCTCAAGAGGCGCAACATAAAAGTGGAGACACATGATGGAGCTTCAAAAAGTATTTATTTTTACAAGAAGGGACAGAAAAACAGGTGAGCCACGGTGAGCTTCTGCAGTGGAAAAGTCATCCCCCGGGCCTCTTCAACAGACCTTTTAGTCAGTCTTCTCAGGTGTGGCTGATTAAGGTGATTAGGCACAGGCCGAACACACCTGTATAGCCAGTGAAAATGCAGAGGGCGTAACAAGCTCTGATTGTTTTATTATTTTTATATAGTTTTATCCTTTTTTATGTCTGTGCACAGCACTTTGTCTTCCCACCATTTTTGTTGTTTGTTTGTTTCACGATTTTAGTCTTTTTATGTCTCCTAATACATGTGTACAGCACTTTGGCCAGCCGTGTAGTTTTTAAAGAGCCTTATAAATAAAGATTGATTGATCGATAGATCGATCGGTAATAATGTGTGTCCTCACCCAGATACTTCAGTGCGCTCTCTAAAGGAGAGTGTCTACCTGTGAAGGATAGGCTGGAGATGAATGTTGCCACCCAGAAGACCGACACTGGGCTGACACCAGGTCTACTGAAGACCCTCCACAAACAGGTATATTCTCAACAGCAGAATCGCAAATCCCTTTTCTTCACGGCAACAAATATAATATTAGAGTAAACAATGGTGGATATTAAACTCAGTGCAAGTCATCATTTAATGTTTAAAACATCCTCGCAAAAGGCCAGGCCGTACAGTTGAAGGCCATAAAAGGTAAGTTCGGAATGATTTAAATAGTCTTTTTCTCCAGGCGGCGGTGATGCTGTTTGCCCATGAGGACCATTAAAGTTGCATATTATTGTAAATCTATTTTATCTCACCTGGAGCATTTGCTGGCATCTTGGCGTGGTGGATTCATTAAAAGAACTGAATAATTAATATTTCCTTAAAGGCCAACCGTCTTGTGAAAAGGCTGTTCTTGTGTGTGTGTGTGTGTGTGTGTGTGTGTGTGTGTTTTTTTTAATTATGTAACAATTTAAACTGTGTTTACTTGAGTAAACTGGGGGGGAAAAAAAACAACGAAGAAATGGCTATTGACTTTATGGCCACAAATCTACAATAGAGGCAAAATTGTAATGTTGTTTGGGATATTAGTGCCAGTGTTAATGCACCAGATAAAGCTACCAGCTTGGAGAGGGAATAAACTTCTTACAGTAAGCATCGACACTTGATGTAATTACGGAGCTTTCTACGAATCTATCAAGTATGCACAGTTGCCAGGTTCTCCAGCTCTAATAATTTATTTCCGCTGCAAATAATAAATGGCTCCTAATTTTATGCAGTCATCTGGAAAAGCAGAAAACTTGATTTTATTCCCTCCTAACTTCCTCCTTTCCCCACTCAATCACAGCTGTCCCCCTCGCAAACCTGCAGCAAAGAGGAGCTGCAGACCAAATGGAAGGGTCTGTGTCTACCTGTGGATCAGCTGGAGACCCTTCTGTCGTTGGGCGGCTTCGGCTCAGATATCGACTGGATGGAGTTTTTTGCACTGAGCTGCAGCGCTCTAGGAGGGGTGAGGCATTACATAAGGCCAGATATAAATGCTAATACCACTTTATACCACTTCCTTTGAGCCGAAAAACCCTACTGCGAGGCCAAGCACAGCTGGAGTTTCTCAAGCGGCTCTGTGTTTGTTCATCTCACAGTCTAGCCTCCTAGTCGTTTTTTTTTTTTTTTTTTTTTTTTTAGACTAGATCCAGACATCCGTGATCCAGACTCCTCCATCATTGTCCCCCCGGCTCCGGAAAGAATGACTGGATAAATCCTTCTCTGACTGTGTGTGAGACTTTGCAGTGCTGTTAAGCCGACGGTTTTGCTTCAGATGCAGAAAGCGCAGTCGAGACAGATCAAAGAGAATTTCTTCAAGCATTGAGGACTTTTCGGGAAATAACTGCAACATTAACAACATTATGATCTCAGTGGGAGCTGCTGTGTGCACGGCTTTGACCACATGAGGGCAGTCTTGTTCTATATCGATTAGGCAGTTTTTTTTATGTTCCGTTTTTTTATTTATTACAGATTTGAGCATGTCAGTGTGTTTGCAGTGTGTCTTTGTCATGGGAAGCGATTGACCTTGAACGCTGAATGTGTGTGTTTGTATAATTTTCACTTGTGTCTTTCAATACTCTTTCCCAGACTCTTATGAGTTCTCTGAAGTTTGCCTGTGAGATCCTGACGGAGGATGAGGAAGGTGGGGCCGCCAGGATCCCGTTCGAGACATTTTCCAAGCTCTACACCTATCTGGCTCACATCGATGGGGACATGTCGCAGAACCACATCAACAACTTCCTCAGTAGTCTGCAGCCACAAGTGTAGGTGTCGTTTGTGTGTGTGTGTGTGTGTGTGTGTGTGTGTGTGTGTGTCTGTGTCTGTGTCTGTGTGTGTGTTTGTGTGTGTGATGTATATCTTTCAGTCTTGCATTAAGAGGAGGTACTTAAGTGATGGCAAATGAGTCTGTTTTGTATGCATCACCAATAGATATGCTAGCCATTTCTCTTTTTTTCAATCGGCATAATTACTATCCTCATTTGAGTCAGTTCTCTTTGGATTTAGCTCCGGTAACATCTTGTAAATTTACTCTTTTGTCACTCATCGAGGTCATGTGACATCTACTAGTCAACTTAGTAGCAAGTGGACTTTCTAGATTTCATTCAATCTTTTCCCAAATTTTCATTAATACTCGGCCACTTCAGTCACCTCACAAATCAACTAGCGTTTCATTATGTCAATATTTCATGGTATCGCTACATCCAATAAACACTTTAGCCTTTAAATTTCCAGCACTCTACTCATGCACAATAGATCAACGCTGGAACTATTAACTAAAACTTCACTTCTTGTTTGATGGTGCATAGATTGAAAGATGTGTAAAGATACATTCAAAATTGCTAAAAGTGAAGAAGCGCTACCAATATGTTTTTTTCTGCAGCGAGGCACTGGATGTACTGAACCCTGCTTTGGCTGTTTCTGCCAGTCAGTGTCAGTTGTTGGCTAAGACGCGCAGCCAGTCTCAGAGCTAAGCCAGTTCCCTGTAGCCTCAGATGAAGTTGTGAGATTGCGATATTCACTGTTATGAAAATCCTTATGCTGCTGAGTGGAATCTGTTGCACTGATACACTGGTTTTCTCCTCCGCCCAACAGCAACAAGCAGAACGGCATGATTCAAATTTCCAACTTCTACATCGGCAGGAAGTGAGGGGAAGAAAGGAAGGAAGGAAGGAAGGAAGGAATAGATAGCAATAAAATGACAGGCTTCGATTAATAAATGGGCCCACTAATGCTCCTTCAAGCACAGCTGTTGCTTCATTGCTAAAAAAGTTAGTCTCATTAATTGTTAGCATCAGACACGGAGGCTAATTATTCTTCATTGTCCAGCTGAACAAAGCTGAGACAGGTTGGGATCTTTTAATGAGCAGCAAGCAGAAGCACAAAGCTGCCTTACACAAACTGTCAGGTGGAGTGTGTGTATTCTTTTTATTTCCCGTTCGCCTATGTCTGGGTTAGCCAAAGTTCATTTATCATGCATACAGCCCGTCAGCCAGCAGCCTCGCCAGTCTGCTGCGGTATTCATTTTGCCCAGCAGATGAAAAAGAGCAGAGGTAAGGAGATAAGCACTCAGGGCAGCTGGTGTTGCGAGACTTTTGTTTGGTTCGCTCTTCTGTGCAATATTATAAAACGGGCAAATGGAAGTGCGCGCTCAGACGCGGTTATTACACACAACCGTCGGAGGCAAACACACGTAGCACCGAACACCGAAATTCAGCAAAGAAACATTAGACACATTAGTTTCACGTGCCAGCATGAGAATGTAAATTGTGGTAGATCACAGTGCCACAACATAGTCTACTTCCTTACCAACATGTTTTTTCTCTTATGCGCACACCTACAAAACTCTCCGTGTCACTTTGAGACTGTTTCATCAGGCAGGACAGGAAACAGGATCAGTGGGAATTCACATTTCCTTCACAGTTGGCAGTAAGTTTAAGAGGTGGAGGACACACACACGCACACACACACACACACACACGCACACACACACACACACACACACACACACTGAAGCTTGCAGGACTTGCAGACTGCAGCTGCGGCCAAGTCAAACGGGATTGGAGTCAGATAGAATCCTTGATAACCAAATGGTGCCAAGATCTCCACCCGTATGACACAGCAGAGAAGGAATTTTATCTTTCTGTGGACCCCAGAGTAGAACTGAGGTAAACATTTTGGCGAAAATACGTCGTATTTATCGCAATCTGTGAACACGTTTATTTTGGAAAATTCTCAGCGCGAGCAGTGGGTTCTGTTCAGGTGAAGTCTGAGACAGAGATGAGATTGCCGTCAAAGATTTGGCATCGCTGCTATCAAAACAATTCCATCCATTAAACGACTTAATTCAGAGATCGAGAATGCAGATGGTCCAGCTTGAATTGCAAGTAGAAACACAAAATTTAAAACTATACTCAAATATTTAAACATAGTAATATTAATGTGCCCAGAAACAAACATACACAGATGCAGAGTGATGTGTTTTTGCCTACAGAACCTTTAACGGAAACCCACAAACCCCTTTATAGGAAGTCAGGGAGATTAGCCATAGCGTTTTTCCCCAGAAAGTCCAAGACTCATGGTCTGGTATTTTCCAGCGACTTAGTAACTGGCATTTGCAAAACTGAATATTGCTGACTCATGAAACACAGGCATAGAGGCTACACTATGCTATATGCATTCATTCAGACGACTGTGAACAAACACTGATGCTTGTATTAGTATAAGGGGTGGGAACTTTGTTAGACAGTGGACACATTTGTACCGTGTCCATCGAGGGCAAAAAAATCACCAGATGTCTTTTTGTTTTTTTTCAATGTCTTTTACCACCTTCACTCATCAACATAGGTTCATATGTCCCGTCTCACAAAAGCAAACTGCAAAGGGAAACACTGTGTTGACTCACATTGATGAATTAAACAACTAACACAGGTAAATGTATTTTTATGAGATAATACTCAGCATTGTTCCTTCATTTCTAATGAAATAAATCTAAATGCAAATAAATAAATAAATGCATGTAAGTACAGTGGTCAGACGTAGAGCTCCAATAACGCAATCCCCCTTGTTTTAGGACTTTGGAACATGGAGAAAAACATGATGTCATTACAAAGATGTCAGTGTTTTAGGAATCTCAGCTCCAGGGTGGACCTTGTTGCGCAGCCATGACTCTTTCTACAACCTTTGCTCGTAACATTATATCTCCAGGGACTCGATGAATGTTGCAGAGCAGTGCAAGAGACAGGAGAAGACAGTGTAGACACGAAGGCACTCTCTTAGCCTGCATGTGTAGCGGTTGTGTAACCGATTTCAGGGTAAGAGAAAAGGGAAAACATGATTCATGGTGTATTCTGTACAGTACAGCTGTGCTCTATCAGTCTGGAAATTACCGTCAGGCTTGGCTTTTCCAATCACGTCACTTTTTGTCGAGAAAATAATAGATAGACAAATTATTAAGAAAGTCAGCAGTGATAACAGAGAAATGTTCACTGGTTATGCTGTGTATGTGCGGCTGCAGTTTGTGCCATGTTTGTCTAACATATCTAACATGTGCATGTTCCAGGGAGCTTCAGCATGGCATGATAAAACCTCTGGACTTTATCTACAAGGAAGACACGGACCCAACTCCCTCCGCTACGTCCAATTTTGCCAGAGCAACCTCGAGAGCTGAATAAGGACCAAGAAAGACAGATGTTGTAAAACAAGCTGTCTGTTCAGCGGTGAAAGCAGATCCATTTCCTGTTTGGCTGCTCAGAAATGCCTCCTTCACTGTACACACTGGAAACATGAACTATAGAATGGATGTAACCTCGCTGACTTCCTCAACCCTTCACTTGTCTTTCACACCGCAATCTTCAGGAAGGATGACAAGCACTTGTCCATCAAGTGAACACCCCCAAAGAATTTTCTTTTTATTCTACAGACAGATTAGGTTAGTAGAATTATGGAGAAGCCTCTCGTAGAAAAACCAACAGACTCCCCCCCCAAAAAAACAATCAAACAAACAAAAAAAAAAAAATACGTTGAAGCCAAGATAAAAAAAAAAGGAACTCTTAGAGGAAGTGTTATGAAAAAAACTAAAAATGAAAGTCATCAACAGGAAAGTCCCATTGCTTGTCAGAACTTTCCAGGTAGAATAAATGTCTAAGACACATAGCCTATTAGACACTACTGGCATCTCTTTTTTAGCACTCACCAATGAGGACAAGTCCCACCAATGGGCATCTGTGTTGGCAAGTGTGATTTTGACAAAATAGGAATTTATTTTGTATCTCAGATTATTCTTAGAAGCGCCTCAGCACTGGTGCTGGGATGTGGTCTTGTGCATAATCAAAGTGGACAGAGTACCTTAGGTCATGGCTAAGGTTTCTTAAGCTCTTATCCCTTTAGGGTGAGCCACAGACAGTGTCGACATGACTACACTCCATGATCAGCAAATAACATGTCGTCAGTGTTTGTGTAATTACTCTCAGTAGGGGGAGACAAACGTTCTGTGCTATAGCTTAAGACACCTCTGCGCTGCCTTTTCCACTCTTGCTTTCTGCAGTGGATGTGCACAGAGCCTAGGACTTAGCCTATAAAAACTGTCTTCTGCTGTTCTATATCCCGAAGACATTTCATCACTCATCTGTTCCAGTGCTGCCTTCAGAGAGATCGTGGTTATGACCTGGTACAAAATCTGTGAACTCTGATCTTGTTAAAAATTTCCACTCAAAGCCACAAGAGCAGGTCATTCATATGGAGTTCACTCATGAATATGACTCCATTAGAATGCACACTAACACTCTTCCAAACTAACTCAGAGCTTCAGATGTCTTCAGGAAACCTTAAACAAATCCAGCTGCCTTGTTTTAATCATGTTTTAAATGAACAGCTGTAAGTGTTAGTGTATTGACTATTGCTCATTATCCATGATGCTAAAATACTATAGTCATTAGTGTGATTTCTGTGTTGAGTTTCCTTGTGTCTTTCAAACAATGGTTGCAGGCCCTTATGGAGTGGGAGTAGTTCATAAATGTTGCACAGCCTTATCTGTATAAGATGGAGAGTATGAGGCAGGAGGAAAGGTGAATTTTCTCTGCTTGTCCGGTCGCTGACGGACAAGGATGAGGAAATAATCACAGTTGTTAAGGTCAGTATCGTTCTGACGTAGTTAAATATCTGGATCCAGATTTGCAGTGAGGTCATGTGCACGGCTGCGTACAAAAGAACTGACATGAGTTCCTCTGCAGGAGGACTTTTACCTTGTAGTGCTTTGTTATGTTGTCACACTTATCTGTTATTGAAGGACACTTGCGTTGTTTAATTCCGTGTTATGTTTTTGTGTCTATTTACAATCAAGACTGATTTTGTCTTCTGCGTGAATGTCTGACCACATTTGTGGAACACGCTGCTAATAAATGAAGTCGATTTATCCAGGCTGTAGTTGAGAATTGTTTTTCTACACATGAGCACACATTCCAAAAAGAACTTAATTAAGGGCCATCGCTGGCTGATTAAAATTAGTTAATTACCACTTGTGGACTATTGAATTTCTCCTATTCAACTGGGAGCCAGAGCTTTAAGTGTTGCCCTTCTGAGCAGACAGTGTCGTCTGTCCCGGTTAGTTTTCATTAACTGATTATGCAATAATATCAAGAGTTTCTAATCAAGCTATTAATAATCAGCGCACGGGGCCTGTGCCCGTGAAGAGGAATAACAACATTTCAAGGCAAATCTTGGACGTAAACAGTCCTGTTAAAAACCCCTCACATAAACACTTGATTTTGGCTGCGTTTGCACCTCGTTTCTCACACATTCACAAACAGTTCAGTGCTTGTGTCCAGAGGAGGCTCATAGAAGATCTTTGTGCAGGACTGCTTCTACATGCCACAGAAGAGAGCACGATGTGTGTGGGTGTTTTTGGCTGTTTGTGGTTTTAGGGGGGGATACATGAACGACTGGAAGTAGGTGAGGATACTGGAGCTTGTCTAAACCTTACCAGCAGCAAGGCCAGCTTTTGCTCCTGAGGTGCATGCGAGAATATATTAGTTTCTGATCAACCTTTGCCCTTTTAAATGGAGTAAGTTTCAATTCATTGCATGTGATGATCATGTACTGTCAAAAATGTTAACCATTATATCAGCATGAAACCCAATTCATTACTCACATTCAGATAATTATGTTTTATAACAAAGAAAGATTTACCAAATTGTATCTTATATGCAATATGCAAACTAGGTACTATCTAAGCACTGATCTGCGTAGATTTGTATTTTGAATATTTTCTTTTTTTGCAAAATAGCCCCCAGAAAATTAACCGTATGTTGTTTTTTCCCCTCTTCCCTTACAAGAACATTTTGCTGCTTAACTACGGTGACACTTTCCCTCATGTTCAAAGACACATTTTACACAACCGCTGTGAAGTGGCATTTTGGTCGGAAAGCGTGTCCCACAGCTTGTCCACGTTTGAGTAACTCGCGCTCGTGACTCATACTTATCGAGAATAGAATAAGATTTGCAGTTCTGCTCTCCCGTGGCCATCATTCTGCTTATGACTGATTACATAATCTGCAAACAGAGCTGCGGCAGGTTGTAAAAATGCTTATGCAATATGACAGAATTATTGTGCTGACTGCATGTGCAGCGAGCCGGGCTGGATGTGGGTCACCAAGCAGGTGCAGTCAGGAGGAGCTGCTCTTTAATCTTAAGTCAAACCTGCGTGTTAAAATTTAGCTGTGCTGCGCGCACCTTCGGAGCTCTGCAGTAACGATTTAGCGGATCAGTGTAAACTTCACTATCTGCATGACACTTACACGCGTTCACAGAGAGCCTCCAGTCAGCTCACTCTGATTATCTGTCCGAGGGATTAAGATTTTTCTTCTGAGCTCAGGTTGAGCTAATGCAATTGGGTGTGCGAGGGACGGCGCTGTTAATGTGCTATTTGCAGCATGTCTAAGTCTCATATGACAACAAGTGCACGTTACAGAATGTGAATATATTTCCAGTGCATCCCAGGGAACAGTGCAAATCTGATTTGTGTGGTGCAGCAGAATGTTTGGGCTTGGACGCTCTATGTAGCGCATATGGGGAAGGGATCTCGGATCAAGCCTTCAAGTCAATGCACATCTGCCACTCTAAAGTGTCCTTAACGGAAACATAAATTTTCCAACAGCTGTGGTGCCGACTCGAGCCTCTGTGTTTAAAATAAACCTACGAGAGAGCTGAAGGGTTCCAATCCTAAATCAATCATCAAAATCTCCTGTGTCAGTGCTCATCACATCCATATTGCCGGGGTTAAATGAAGGCCCTAAACTTATGAGAATCAGTGCTTTAATTGAAATCGCGATACAGCTGTTGAAACACGCCATGACAAAACAGAAGAACAAACACTGACGAGGCGGGGAATAATATAAAAAAGACAAACGGCTTTCCTAAATCAAGTGCTTTGTGCAATACTGAAGCATTTAGAACATTGACGAATCCCTAATGGGCTCTAGTTATCCAGCTTTATTCCCTGGAAGACACGTTTATTGCCAAGCATTGTTGTGCCAATTTTCTTTTTACTAAAAGTGAGTTGTTGGTTTATTCTACTGAACGCTTATGTGGATTAGTGTTGGAAACACAGAGGGATGGATCAGGACATGAAACTGGATCACATCTCTGAATGTCTTGGCTGTGTTCACACCTGTGAAGCTAGTGTTTGGAACGCCCGTGACGTACTTTAACCCCGGGTGTGAGCCGGACCATAAATCATGGGTTGGGCTACACACTCTGAATTGCGTCACATAGTTATAGCAAATTCTTAAAAACCTATTCGACATAACAGTTTTTTGAAGAATGAATTGGTTGGGGTCACACAGATGGCTGCAATGTGCTCTGACACAGCAGCCCTGCAGTAAATCCTACTACATGACAGCTGTACATGGTTGTTTATTTTGTCATTGATTCACATTTGAGATATTTCGTGGTTTCGTTGAACCGTATCGCATTGAGATGAGAGTAGACTTCCATACAAATGTGATAATACATTAGATATTTTAACATATCCCCAATAAAGTGGGTGAAAAATATTAATTAATCATAAAGAAAAATGAAGATAGTTTACCATCAATTACTGGTGTCTTTGAGTCCACTGTGGCTTGACCGCCAAGTGAAACTTCACATATCTCTCCAAGTGCCAACACTGACAGTCACCCACACAGCAGCAGGCCGATACCATAGATACCAATAGAGATTGCGGGGCCACGGGAGAGCAGGGCTCTCAGCTGGGTGTAGATGAATATATCACAATAATGGGTACACACGGGGACTGTTGTGGACTTGTTTTTTCCACAGCAGCTGATGTTGGCAAATTGATGTTATTGAATCTGGCCTGTCAGAATATTGTGGCATTTGAACACCACATACTTCGGTCTAAACTCTGAGAAATTGCGCAGGGGCAATGGAAGCAACACAAAAGATTATTTGGCAACGCCAAGCAGAGCACATCCAGTGGAGATTCTGCTTGTGATATCAGTTGTTGCACAGTGACGCAAATACATTGGTGGCTTGGTGGTTCAGTGGATTCATTTTCTTCAAAACCTTGGATTGATTTTCAAGGAAAAAAAAAAAAAACTGAAGCCACATGCTTTACTTCTTTGCTGAAGCATTGCTGTTAGGCCAAATTATTTTTAGCGCAGGTTTCGGTTAAGATTTAAAACAAGCTTGTCATTTTTTTTTTCTCTCACAGGATGAATTTTCCTTCAAATTAGTATAAATTTTCCAGAGATTAAACACAAAAGTGCACACGCAAGCCAAGTCTTAATGAGGCCCAATCTGCGACTGTTATCTGGTCTGGATGGTGGCCAAGAAAACGAAAGAGATGGAGGTGGCTGAGCAGAATGTGCCAAGGCTGTTTTTTTTTTTTTTTTTTTTTTTTTTTCCTTTTATAATATATATCATCTCAGAATCACACTAGATATGATCTTGGAAGATATAACCCGTGTGCACACAATCATCTTCATAATGAAAATCCTTTGAATGCAGTCTGCCTCATTAGCCTGAAAGCTGGTGTGCCTCTATGAGTTCGCAGTAGAGTGATGCTTTGTAGGCATTCAGATAAAAATGACTCATCCTAGGCTGAGGCTTGAAGGCTGGTTTTTCCCCACACAAATGATGTTTTCCATAAATCAGTTGTAGACCATAAGGGGATTTTTATCTCAGAGAGCACAAAAAATACCATACTTTTTCTTTCGCTTTCAGTTTACGTTAAACATTACGATTAGATTGGATCAGTTATCAGAAGGGATGTCACTATCCCAAAGGGAATTGTTTTTAAAAGTGCAAGCATGAAACAGCGAAAATCTTATTTGAATATTTTAATGTTTGTTTCCTCAAAATATTGCAAGTAGCTATTCCTCTGAATTCATATTGTGCACATAAACATAACATAGACCAAATCCCTATGAATATTCTAGGAATATAGTAGAATTCCCAGTAGAATTAATCTCTTATTAGTACACACACACACAAAGGGAGAAGAGAGAGAGGGAGAGGTCCCAGGCGCGTCTAATCGGATTAGGCAACTGTGGGTTAACAGGCTGCTGTCTCTCTCCGCCCTACATGGGACAGTCGTGCGCGCATACTTTCGACTGCAGCTCCACTTCTTGAACTGCCCCTAAAATTCACGCCCTCGAAACGGATAACAGGACGCGCGAAAGCAAATCTCACTTCATGGGACGTTTGCGCCTCGGATGGGGGATCACAATAACCGCTCTCCAAAGATGACTGATGGTTTGGTGATAAACTTGACGCGCAACCCGTTCAGCTAGTATGACACCACAAATCAAAGAGTTTGTGCAGTTTGGGCTCCCGTGTGAGATGTGAGTGACTTTTTTTTGTTTTGTTTTGTGTTCTTGAACTCGTAGTTGGATTCTCGTCTTGGCGACACAGGCAGTCCCATGCTTGCGCCCCGCGTGCCAGGCTGCGCTCTACCCCGAGGACAGTGCCCTAGGCTCGGGGGTTAGATGGTGCTGATCACGGACGACAGGGATGGAGGAGGCGTCCCGTCGGTCCGGGTCAAGCATCTCCGACATCAGCAGAAAGTCGGGCAGATCCACCCGACCATAACCGAGGAGCCTCCGTCCAACTCTGACGAGGACTACTTGGGCTCCTGCGAGGAGGAGGAGGACGACGGCGGAGACGAGGAGGACGGAGACGAGGAGGACGAAGATGAATTCGAGGAAGTTGACTTCGAGGGCTTGGACGATTGTCGGAGCATCTTGTCAGACGACTCCTTCTATCCACCGGATGATGTGTTCGCGGACTCGGAGCGCACTCCGTCACCGGATAGCCCGAAGCCGCTGTCTTTTTTCCAGGCGTGCTGCACCAACAACGCAGCCATCGTCCGGATGATGATCCGGCATGGTGTGAAGGAGGAGGAAGTCAAACAGACTGACAGGAATAACAAGGTAGGAAACACAAAACTTTGCACAGCCTGACACCAGTAGCTCGACGATGCTTCTAGCGCTGAAAACGCGCATGCACCGCAAAGCAAAGATATGTGACAAGGCTTTGTTGAAGTTAAAGGGATTTGCTCAAAAACTATAGGGCGCCCAACTATTTCGTGCACTGAAGTGAAACACAAATTAGGCCTTACTTGGTGCCAATGGGTTCAGCCAAGACGCATCCCATTCAGAAGCTATTGATATAATTAGGTCTGAGCCTGTTGCTCTGGATTACTTACCTATTTCCAGGCCTGGGAACAGATCTGGTCAGACCTCTAATACCTTTAACACAGGCCTCCTTCATGTGGAAGTCAGGCCTGTAGGGCTGTGGCCTGAAAGGGTTTTATATTTATTTAAAACATGTCTGAGACATGAAAATGTTTCCATAATGAATTAACACCATTATCCTCCACCATTTTATCTGCAATTTCCCCACTGTGGGACAAATAAAGTTTTTTTCTATCCACACAAACTTACAGTTCTGAGTATGCAGACACACAGACCTGTGGGTTAGTAGAACACACTATCCTCTGTATGCATGTGTATGCGCATCGCCATTTGTGGGTTAAAACCATCATTTGTCAAGACACGAGAGCACCTACGAGCACCTCGGCTGGCCTTTTGAGTGACTTAAGATGCAATTCAAAGCCATAAATTCCACATTAGTGATGGTGTTAGGTTCTGTTACATATACAGTGCGCCAGGCTGCAAAATTGCATTAGAGAGTTTGATCAATATCTAAGTCTGGACGTGGTAAAATTCTGTCACTGTAGGTCATTTTCAAAACCTTTACTCCAAAAATTCTTATTTTCACTGGAGTCAATGTATAGTATGCGTCTGTTTATAACTTGTGTATTATTTCGCTCCTAGCAAACGGCTGCAGCCCAAGGCAATGCGATAAATCCATAGAGATGAAATGCTAATCTGGAATTTGACTAACTGCAATTGAACTGTCTGACACTGAGCTCCGTACTGGACATTAATCTCACCTTTATTCCTCAGTGTGTTTTATTTATGGTAATTAGTTACCTTCCTACTAGTAAAAGCTTAGAAAGCACTTTTTTTCTCCCCCATAGTTACAGAGTAGAGGGTGGGGTTCCACCGCTTTGCATAAGCAAGTGGTTTGTGTTTTCACATTTCTGTCTCATAACACAAACTTAAATAGTTTTTACATCTTCTCATGAAATGATTTACTCTTGAAAGATAAACAGTATATTTTCTCTAAACTTTATTGATCACTCTCTTTCAAACATATAACTGATGTGCATGAACAGGAATAATAAAAAAAAAAGGAATGCGTCTGAACAACAAAATCAATTCAACTTCATGGCCAACAGTGTCAAAACGGTAATGACTTTTCATATTTAGTTTTGTGACACTGTACTCTATGGATGATCTGATCTGATCCTATGGACGTGTAAGATCCTTTTTCTCACGTTTCCACTATTTTATTGTATGAAGTGTATGAAGCGGTTTGGTGCCTTTTGTCAGCTGCTGATATGGCATGATTTGACTGTATAAACATAAACTGTTAAAGTCTTGTCTCGTTGGGTTAATAATAAACATTTGATATTTAGGATGACAAATCCGGATGGTTACGTCAGTACTTTAAAAAAAACAATGACAGAGACAAATCTGCAAGGACACCGAGCAGCAGCAACAGTTGTTCTGGCCCGTTAGGATAATGTTAGTTGGAAAAACTGAACTATATCTGAAATCATATTGGCAGTTGGCAGAGTGGTTACTGGTGCGTCACAGACACCTACTGGAGCGGAGGGTGATCAGTAGATCTACAGCTATTTTTTACATCGCAATTCCTATTTTGCTTACATCAGTTCTCCTATGAGATCATTGGGAGTGGGGGATGCATGTAACGCTTCCTGGTCCGGCAGAAAATGAAAATGATATCCTGTAGCGTGTGCTGCGCTTCAAGCAATGAAGCGTGTGCAAGTTTGAGATTAGAGAAATGAATATCCGAACAAATGTCCGTAACCAGAATTATTTCAAAACTCCGTAGTCTCTGCCCAGCTTCAATTGACATCTGCTTTTCCACAATTTTTATTTGCAGCAACAAAGTGTGAAATTCAAACAATATGCAATCACGTATTTTGTGGAATTCCTATGAGAGCATGACATACACGCTGTGCAGGACGCAGCGGGAAAGGTCAAAGGTCCTGAAGGCACTTGAATTATCTTGGCTAGCAACCCATAGATACATAGTGTTTGTCTGTGTGTGTGAAGCAGTGAGAGATGAAGAGAAAGACAGTTGTGTTTGTCCAGATAACTCGGATGTGTGCTTGTGCATTCACAATTGACTTTGCCGCACACTCTGACCTCTGGGACGTGCGCGCAGTCAGAGACACAATGCAGGTTAGGTAACACATGCGCTCGAAACACATCCCAACGCAGATGTCGAGATCCTAAAATAGGTGACAGCTTGACAAAGTGCGCGTGTAAGACAAAGAAGGGTGTTACATTGCAGACGTGCATGGACACTACGCACTCCATTTCCCCTTTCACTTATCAGCAGTTTATACAGGGGCCTGGAGGGATTTGTTAGTCTAAGGAAAGAAATACAGTATAGGCTCTGTCAAATTATATTTACGATATTTGGCAATAGGATATAGTAGTGTGGTTGACGCACAGTGCTATTGCATTTGTGTGGCAAAACTTGTTCAAATACAGATTTGTAGCATAGACACAATCTAAAAAGAGTAAGCTTAATTACTATTCTGTAGAGTTTATGGACTGTTTTTAAAAATGGACCACGATGTTCTGAAGGTTACTGTCTCCAGGCATTGCCGTCTTTTCACCTCACCTGATTCCCAGTTAGTCTAAAAAAGGGCAAAGAGGTGGGCAGAGAGGCAGCCGATGACCTGTGATGGCTCCCATCTGTCACTCCAAGCGGAATAACTTGAAGTCCCAATTAATTCATTTGAATAGGGGAGATGTGTAAAACATAATTGCTCTCTTGTAATGGATGGTAAAATGAACTCTACAGGCTGTAAACATGTTGTCTGTCCTAAATTTGGACCTTTCAGCATTTGGCTCAATGGGTACTCGCTTTTTGAGCCGGCCTCAAGTGGCCATTTAAGGAACAGCAAGTTGCAGAAAAGAGCAGGTCCTCTTTGTGACCTGTTAGCTAATAATGATGCTTCTGTTTTCTGTGGTTAGATGTCAAGCCGAAGGCGGTCCTGCATTTTATATAACTGCGGTTTTGCATTTTCAAAGTGGACGCCTGCAGCGTTATTTCTTCATTTGTTTATTTTGTGCTGAAACATTAGTGTAATCAAATCGTCAGTATGCAGTTTTGACACTGTAATTTCAGGACGTTGAGGAGGTTTACTGTAAACCCGTGTTTCGTCTCAACTCAGCCGTAGAGCGACGGTAAAACTTTACTTTAAAGTTGAAATTTACCTGGAATCATGATGTGAATATTTTAAGCCCAGCAGTCACTGATGTAAACAGACAGGAGCCTATCTTCCAGCCCTCAGAATACAGGGTGAGGCAGTTCATGTTTTCACTAAACACAGCCTGTGTTGACAAGACACTTTACGGCCACGGACACGTATGCGCGTTTCATTCTCCTGGTATATTATTACAGCATAGTAATTATCGCTGTCACAGTCCATATAGTCTCATTGTTGCAGCTTGAATGACTGATGTAGTGGATGGGTGAATACCGATGTAAAAGTTAGTTGGAAACCATAAGAGATCAGGTTTATCTCCTCTGAGTGCTGACTTTTTGTGTGGTAATACCGTGTGTCAAATTAGTTTATCACTGTCCTGGGGCACATTTCACCCTGTTTAGGACAGTGTGGTTCCCTCAAAGCCATTTGGATAAGTCACATGAAAGCTCAATAAAAACACGTACACACACACACACAAATAGAGAGAGAGAGAGAATCCAATCAGCTTAAATCAGGCCACAAGCCTGGCTGCAACCTCTCCCTCTCTCACACACACACACACACACACACACACACACACACACACACACACACCCTCCTTTCAGAGCACAATCAAATTTTCCAGATAGGTTGGGGATCAGATGACCGACCGACCAGGACAGATACAGTACGCTCCAGCCGTGCCTGCAGAGCCCGCCCACAGAGTCGACCGCAGTGCGTCCCGACGAACGCACCGAGCAGCTGACCAACGCGCTGATCATCGACCAACAGGCCGGCAGGCAGATAGACCAAATGAGTCACGGCCAGATAGAGACAGAAGTCCGGAGCTGCAGAAGCTAGCGAGCATGAGGCCGCTAGCAAGTACGGACGAGTGGAAAAATCAAAGCGACAGTCATACGCATCGGATTTGATACAGCCATGTGAACGTACGGCTGCAGACAGAGAGACTTTTAACAGGGAGGATATTGACCCAAACGCGGCCTTGCAGTCTGCATCCATTGTGCCTATGGCGTGTGTGACTGAGGGCGATCTAGACCACATGTGTGTGCTCGGCTGCACGTGCAAGTTCCTCTTAAGACAATTTATATATATAAAAAAAAAAAGAGGTGACATCAAGTTCCTATTTTGGAATCAAACAGGAAGTTAGAATGGTTTGCTGAAGAGGAAGGTAACTGAAAAAGCGTGGGCCTCTTAGTTCCTCTAAAGTGAACAGCCAGCAGACTGTGGCGGTTGTTAAGCATGTTCCATGTTTATTTCGGTTGCAGTGCTATCCTGTTCGGTTTTATCTAGTGAAAGTTGCGAAGTTTTCCACTAGAAGCTGATCACAGGGTGAAACTGTTGACATTATTAATAAAGCTGCTGGAACGGCACTAATATCTGAGCAGGTCCATCCATTATATAATACAATATTGAACAAAAGCTAACTTGATTATTGTTTACAGTCTTCTTACAGTATCCATGATACAGATCCTCACTCCTTTTACCAGCTAACGCTCAACTGAAGATGCCACAGTGCCAGCGCAAACTAGTTTTACATATGGTGGGGGCCTGTACTTACTGTGCTTCTAGGAATTCGAAGGGTTACACTGGGAGCCAGTTTGTAGAGCGTTCCCACATTAACTGTAGTTACGTCTCTCCCTCCCTCCCCTTTACACCCCCCCTCTCTCTGTCTTTCTGACTGATAAGGCTTAGCCCTTCTATTCCTAGCTCTGGATCTTCTCCAGATTACTTCGAGAGTATTCATGTGTGCCTTTGTTTGCCTGTGTGTGTGTGTGTGTGTGTGTGTGTGTGTGTGTGTGTACGGGCTAATAATGAGACCAGTGTGTTTGTGATCAACAAAACCCAGTAACCTTGGTATTTTAAGTTCAACCTTAAGTTAAACTGAAAATAAAAACAACAGCCACTTTCTGCGTGTACACAGACTCCTGCGTATAATGCTGAACTGTATTCCATCGTGTGACCTTACACTGTAAACTTGGAATAAAATAGTTTTTACCTCCTCTCATGTTATGTGACAATGTGATTCATTATTAATAGACAAACAGTATGTCTTCTCTAAACTTTGTTTGATCACTCTCTTCCAAACATGTAACTGATGTGCATAAATAGAAATAAAAAAAAAGGAATGTGTCTGAACGTGAATCAGACTTTATGGCCGACAGTGTATTTGGTGGAAACTGTAATGACTTTTCATATTTAGTGTCGATGATCTAATCTGATCCTATCTACATGGAAGATTGTTTCGCTCACGTTTCCACTGTTATATTCAAATCTGTGAACCAGTTCGGGGCATTTTGTCAGCTGCTGGTGTGATATGTTTTGACTGTATAAGCATTTACCACAGTCAAAGTCTTGTCTCGCTGGGTTAACAATAAACGTTTGATATTTAGGATGGCAAATCTGGATGGTTACGTCAGTACTTTAACAAACCAATGACGGAGACAAATCTGCAAGGACACAGAGCAGCAGCAACAGTTGTTCTGGCCCGTTAGGATAGTGTTAGTTGGAAAAACTGTACTATATCTGAACCGTATTGGCAGTTGGCAGAGCGGCTACTGGTGCGTCACAGACACCTACCGGAGTGGAGGGTGATCAGTAGATCTACATCTAGGTGTCACATCGCAATTCCTGTTTTGCTTTCATCCGTTCTCCTATGAGATCATGCAAGGTGATGCATTCAACGCTGTAAAAATTCACCGTGGTTGTGCAATCCAGTGCAACGTAGCAGGACAGACTGCACTTAGGAAGGACATAACGTCTACGTCCATCAGCAGTTTTCATCTTCATTTAGCCTAGATACAAAACACATAATCCCTCCTGAAAACTATCGGTGTGGTTTTCTCTCACGATCCACATGTTAATTCCTTGCAAGTACATTTAGAGATTATTTAAGGATTCTTGATCTGCCTGGTTGTGCTCATATTTTCACCTCATTAGCTTCTGAATTCGTAATTAAGTATTTTGTAGCACATCATTTTTTTTTTCTGCTTCTCTCCGATTCCTCATTCTCTGCCGTTGCCAGCAGCCACTTCACTTGTAAAAATCAAAGAGCCGCAACACATTTTCCTGTGTCTATCTAATGCCAGCAGTGTGCTGAGCAGCAATCATCTGGCAAAAAAAAGGTAGGAAAAAAAAAACATTAAATGCTCGTGTGTGTTTATGCATGAGCGTGAGAAGGGTTTCGCCGGGAAAAGACGGGACGCAGTCAGACGGCCGATACAGCTCCAGACGTGCTGCGGGGCATGCTGTTAAAGTGCATCACTGCAAGGCTGGAGGGCTGCCAAGAATGCGCGTGCGCGTGCGCGCATGTGTTTGTGAGAAAGTGTGCGAGAGACATAGACAAGGTCTGCATGGGAGTGTGTCCAAGCAGAAAGATCTATCTGAAGCCGCGCCAGTGTAAGTGAACTTCTGGCAGGCCACGGTTGCGCCACTGAACCTTTGTTCACCTTTTCGCTAGGAGATGATAACATTAGTGTGACTGTGGGTCCTGCTGTCTGACCGCCTGACTCGGTTTAGTTTGCAGTTCTGTGCAAGACACGTACGCCGATCAGCCACAACACTGAAGCCACCACTTGTGCCACAAAAAAAAAAAAAAAACAGCTGGGGGTGAATTTTAGGGTTCTGCTGGTTGCTGGACGGGGCCTCCATGGGTCATACTCACTGTCCCACTGCCTTGTATAGTGAGTATATCATCCCCATGGGGCAGGTATCTACTGTGTGGGGGTTCCATTGGGGTGGTGTGCTTGATCTGCAACAACTGTTGCGTGGTATGTCTCGGTAACACCCACAAAAATAACAGGGGCAAAGTTTTTCTACTTGATGCGCCGTGTTGTTTATGTGCAAAGCATGCCTGTTACAGTAGAAAGTTCAATCTTGTCTCATCAGACCATAACATCGTTTCCTCGTGCTCACATTTCTGGAGGACAGGCTCGGATGTGTTTTCAGTCGGAAAGGGCTTGCGTCTTGCCACCCTGCCCTTTAGTCCAGACAGGCGAAGGATAGAGAAACAGTCGTGACATGCAGGGAGCGACGACGACTTGACAAAAAGAGCTGCAGCTCCTTTCATGTTGTTGTCAACCTCCCTGACAGCCTCCCTGAGTTTTCCCCTTTTTTTCCCCTCATCCATTTTGGCGGGACTCCTGTTCTTGACAGCGTCATCGGTGTGTCATATTTCCTCCACTTGCTGATGCTTGCCTTCACCGTGTTTAATGTGATATGTAATACGCACACCCAGTTATAGGTTTTTCAAATTTTTTGCTTCCTTTTTTTAAAATACCGCTTGTCGCATTGGACTTTCAGCGGCACTGCAAAGGTTGTGATTTGTAAAATAAAGGTACAACCTTGTTTAACATTTCAAAAACCATCTCATTTAGCGGTGTGTGTCAACCTTTCACATCCACTGTATATCAAAGATATTGAAACATTCTGCAGCTTAACAGATCTTTGAATAGTTAACCACTAAACTATGCGTTTTGGTTTAGTGTCTTATATTTTAGTTCGGCCTTACATTTACCAGCCTTCGCCTTTATTTATATTAGTATTAGAGGGGCAGTTCTTTTGATCACATGCCGTTTCAGTAGAATCATTTAGAGGAGTAACACAGTGTGCTCGGAAAACAAGACTAGGAGGTGCAAAAAAAAAAAATAAAAAATCAGGTAGATTTTCATGAGTGCTCTCCCGAAGAGAACATTGTGTTACAGAAGCGAGCTCGTGAATCAAGTCTACTTGAGGAATATTAAATGTGGAACACATTCTGACAACTAACCCAAACATTGTAATACTTTACTACTGCTGGAAGATTTCAGACTTCAGGACACGGATTCGATGTTCCTGAGGTTCTGAATATGCACAAAGAATTGTAATGCTTTATTTGAGTCGAGTCAGTACGCTTTTCAGTCGGAGGCGATAGTTGATATGTGCACCAGTGTGGCCTGATCACCAAGATAATCAAGTTATGCGTTGTTTCATTTTGGGAT
This sequence comes from Mugil cephalus, assembly GCF_022458985.1. Classification (NCBI taxonomy): domain Eukaryota; kingdom Metazoa; phylum Chordata; class Actinopteri; order Mugiliformes; family Mugilidae; genus Mugil; species Mugil cephalus. The sequence continues at coordinate 15,719,714 of NC_061787.1, forward strand.
ATTTGGTCAAATCTCCCGCGCTGCGTTGATTCGCACTCATTCTAATCCGAGCGGGAAATCGTGTTGAAACATATCCCTGAATCACGCAGCATCCACAGATTACATACAAATGTGTCTTGCAGCCGATGCGTTCACTGCCTCTGTGTGTTTGGGAGTGGCTCTGACTGGATGACTCCTTCCAGCTTTACCTGGAAGCTTCCATCTAAAGTCCCAGTAGGGTCCGCCGGCTTGCAGATTAATAGCCCTTTATGAACAACATGTTGTTTGCCTTTGACTTAAGAGAATAGTGGTTATTATTCAGGATTGTGATCTTGCATAAAGGGAAAAGTATTTTCCACACTTAAAAGTCATATAGAAATATTGACGTTAATGTTTTATTAATTTAAAAAAATTGTGTTTCTAAGATGTAATAAATGGTTTTATATCATCAGACTGATCGCATGCATCCACTTCACATAACTCCAGCTATTTACGTACATTTACCCGGTAGCTTGTGGGTATGCTAGCTGCTAATCCATGTAGCTTCCTGATAGAAATATTTATATATGCAGTATAAAGACGGCGCCTAGCGTACGATGTCTCCGTCGAGAACTCTGTGTTCCAAATTTCTACTCGCTCCGGTGGTTAACGTGTTTGTCTTGGCCGATGAAGTGAGCGCCTTCCGGAAAGTACACAACTTTTTACAGGAGTTTTCCAGGCTGGCACTCTCCCAAAGCCTCATAAATTCACACACACTGACTAACATTTACACGTTTGTCCACGCGTGTATAAAAGGCTGCCTATTCGGGCTCAAATACACGTCCACGCAAGTGTACACAACGGGACGACAGCTTGTTTTTTCCACCGAGTCCAAGGTCTCTCAATGAAAACAGAACAGATGTCATGTTTAATCAACTTTATAAGTTTTTCGAAGATGCGCAGAGGTCCCCTGGAGTTGTTTGTTTTTTACTGACACAGCCTTGAATGCAATTTTCTTCCTATTCTTCACCTCACTGTCAGCACTTTACTGCTGTTTCTTTTACCTTAACATTTATTTATTTTTATTTTTTTGCTGATTCTCTCGTTTTCCCTCATGTCTTGTCACCTTCCCATTTACTTATTTATTTATTTTGCCTCAGACAGGGCTGCTGGTCGCATGTTACCAAGGTTACGTGGACGTCGTCATAGCGCTGTCCCAGTGTCCCTATCTGGATGTCAACTGGCAGGACAGCGAGGGAAACACCGCTCTCATAACTGCTGCACAAGCAGGTACAGTACACAAACTGACAGTTTCACATGCCAGATAGACTCAGCTACACACAGCACACACACACATACACACAGACGCCGACAGGCTGCTTCTTGTGCTGTTGGACACAAGCGCGCACAAACATACACATGCAGGCATTTTGGCACGAGCGCTGATGCAGATGAACACACAGACGAGCATACAGCCTGCGCCAGCTCTACTCAACAACAAACAGAAGCGATGAGTGTCCGGCCGTATGCACGTGGATCCTTTACATCCAAAACACTGTGGACAATCACGAAAGCCTGTCTGGCAAATCAAGTCATTTCAATGCAGCATTGTTTTGGACTGTATGTTCTGCCTTGTGTCCTGCGCGCTAATTAAGATGTCACGTCTCCCTCTGTTGTTTCAGGCCACATAACGATCACCAACTATCTCTTGAACTACTACATCGGGCTGGACGTAGAGAGAAGGAACTGTCACGGCTTCACCGCCCTGATGAAAGCTGCCATGCAGGGCAGGGTGGACTGCGTGCGCTCGCTCATGATGGCAGGTGAGGAGAGCTTTATTTACGTGGCACCTGTCAAAGGGAAGTCACAAACTGCTTGACAGTGAAGACAGACGGTTAGGACGAATGCCACCTCTGAAAAATAAGTTTCAAGAAGAGATTTAAAAGGGGACAAGGCGGAGAGTTTCGTAGCCGAGGGATCAGCAAAGAATCGCCAGGGAGTCTTAAAAAGGCAAAAATTTGATAATCCCAATTTAAGGCCTTAAAAAGTCTTAAATTAAAAAAAAGTTAAGTCTTAAATCCATACGTCCTTCCGTGTAGTTCTTTATGAAATATAACTATTATGAGACCCAGAAGTGGAACTACATATATAACAAGGTTTGCACTGGCCAATTTTATTAAAAGGCATCTCATCTCAAACATCTCAAACATCTCAAAAATCTCCAGGCCATTTGTCCGCTATAAATTTTGTTAATTTGGAAGTAATTCCATATATTTATCCATATATTTAAATTCCACTTGTTTAAACCTGCAGAAACCCTGGTCACTTTTATTGACTGGTTGAGATTCTGAACTTGGGAAAGGATCTCAGGAAGAGATCAGTCTCACAGGAACATAGCAAATAAGAGACGAAGGGAAAGATCTTGGCTATTTAAGGATAAAACTCACAGGTAAACAGTGAAGGGCAGCATGGTGTAATGTGATTGGGGCAGATTATCACCAAATTTTCAGAAGTCTGGTGCACAGATGGACAAACTGATTAAATAAAGAACATTTAAAAACATTTTTATCATGACTATTAAACTTATGGAAAGGTTTGACAGAAACATCATTGTCAGGATTTCATTTTAATCTTAATATTTGCAGTGTTAAGCAATACAGTTATTTTAGTAGTCAATTTATTTATTTATTTTTTTTTTTTGGGCTTTTCGCAGATAGATCAGTAGAGAGAGCGAGGGACAGGAAGTTGTGGGTGACAGGGAGGGGATCACATGCAGGAAATGGAAAAAGCTAAACTCGTATCTGTGGACTGTTGCCTTATTATTCATGCCCTGCTCAGCCATGGCAGCTATAAGGATGCCGCTCAGTGGAACGTTTTAACGTAACACACATTTCTGTTACTTTACTCCTGGGGAGTGTGGCTTTAACATGAGTTGCCCTGAGCTCACACAGAGACAGACAGGAGACAGCTGTCACAAAACTCTGCATAACTCTTCCTGTCCTCCTGTATTTGTTGTTAACTAAACGTTTCCTTTCAACCCTGTGTCCACCAGGAGCTGCGCTCAATGCGAAGGACTTCGGCCGCCACCTGACTGCCAGGGAGTGGGCCTTGTTCACGGGCCGATATGAAACTGCTTGGGTGATGACACGCCTTATGGAACGGCCGTCTCCACACCAGTACCATGAAAGGTTCAGGTAAAACTACTAAACAGCTACCATGTCTGTCTTTAAAGAGTGGTGCTTCTTGTAGTATTTTCTGTAAGGAGCTAAGGGAAGTAGTCAGAGGAAGGGAGGCGGATTTACATCTTGATAGCGAGACTCACGCTTAAAACATGCTGTGCGGTTTGCACTCCAATTATGACTTTACATGGCGTACGACCAAATTACGAAAAGCTAGGATGTATCTTTTGCCTTGAGGCAATAAGTTCCTTTACAAGCATTCTCTTCTCTACCTGGGCAACTCCACAAAGCAGCCTCTTGAGGAGCTGTCTGGTGAAAATCGCCTGTTCCTGCCAGCTGGCACCGTAGAAAATAAATACTATTGACTAGCTCTCTAGCTGCTATGTACAAATCATCTCATCCCCTGTGTCTTCAGGCAGAATTGCACTTTCTCATGGGGATTTAGACGTGCAAGAAATTTTTAATAAGAGAAGGTTATTTAGTAATAAAGAGCAATAATCAAGGTTTAGGTGTTGGTGGCGGCAGTGTATAGGCAGATGTAGACATGGACAACGATGAGGTGGAAATGAGTGCATGTAGAAAATGATGGATGTGACGAGGCAGCTATGTGTCCTTCACCAGAAAGAACAGCAACGCACAATATTTCAGGCGTTAAACAACTCCGAAGCAAGAGATCAAATTAGTCTGGGGACAAGCTATCACTACTGATTCTGGAGACTAAGCCCTTTAAGCGTTTGTATTAGTAGTTTCATATCAAACTCTCTCTCCCAGTCTGGAGTGGCCACCACTAGCATCCCTAGTGGCCAAATCCCAGGAGCCCCGAGGCTGTCTGAAGCGCCTGTCAGACACCGTGCGGTCCGTCTTCAACATTGCAAATGTCACCAACCCCGAGGACCAAGGCGTTATCGACCACATGGTTTCCATTACAACCGCCATGAGGAGCCCTTTCATCGCCGTGGCGTGTCACACGGTGAGTGATTAAGCCCGAACACATGCTCGTTCCGAATTATCCATTTCCCCTTCATTTATCAGCATTAAGCAGGCCGTGGATCCTCATGCCCTTCATTTACTCTCTCATGACAGCAAGCATTTTTCAGTCATAAGCCAAGATAGCGCGAGGCAATGGCTAGAGCTAGTCCATGCGATAAGGAAGCATTTTTAAGGTGAACGGAGCCTTTGAAGTTGCCCTGCTCTGCAGTATTTCTCATGTTGTGTGCATATCACCAAGTAGCTGGAGAGCTCACTTCCTTATCTTCAGATGGAGCCCGACATTGTTGTGCAGCACGGAGAGCGCCTCCCACAGACTTCAAATTTGCATCGCTGAGCAAATTACCTCAATTTACCTTAATTCTACGGCATGATAATATTGTGGTAATAACACTTTAGAGGATAAATGTGCCACTAATTAATCTTTTATGATATCAGCAGATTCTCTGTATTTTCTTGGGATTAGTTCATAACAATTAAAGGATATAATTAACGGCAGCCTTATCCGATAAGCAGGTTACTCATGCAAGATTAACAGCGCTGCAGAAGTGAAAACAGAGATTGAGCCCTGCTCCTTGTTGAAGAAAAAATATATATACTGTACACTCAATAGAAACAAATGTATGCTGACTTAAGAGTCCAGCACTAAAATCCCCTTTATGACTCTTAATGCTGCAGTTTACGTTGAAATAGTGTCAGAATAGTGGTAATTCAATATTAAAACTACTGACAGAAGAAGTGGATAACTTTCGCCATCTTCTGACAATATGTTGTGCTGAGAAACTTTTGGACCTGGCGTTCATGTGGACGGTTTGAACTTTTAACCAGTAATACCAATCAGACACTGCTGGCTTTGTTTCAGGTGTGCCCTGACAGTCCTCCAAGTGTGGGCAAGCGGTGCTATGCGGTCCCCGAGATCATCCGCCAGCAGCGCGCCAAGGAGCTCCGCACCATCAACCCCGACCGGGTGGACGGCCATCTCAAACTCTTCCAGAACTCTCGGGTCACGCTGGTGCCCAAGATCTCAGCGGACCGCCGAGCCAGCCTTCAGGCCCAGAGCCTGGTGCCTCGACACAGGAGCTCCAGCCTGGGCATCGTGGCTTACAACGAAGCCATGGAGTTGCGGAGAACCAGCCTGCTGCCCGTCCACATGGTGCTGCGGAGGAGCAGCGTCAGGCCGGGCTTCAGCATCCCCAAAGTGAGGGTGTCCAAAGCCCCCCCGTCCACCTACGAACCGGAAAAGGTCCGGAAGAAGAGCAGCACCAAAGATGGAGGGCACCTCCTGCAGATCCCGAAGTGGAGGTACAAAGAGCTAAAAGAGGAGAGGAAGAAGGCAGAGGAAGCTGAGAGGAGGAGGGTAGAGGCTGCGACCAAGAAGCGCATTGCTACCGGGAAAAGGAAATAATATCATTACCTCAGAAGCTTTACACTAACCCCCATTACAAAACAACAAATGCTGGAGAAGCCACGACATGGGTTGACTGTTTTCCCCCGATACATGGCTCAAGGTGAGCGCAGACTTAACAACGGTGTCCCAGGGAACTGAAGGTTGCTTTCATCTGCTCAAGTTTTGCAAAAGGGGGGGTGCAGAGTGGCCTCTTAAAAATGAGTCCTTTGTGATGTCAAACATCGAATACCCAGGGGATTTGATACTTGAAATGTTTTTAGCTAATTTATTTTTAATATTTATTGCTTTTTAATAGATGGCCGGGTCTATATTTTGTTACGCTTGGGGAACTCATTACGGTGAGGGGTGTATGTAGCGCATTGGAGCAGAAGACATTTAATAACACACATTCTTTCCAGCAGAGCAGCAGAGTTGTGTCTATCTTTCTGCCTAAAAAAAAAAGAAAAAAGAAAAAAAAAACGTTTTGAAGCAATTTAAAACATTTTATGGAATAAAAAATTTAGTGAAGAATACTAATGTTGCCTGAGCAGTCTAAATGCAGGTCTTGTAGAGAATATTTATTGGCAATATTTTTTAGATGCTTTTTGTTTTGTTTTAAATTGACACACCCTGAATGTATTTTGCATAATATATATATATTTTATATTAGAGATTTTAATGCTTTTGAAGAAAAACTTCTTTTTTTTAATTAAAGATTTTCCACTCACTGATATCTATACAAGGTTTTCTAGTTTTAACCGTTTGAGGCCAAGTCTGAAATGGATCTTACACTTTAATTTTTTTCCCAAATGTTTGCAGTCCAATACCACAGTGACACTGAGACCACGCAACGACTGGAATGTGTGAGTTTAGTGTACACAGGGTACGGATGTTGTGAATGAAATAAACACTTCTGCTAACGGTGATTTTGAACGTGACTAAGCCTCATTTTAACTTCCATCGAATGTCATTTACAATGATAATGTTGGATATAACGTATGGAGCCTCAGATAAAAAAAAAAAGAAAGTGATCTCATTATTGAGCAGAAGGTCAGTTTCCGGTTGGAGCGCTGAAATGGTGAAAATAATGGGGAGGAAAAAGGAGAACCGCGATTCAAACACACAGAGCCATGGGGACAGCAGTGATATAACATTGTCGGGAACTTCGAGAGCACAATTTCACGGTCCTAACTCCTCATGGCGATTGCAGCTTAAGTGCTATCCAAGAGTGTGCGTCTAATATACATGGTGATGAGTTGCTAAGGGGTTACAAGGGCACACTGCGCAGCCAAATCGTTTATTCAAATAAACTTCATTGACTTTAGAGTGGCATTCTGCTTAGACACTGCCCAGAGGAAATCATCTGAACACGATAAAAGATGAGCCAATTGCACATGTACTTAGGAAAGTCTTAAGTGGCTGCAGCCGGATTAACATATTTAGCATTAACATAAGAAAATGTTTCAGAAAAGGCTGGGAGTGCAGTATCAGGGCCAACAATGGCCGCTGTGTGCAGGGAAGTTAGGGGGCTTCCGAGGTTTACAGACTGAGTAAAAAACTTGCAGTGGACTGGATGTGTTAGTCTTCTGTCATTCACTTAGGTTGCTCTGTTAAATTATGAAAGATTTCTTTTCAATGTAAAATGAAGTTCAGGTCAGTTTAGATGCGTTACTTGTTGCTCTGACAGCTTCACTCTCACTGAATGCCGTGTGTGTGTGTGTGTGTGTGTGTGTCCGGGGGGAGAAACAAAAAACTGTCAAACCTGAATGCATCAGATAATATTTAGGTCATGCTAGTAGCTCAAACAGCTGTTGGCACAGATTGAACCTGAGATTATGAAGCGCCACAGGCTTGGTCAACAAATCCCTCCTCCCGCCCTTCACCCGGACCCACCGTGACCCGAATCCATCTCACATGGAAATTCAGAAGTGGCAAAATAAGCAGGGCGCCACGATAGAAGTTATGTCATGACGCGATGCTGCAGGATGAGATTTAGACAGAGTGACCTGATTCCAGGCCAGCGCTGCCTGAACGCTTCTGTCAAACCTGTGAATTTAAAACTGGAATTCTGGGCCGACGCCCTCTGTCGGTTGGTTTTGGTATTGCGCACAAACTTTCTGCAGAGTTTGTAGCGTATGTAGGTTTAACAATAAAGACATTTTTGCTTCATTGGCTGGGGACATTTTTGAGGCAGTTAGTAAAATATCATGTGCATGTCAACATATTTTTCATATGTGAGGACCTCATTCTTTCTCTAAGAAGCTTATTATTCATTAAGTACTAAAATGTGCTCTGTCTGGGTTTTTGCATGCGCGTGTGTGTTTACATAAAAAAAATATGACTTGGTCCTGATTTTGTCGCTGTACAATTCATTTGTTGTTGTGTGCAATTACATGTATTTAAATATATAAATATAAAATCTAGATTGTAGGAGACTCAATAATTTAGTTCTTATGTGGCAAATTTAATTGAGGCCTGCTAAAAAAAACATTATCCTCATGGTCACATTTCATTTCTCCAGGTATGAGAACTATATACATATATAATCCGAGTCTAAAAAGATACTGTGCTGCAATCAATCCTGAAGTAGGTCCTTCCTAATGAATTCCGTTTTGAAAAGTATAAATAAATGATAATTTTGCACCATTAAATAAGTATCAGAAATATATACAATGTGTGAACTAGTAATGAACTTAGCGGCGGCGGTGGTGGTGGAGGCACTCTTAGTGATAAAATATGGGGAAAACTTGGCAGGGAGTAGCTCTTTTATGCAAAAGAAAATCTTCTCTGAGGAGAACTACTGCACTGTACTTCCAGAAACGGTAGTGAAAGTGGGTTAGTTTTTGCGCAAGAATCCTGTCAGTGCATTAGTGAGGGATACCACTCAAGGGTAAGGCTTTTCAACAGAAGACAAATGAGAGCGGGAGGGTCAAAGTTCGTTTTTAGTCCAAATTGAGTCCAAATGTCACAATGATTTGGTCATTTCAGCCCTGCTGTCTTATCAGGACGACCGTGAGCAGCTCCAAAACAGGTCTTGACCTAAGTGACTGAATCATTTCCACCCGCTGCTGCCAGATGACTGAGTAAACTGTAGCACTGGTGGAAGGTTTTATCGGGGCGGCGCGGTCACAGAAACGACCAGCCTCAACTAGATGAAGCCAGTTTCAGCGTTCCCGAGGACAACATGGACCAGCTGGATGTTATAAAGCCCCTCTGAACAAGTGACTTGGTGCTCAGGCTAATGTGCCCTAAGCTGTAACCTTGCATCCAGGTTATACACTTTTATGGTGTTTGAAGGAAAGCTAAAAGCTTATCTCAGACTGACATAGGCTTATCACATGCAGACAAACAAAATAAGAGAAGCCATTTTGGGATACCCTCCCACAATAGTCCCCCACATAGAGGTTGGTGCCGGTGGAAGTCCAAGGGGACAGCTCAAGCACGGCTGTCTCTCTGCACTCACATGACGGAGAGTAAATCTGCAAATCCATTACTTTATATTTAACAGTCCCGTTTAAATTCTGGACATGATTTTAAAGAAACTATTTGATTCAGATGTTTTTTAAAAGCTGTTCTTTTATCAGCTTCTGCAGGAAAGATGTTCAAACCAAGCCACCATTTACAGCGATAAGGCACAACATTATGACAATATTGTCTGGACATGGGGTTTCCTTGCGTTGTTTTTCATGCTTTTTGAGTTGTTCCTAAGGCACTTTTTTGTGCGTCTGTGTCAGGCTGCATTCCGGTGCCATCAAGGAGTGTCATATCTATGGGGTGGGGGTACTTGGTCTGGTCTAGGTGGGTGGGACACGTCGAAGTAGCATCCACATGAATGCCAGGTCCAAATGTTTCCTGGCAGAACACTGAATTTTAAAGATGGTCAATGAGATTCACTTCTCCTGTCAATGGTTTTAATGTTGTGGCTGATCGGTGTATGTGCCAAATAAATATAAAACATTTCCCAACTGTGTAAAGCAGGGGTCTTCAACGGTTTTCAGGCCACGTACCCCCCAAACGTATGGAGAGATTAAGCAGGGACCCCTACTATATGTGTTCTATATTAAACTAGGCCTAGTGTAATTTATAAATATGCATTATTATTAACATTTTGCATTCAATATTAAGTTCTCTCTCATCCCTTTACTAAAATATATTGGATTCATGTTATTATATGTGTATGTTTTTTAACTGATTGGGGAAAATTAAAAATATATAAAAAAATGTTTTATCAACGAAAGATTTTGCAACCCCCATGCAGTACCTCTGCAGACCCCCTAGGGGTTGCGGACCCCCTGTTGAACACCTGTGATGTAAAGTTTTTTCATGGCAAAAACTGATGTTAGAATACATTTTAATGAAGTCTCTGTTTTCCCGTTAAAATTCCCACAGTTAGACATTCTAGAGCGGGATAGAAGAATATATATGTTTTTTAGCAGTATCACATCCCTCACCTTTGTCTTCAGTCAAATAAAGCATGGGGATACAGTACGAGAGGTCTAACACACCGAAAGAACCACATAAAACCACAAAGAGTCGAGGCGATCGTGTCTAGTTTAATGCGAAAGTTGAGCTTGCTGACAGGAGCTCACGCCAACCAAGTCTGCACCGCCCGGTTTATTGGGCTAACGTAAGCTGACAGAACACCTGGTTGCAGATGCTCGTGTAAAGATGGATTACATGCACTAACACCTGGCGCACACTGTGCATGTCTGTGTGCTGAGGGGGAAAACAGTGGACAGCTCTTGGAGAGATGCTTCAGTTTCATTTCAAAACACCACCTGAGCCCTAATCCCTCAGTGCAGTGCACTAATTTACCATGGGATGCTCAGAAGCTCTAGGTGAGAGAGAGAGAGAGAGAGAGGCCTCAGTCCGTCAAATAAGACCAGTTTAAACTTTTATTATTCACCTTCTCTAACATTGAGATGATTTTTTAAATTTGAGTTTGTGTAAAGTGACTAATGCGCTTCTCTGGAGCAAAGCTTTCCTCCACCCATTCACACATCCATTTCAAATAAAGACGAGACGTTGTTCAAGATATAGGCTATATCTTTATTTACTATCACAACCACACCTAATAACCCATGTCCACTAAATGACTACAGATTCGTTTTTACAATTTACTCAAAAAAAGAACTGAGAAAGACGAAACAAAAATAAAACTCTTTCAAACTTAAATTAACATAGGAAATCATTCCTTCTTGGCAAGGTTAAATTATTTCTTTATTTTTTTTCCCAGAAACCTGAACATTAGTGTTGCAACAAATAACACTTAAGTGTAAGGGGACGGGTGATTAAGGATGAGGGTGGTGTTTGTGTTTGCGTGTGTTGATATGTATCACTTCAAGGGGGGTAGCCAATCTGGTCGGATTTTTTTTTTTTTTGTGGGGAGAGGAAGGGGATTATTTACCGTTACGATACAAATAAATCTTTGCATTTCCCTTGTACGCTTACATTGGTGTGGAATGTAAAATAGCTGCATTTTTACCTTCACTTCAAGTGCCTCGCTGCTTCCTAAGCTGCCTCTCTGCAATGCTTTGCTCGCCCCGTAATTAACTCTCCCGTGATGATCGAGCCAACCGTAATGCAGACACAAAGCATCCTGCAGATGCTTTGCAGTGAGTGGATTTCTTTAGGTTTCATTGTGTGTTCGGCCGCACCGCTGTGTAGCAGATAAAACAAGGATCCGTTTGAGTCGAATAAGGCTAAAAATCTTAAAATCTAACCAATGAGGCACTGCTGGTCCTGTGAAACCGGTCGATTTTACATTAGGGATGAGTTAACGTTGCCGGGGACGGCGGAGAGCAGTACAACTGTCAAAGAAAAGGTAAGAACACTGACACTGGAGGAAGCTGTGGCAAAAGCTAAATAGATTTCCGCTAAAGCCCAAAAGCTATATTAGCCTCTGCATGCGATCGTGACACCAGCTGCATGCATCAAGTCGCTACATGGGTAATGACGGCTATCACAACAGGGAAGCGAGTAATCTATAATATTTAGAAGGCGGAAACTTTCTCATCTGGGGTGAAGGCTGAAGGCCGACCAAACCCTGTGTGAAGGAGATGGGGTCAAATGGAATGCTTGTCAAAGTTGCTGATAACCTCAGCACTCGGGATAATGGGTGATTAATTCAGTCATGCAGTTGGCTATTTTTATGCTGCACCTGCAGCTCTGATACACACTTATGTGAAACCCGTTCTCTCTTATTGGCTTGTGGTGAGGTTAAACTGGTGTCCACCTCATGATTTCTTGATTGGTTGTTTTGGTCTGCGTAGACTACAGGTAGAAGGCTGGAGCCTGGGCTCATCACTGTGAGGTGACTGGTTGGTTAGTCGGCTTGATTGATAGGGTGCTGTGATTGGCTGGTTGTGTTGCAAGTCGCCCCAACAGACTCAGATCTGGATTACTTTCTCTGCTAACATTTTATCCTTCAAATAGAACCATCTTAGAAGACTCTCTGCTCTTTATATCACCTTAAGACTATATAACTGCAAGACAAACCCTCCTCCTTAGGAGAGGACCTGAAAGTGCAGAAGTGATGCAGCAGCGGTGTAAAGAGGGGGCCTTCTACGGTGGCTCTATTTTCAATTGGGTGCCTGTTGCTGTCAGATTTCTCTGACACGTAGCGCAACAGTCGAGCAAAAAGGATCGTTTGGAGGAGATCTGCGCCTGTTGGGGATCCGTCTTCATCCTGCGTGTTCCATTAGGAAGGTCGGCTGGTGGAGTTTGCGTAGCCGTTGTAGCAATGCCGCTCAGCTCACTTGCGGGGCTGATGGATGTGCTGGTTGATGTGCTGAGTGGGGGGAAGCTTGGGGATACCAGGCTGAGGTTTCTGGTGGGCCACCTGTGCAGCAGCTGGGGTGAAGTCCTTATCGCCCTAAACAGAACACAGACCGTCAACAGCGTTTAAGGCCAAAGGAATGCACAGTTTTCCTGTCAAAGCAAGATGAAACAGATGCCAAAAAGACGCATCACTCCATATACACCTATCAGGCATAACATTATGACCACTGACAGGAGAAGTAAATGACATTGACCATCTTGTGACCATTCAATGCTCTGCTGGGAAACACCCTCAGAAGGTCCATGTCCATTCTCTGATGTGTCACAACTGTTAAAGCGAAAGAGAGCATAAAAACTGCTTCGATGGTGAACTTGACATGCCCTCATTTTTGGTTTTAAACACACAATAACCATCACAAAAACACACTGAAAGCAGAAACACTTCACACGGAACAGCTGGTACTCCTGCAGGTCAAACTGCACAAGGAAGCATGAAAACATCTGAAAGCAAAATGTTTGGAATTCCTTGAACCGCACCATGAGAAACCCATTTGTCCCCACTTGCTTTATTTTATGTTATTTTTGGCAGAGAAAATCTCGAGGTTGCAACGAGTAAAACCACCGACGGTATTTTAAGTTCAAAGTCTAATGACTGCGCCTCACTTCTATGCTCCTACACTCCTACTTATAGCTACACAAACTAAAATGAAAGCCTCGTACAGCGATATTCAGCGACATTTCTTAGTCTGTGAAACATCATCAGTGCTTTTAATTATATGTTTTGTAGTTCTGTGGCTATGCCTGCAATCAGGCAAACACTTCTCTCATAATCACAATAACAATGAGGAAATCCCCAAAGTGCAGGAAGGGGACAGTATGGAGCACTCATCTGGCTCTGCTCAACTGCTCCGCTGCAACCGCAATCTATCCTTCCAAGAAAAATGTCCATAAACAGAAACGGCTCCAAATCTGATCAAAGCGGGAATTTGATTGCTCTCAAATGATCTTCGACTTCCCACAATCATTCCTTGCTTTTCATATTATCTTCATTCTTGTTTTTATCTTAATTGTATTCTTTTTCTGGTTTCTTTTTTGTGTCTAGCCGAACTTTTCAGGGTAAATAAAGTGCTCATTTATTTATCCAGCATTTGTGTGTGTGTGAACGTAAGGTTTAACATAGAGTGCGGCTGCATGGGTTGAGTGTGGGTGGTGAGATCGATGAAAACGGAGGAACCAAGTGCTCTAAGAAAGCGCGGAAAGCACAACTTAAACATCGATGTAGGCATGACTAAGTGGATTACTGAACCTTTTTTAATTCTTTCCTCTGAAATCCTGGATTTCACTATTTAAGTTTTGCTGACGCCTTCTGTCCGGACGCCGCCGCATGTGGATGTTGCCACTCCATCATAAATGTAATAACCTATCGCGTGGTTGGGTGACATTCCCGCTTCGTAGGACGGTCCACACGAATGAAGTTACATAACCACTTTAATCAACGCTCCACAAAGACCCACACTCCTGCCCGTCTCCCTGAGCCTCTTGCTGAACTTTACTCGCCCACCCCCTCCTCGCTTGACCCTAATCCTCTCTGTATGTTTTGTGCTGTATGTGCGGCTGTGCGCCAGCTTTCCAGCAATGTGTATCTGTTTGCGCGTTGTGTGTGCATGCGTTTCTTTCATTTAAAGCCAATTCCGCCACGGCTGACAGCGAGGGGGACACGGAATCGACCCCCAATTGCCCTTCTCCTCTGTTCCAAGACGCTCAAAGCTTCTCTCCCCACTGTCTCCCTCCGTCCTACTGATGTGGAGCCGTGGTAGGCAACACAACAAATTAACTGTGTTACCGCGATGTGAGCAGAAGGAAGGATGACTGGCATGCTTCCCTACCTCCTGTTTACCACGCGTTCTAGCAGAAGGAAGGACAGATGCGCTTCCAACATATGTTTACACAACCTAACTAGCAACGTCCAAAAAACGGATTCAGAATAATTGTAAAAAAAAAAACAAAAAAAAAAAATGACTTGAGATGAGGGGGCGAAACAAGTGTTATCGCCGAACATTGTGATGTCCCAGCAAAGTTGACCTTTTGGACACAAAATAGCATCACAGACAGACAACCTGAAAACGTAAAAACTATTTTGATATCTGGAAAAATAATGCGATATTGAGTTATGACATGCTTTACCTCAGGATAACTAAAATTCAGAGGGGGGCGTAAGTCTGAATCGAATAACTACTCTGGATAAGAGGACACAGCCCCAGTTATTCTTTTCTTTTACATTTCTACTTCAGCGAGTTTTGCTTTTAGATGCTCAGCTTTGCTACCTTAGAGTTATCTTTTATAAGAAAATAACATTCTAATAATACTAATAAACATTCTGCCATCAATAGAAAACAAGGAAGTACACAGCCAGGAGATATCTTATTAAAAAAAAAAAAAGCATCTCACTTAGCCCATAAAAAGCTTTTTTTTGTAAAGCTTTGTGCACTGCTAGCCTCTTGGGTTTGATGGCAGTGATGGGGGGCGAATTGCAAGGCTAGGGGAGGATCTGGGGATAAATGGGAAGCCTGCCACCTTCTGATATCACTGCAATCTTCCGCAAACAATATGCCTCGTCTGAATCTCACACACACACAAATAAAAAAAATAAAATAAAAAAAAAAATAGAAGTGAAGTCACCTATGGAGTCAAGGGCACATTTCACACACAAATACAGTCATAATGAAACAAAACCCTCTATTCGCAGAGTTTGACCCACTTCACAACGTGGCAGGTCAAGGCTGTTAAAGTACAAACACACGTAACTGACACAGCTCAAGCAACACTTGTAAGCTAATACGAGCTACTGTGAAGATTCAAAGCCTTCGCCAGAGCTGTGAACAGGAATTTGTGGTCATTTTTGATTGAGCGCGATGTGGCCGTGTATTGCCGCGGCTCATCGGTATCACGAGGCGGTGTTACTGGATTTCTTAATGAATAAATCATGAAACGATCATCGATCCTAAACTCTTCCACTCCATTTAATCTCCTTTTTTTTCCTCCCTCTCATTCGGCACAGATATTCTCTCTTGTTCTTTGGGAAAACCGCCACTCCCAGCAGAGCTCCTGTCCCAGATATAAACCACATTATAATGCTAATAATTTCAACACAACCGGTGGTGTCTGTTGGTGTGCGTGTCTGAGATAGTGTGTGAGCGTCTTACCTTTGTAATCACTCCAGACACAATCACGGGCGCCTTTGGAGGACTGAAAGAGAAAGACAGAACCGACTGAGTAAAATGAATTCATTACAGTTTGGAGTGTGCGCGCACTGCGCGGGTCAGCTTTGTGCATATAGTTCATGCCAACATTTATACAGATTTGCCTACTTGGCTGCGGGAACCCACAAAAGTGACACTGTGCCAAAATACGAACATCCCAAGTTGTCAAAACACATAACACCCACAGTCTTACTCTTCCTGGCAGCGCGCACGCGCACACACACACACACACACGCACACAGAGTCCGGATGGACCTGCCAGGAGCTTAAATAGCTCCCATTCATTCTGGCCAAACACTGGGGCTCACAGCTTCAGGATGAAAAGCACGAGAGGAGAAGGAGGAGGAAGGCGAGAGAGATCCAAAGCTATGAGAGAAAATGAGAGTTAAAGAGAGGCATGATGAAGGAAGATTCAGAAAGAAGGTGGAGAAGAGAAGGAAAAGCTGGAGGGAGGCGAGGGGTAATGGCAGGTCAGGACAGACGGAGGAGGTGTGGAAGTGGGGGTAGGGAGAGGGCAGAGAGAGCAGGGAGTGAAATACCTGTATAATAACACACTGTTAGAGGAGCGCAGAGGAGGATGAAGGAGGGGGGGGGGGGCGAGCACTCACTCACACACAGAAGGAATGGAGGGAGGCAGAGAGAAGGATGAGGAGGAGGAGGAATACGGGACCCGAGGCGAGTATCGACCTTGACATGACAAACGAGTGCCGTCTAATTTTACGGCGTTGTCACCCCCCCACCCCCCCACGGCAAGAGACTACAGTTGTCCACCTTCAAAACTCCACTCAAAGACATTAGCTGCAGCGGCACGCATGTCCAACTTACAGCTCACCTCATTAAGAGCCCAAACATGTTGAAAAGACAAAAACACTTTGGCAGCAGTCTCAGCAGGCAGACTCTCAGTACTTCAGGATTTCACAACACGTGGAACATCTGCCGCCTACTTTTAAATACTTTAGGATCCACGCGCAACTTTTTTTTTTTTTTTTTTTTTTAAAATCACACTCAATTAACAGTCGCTGATCTTCAACGCATCTGTCTAACCTCGACCTCGGCAATCAACGTTGGCGCGGAGCCTTCTGCTACTCGCCTTAATGAGTATATTTACACCTAGCTATTAAATTAATCCCAGGATGTGTCGGCATTCCTGGCTAGCCGCTTGTCAAAACGCAAGGTTGAGGGATTCTCCATTTGCAATTCAATTAATTAAAATACAGCATATTAGCACCACAAGTGTTCCTTGTGTTCAAGCAAATAGCTAGCTGTGAAATTAGGAGTTTTAAAGGCATCAGCTGGGCAAATGGGTAAGAAATCAATAAGAAATCAGCGGAGGAAAGAAATGGGGTAAAATGAAAGGAAGACGACTCATTTTATACGACTGTGTACGAGAAAGTGCTCTCACGGTTAACTGAAATATGCAGCAACGTACAACTATTCATCAACACAAGTCTAAGCGGAACTCCGAAAGTGCGTTCATAAGAACTTGATCCCAACATTAATTTCTTCTCGAGTGCGACGCAACACGGTGCGACCGAGGTGAGCGGGGATCGGTTGGATGTGCGTTCACATTCTGAGACGGCGTGGGCTGCTATGAAAGTCATGCTGGGTTGTCACATGTCTGCCTGCATTGTGCAATCTGTGGCTAAATCTTGACAACAACAACAGAAAAAAAGGAAAAAAAAAAGGAAAACACAGCGGAAGAGAAGAGGAGGTATAATATATGAAAGCAAGGATGAAGGGAAAAGGGCATGAAGGAACATCAAACTCTTGCTACTGGGATTTGGTATTAAGGGCAGAGAGACAGAGGGCAGACAGATAAGAAATGTCGAGACATGCAGGTAGGAGTGAGGGATTTAAGGCCCGTCACAGAGACATTTTACTCTCTCCGAAGTGAGGAGGTAAAAAAAAAAAAAAAAAAAAAACTTGTTTAAAGTCAGACAGAAGGCAGAATGAGAGGTTAAGCTTTTCACCTGCCTGGCACAGATACTGTGTAGTCACAAATGACAGGTTTGATCAACAGACACTCAGTTTAAGCCTTTTTAGTCGTGGATTAGCAAAATTGCACAACTACAAGCCCTGATTTGTTGATCTAGATATAAAAGCATGCTGCATGCCCTTTTTTTTTAATCTATTCCATTTGTGTATAGGAAAGAGAAAAGGGCAAATGGGGACAACCCAAAATATATCTTGTGGTTTTATGTTTCCAGGATGCAGAGAGGAGTCTACAGGGGGCAGTGGAGAGCTGCATGCAATCCTGTAGGGGAGTTGCCTTGTGCCAGGAGACGGTAAAGAAGCGAGGGGAATTAAGGAGGAAAAGAATGAGGGAGACGCATCAAGAAAATTTTAACTAACAAGTCAACTGGTTGAATGTCGACTAATTCAAGTATGCGGTGCTTTTTTTTTTTCCTTCGTCTTTACACCTAAAGCCACTGCTTACACTGCCCCACCCATATCCCTCTCCGCTTCAGCAGAACAGGAAGTTTGTTGCCGTGGGCGAGGTGGTGGTTGCCATAGAAACTGATGCCTGTTGCCTGTTGCCCGTCTTCCCTCCTCCTCCTCCTCCTCTTTCTCTGTCTGCTCTCAAGTTTTTCACCACGAGCTGTTGGCTTTCTGCACATTTCACCACAGTTCCTACGTACAGTGTAGGTATACGCGAGTGTGTGTGTGTGGCGATTCAGTTGAGTTTACGCGTGGCACAAACCCAAGTCTCTGGAACATATCCACCTCTCACCTAAACATTATGTAGGAGAGGTAATGTATATATGTAGTTTTTTTGTGACACATTTAGCTCATTTGCCATCCCCCTCCAGCTCTCACTTCTATGACACATTTTTATTCATTTAACAATCCACTTTTCCTGAACATCCTGTACATTTAATCCTGATGCGTTTGGGGAAAACAGTGGGGAGAAAGCCTCATGCGTCACCAGTACGCTCTGACTTAAGCCCTTTTTTTCCTGCATTTCTCCTTAATCAGCCCGCACCTCTCCTCTATCACACCTTCATATTGCAATGACACCATTTGCTTCTCATATCATAATAATCCTCTCCTTCTCCCCGCAACAACCCATACATCTCTCCCTTTGCCCCATCTGTCCATCTCGGCTAGATTGGGTAAGGCAGGTGTTCCCCTGACTACCAAGCTTCACTGCCTGCTACTAATGCGAAATTTACCCAGTAGCCACCTGCTAGACGTCCATCAGCGTGACACGGGGAGGGGACGGACAGAGCACGGTTGAGCGAGAGATTTTCCTCGCGCTGTGCGGGTTGATGGAGTGTTACGGTTACTTGGCCTCTCTTTTAAGGTACGCTGACAGGTCATTTTTAGGCAAAGATAAACACTTCAAGGCGGGAAAGTAAGCGTGCATTTACACAGCGAGGCCAAGAGAGGTATATCAAGCGGACGGTAGATGCAAAATTGGTCTCCTGTGTGATAAAAGTGTACCATTTGTCTAATGTATTTACACAACTCGGGTAATGATTCCTCTTCTTCAACTGTAGGCTTTAAAATATTCAGAAGAAATCACAAGGCAGAAATACTAAGGCAACTATTAAACCCTGACCATGCGAAACTTGTTGTGACCAGGTTTCCACCACAGGACTTCCCCTAGGTGCTAGGAACCTTGGGAAGTACCTGCATTTCCAATGCATTCAACAGATCTAAATGATTTTTTGGTAACTTTGAGAAGGGGCTTTTTGAGAGTTACCAAAAGTTCCCGCACAAGGAGAAATTTGAGGGTGGGGCGTGCATGATTGAATATTTCTGTACTCACCGCACCGCAATCATCCAAAGGTCAATTTAGTAACTAAGTAACAGTGATTCAATAAATCAGTTTGCGAAGCAGTGCATCGCAGCACGAATGCTTTGTGTTGTGGCAGAGTCATCGCTTCATACTTTTTGGTAGTCCTCTGCATTAACGCCACCTACTGGCCTGGAGTGCAGCAGGTTGTATATAAAAACGCTTTTCATATGTCAGTAGAGTAATCTGGCCAATTTTCCTAGCTCTTAAGACAACCACCACTCTCAAGGAACCTTGCAGTTCCTGGGAAAAAAAAAGGTTCCAGGAACTAAAAGTTCTGGTATATAGTGAACAAAGTCATTTCTGTCATCTCTTTTCCCAGTGCATATGCACATATATGTAGTTAACATTTTAATTTGTTTTATTAATTTATGGTTTGTCAGTTGAATTCTTTAACAGAAACAATAGGCTAAGAAACTTAAATGATGTCTTGGTCTATAATGTTGAAGGAAAAGCCTTTTTTGCTCTGGTTTATATTACTGATAAGTTTGGGCATCCTAAGACACCACCTTGAACTCTTAAGCACTTCTAACATCACACTTGTTGGCATTTCTTCACAGTTTTCCGCCATTAATCAAAAAACAGAGACTCAAACAATGAAAATAATTGTCAGCTGCAACCACAAGGTGGTTCACGGTATGACCACATATCCTCTGAAACAATGTCAAAAAATGAGGAAGTATATATTTGAAAGGACAGGAATACCAGTCACACCCTGCGCTGCGCCCGCCACAGCCTTGGTCCATCTTGAGTGTTCTCTCTTTCTCTAGCAGGCCTTCATCATTGACAAGAAGAAGCCAAGCATGTCTGTTGTTTTCTGATATCTACTTGACCTCTCTTCTCAGTTTAATGCTCTGTCTGTTACCACCTCTCATCTTGGCACAAAGGATAGGACAACGAGGGGAAATGATTTATTTCTACTGACAGTCCTGATACTGTTCTTGCTCTGAATTGCGGGAAAATACTCAAACAACAATCATGGTGGGCAAAGAACATGTAATGTGTAATTCATTGTGCACATATGAGGTTTGCTGGTGCAGAAGTACAGAAAATCTGACAGTTGTTCTTGAACCCTGCTCACTGCTGTGTACTTCTTGTCACTTCCCATTTATCGCGTCTTATTAACACACACACACACACACACACACACACAAACTGATAAGTGGCGTGAATGCGCCACCTGTACCGATATGCATAACGCTGACGGCTCTTCATGAATATTGATAAGACATGTGGGTGTAGAGGCAGACACACCAAATTACATTGAAAATGAGCAACGACTTGCACCACCTCCATCGCAGAACAGAGTGACCTCAGCGCAAACAATGCGTTTGAGCGACAAAAGCCCAACATGGTAATGTGCAAACAGAACAATAATTGTCGCTCGGAAATAGAAGCGGCATGATGTAAAACATATGAACCAAGGCTGATTATAAGAAACAATAGTCACTGCTGAATGGGCTGTTCAACTAATGCTGTAATTATGCAGTAATTATGTTGTTTACTGAATTAGCTGGCAACAGTACACAAAACGTGTACTGCAGAACTGCCTACAGCATACCCTTATAGTAAAGTGAGAGCAGCGGAATAGCTCTGTTGGCCATTTGCAGTGCGTGATTGCGCTTACCAACTTACAAATCACCACAATTGTACGCTGCACAAATGGGTCCTCGATCTAACCGTTATGTGTTTACATTTAAAAAGAACGTATGGACATGACAAGGCCCCCCACGTCTCCAATAGTGGAGCTACTGTACGTACCTCCATGTAGTACGTCTTTACTCTCATTTTGTCTCTCTCTAGACAGACTTACTGTGTCTATTCTATACATTTGTGTGAATTTGTGATCACTTTCTGAACCTCTCTGTGGTCATTTCACTTTGCCCCCTTTTTGCTTTCACTTTTCATACATCTTTTTGCCATTTGTTTTTTATTGTGATTGTTCTGCAACAGTTCATGACAGTGTCTGACCATGGACGCCATGACATTGTGGACTGGTGTGATGATAATTTCTAGAGACCGACCGATATTGATTTTTTAGGGCCAATTTTTTCCCCCCCAGCATTGGCCGATGGCCAATGTGTGCTGCCGATTTTTCTGAGCCGATATTTGGAGCCGATACTGCTTTTTCTCCCTCCATTTACATATTAAAAATGACAAAATGATAACAAATGCTACAAGTCTCAATTTAACCAAAAACAGAAACAGTGCAGGTTGTAAGTCAACCACAATAAATATCAGCTGGCCAGAGAGAGGAAACAAAACAAAAAACAAAATGTCAGCTAGCAAACTCCTACTTAACAACAACAGTAAAAGTTAGGACTGTTGCTAATGACTAAAAAAGGCGTGTGGATATCGGTCGATATCTAATGATTTCCTTGTTGATTTTAGAAAAAAAAAAAAGAATTATAGAAACAGAAGTATAATCCATGGTGACAATGTCGAAATTGTTGATGGATACAAGTATCTAGGAACTGTTAAGTATCTACCCAACTGTTAACACACAGAGCATCGTGAAGCGAGGCCAACAGAGGGTACACTTATTAAGAAAGTTAAAGATATATATATTTTATGCATCTTTTACTAAAAGCATCCTTACATTTTCTTTCATTTGTTGGTTTGGGGTCTCTCTGTCAAAGACAAGAACTCCCTCAACAACATCGTAAAAGTCTGCTTCAAAATAATTGCCGCTCACCAAGGAGATTTGTGTCCCTTCCTGGGAGAGTCAGATGGTGGGAAAAAAAAAGCACGGGGAATAGTTTCCCCTGTCGGACCACATCCTGTCCAGTTTCACCTTAATGCCCTCAGGCCACCGTCTTCAGTGCCACTTGTTAAAACGAACTGTCGGTCCAAATCTTTTATTCCCTCTGCCGTCATGCTGTTAAACCTGGATGGTAGTTTGCGGAATAAATAATGCACTCCATGCTCTTGGAGTTTGTGTGGTGGCTGCTTATGCCAACTTTTTTTTGTTTTGTTAATATTAGTTGCATTATTGTGTATTTATTTATTATATTATCTACTTCATGTCCACATATCTGCGGTTCATCACTAATGTGCCTACTTGGCTGTCTTCGGTATGGACCTGACAAACCATTTGAAGGGACGTTTTGGCTCCTTATTCATAAACCCTTCCACGTTAATGTCTGTTGTCGTTTGTTACCTCTCGCTGACGTACTCCTCTTCATCGTCGTCTTTCTGCGGGGGCTCCGGGACAGCGGCTGCCTGGTGCTTCTGCACTATCCTCATACCTCCTGCTTTGACTGCACATGGAGGAACACATACGTGTGCCGTGGTTAAAATCTCACATATGACCCAAAGAAGAATTTAAAATTGATATCAAAATAAAACAAAAAAAAATATTGACTTCAACTTAATGAATTAACTTTAGGAGAATGTGAATTTATAATTTAGTTAAATTTAGTTATGACACATGTGAGTTGCGCGGTAGGCTGTGTCAACCTAAAGGGTAAAATAACAGCACAATAACCTATAAGTAACAACAACTCCAGATTATTACCATTTGTTTTAGTGCAAAGAACATGTAATTAATGAGTTCGCATTTAATAAACCTTAAAAAAATTCTTGAGGAGTATAAGGGCACATTGCTATTAAAGAAATTGACAGAACATAACAACATGGAGACCAAACAGCAGACCGCAGTCATTTTCACGCTGCTCAAATACATGCTGTGGCGCAGATTAGACCCTCTGTCGTGCCACTTTCGTATCTCTGACATCTGTGGCCTAGGGGTTGGTTTAAAAAAAATAAAATAATAATCAGAAAAAATCATGTCAAGGCTTCTGGGCCTCTTGCACCTTCATTATCACACCTGTATGTTTGTTTGCGACTGCAGCTGTATGCGCTGCACTGATCCCAGGCTGGGTGCGAGGTGCATTCGTTATCTCACCGTCCTATCAGTCCTGCAGCTGCTGTGGCCCAGTGCCCTGCTGTGTCTGTGTTGCTCATGTCCACGTACACCTAATCTGTTTTTTTCCCCTCCTACAGTCAAGGGACTGGAGCCTCTGACCTCCACGTCAGCGCCTTCCAGCAGCCATTAACGTGTACATTGTAACTGAACACATCTTGCAACGAACTGCGATGACTAATCGCTACAGTGTCACCAGGTCTGATGATGTTGCAAGTTCTCACGCCAATCAGGAAGTAAGGAAATATGCTAAACTGAGAAATATGACAGATTCTGCCCTGCGACGCGCGGTCTGGCTCGATGCGACGCGCTCACTTGCTTCTGCCAGTTCAAAGATTGCACGAGAATGAATCAGCGTCATGTCATTTCTCTCCTGGTCTAAGACGCTGCAGAAACAAAGGCCTCCTGGTATCACGAGAAGCTTTCAAAAAAAACAACACAGCCAGCAGCACAGGGAGCATTACCTGCAGGGAGATGTCCGCCTTTGGTTTCGACTTTTTCCTTCGGCGGCGATGACATGGCTGCTCTGAAGTGGAGTCTGCTGGGATAGAGATCTAGAGGGTCTGGCAAAAACCAATTCCCTCGCCTTTCTGCCTCAAATTGTGGTGTACACTTCAGTCTGGATCGTCAACGTGGCTTTTTCCTGAATATTGTTTGGAAGCGGTGCGTGGTGACGTCACGTAAAAACCATAGGAAGCGCGGTGACGTCAGTCGTACTAATCTTCACAAAAAAACAAAAATCAAAAAAAACACTATTTTATCATTATTACATATATTTTTCCTGATAAAGACATTTCTGATTTTTGGAAGACACTATAAAATAAAAATAGTGATATCCCCGTAATTCTTGATTTCATGTACTATATTTACTTTCTTATTACAGTCACCTTTACATCCTCTATGGACGGTTTGGAAGTTTTCAAAAATTGACGGCACTGCTTTTCATATACAGTATATGGTGAATTGTTCTATTTTTTTTCTTCATTTTTTATTTTTTTATTTTTATTTATTTTTTTGTTCCTTAAATGGGTCTTGTTCTTGCACATAATGCTGCTCACATGTGCCTTAAACTGCCCCCTGAGAACGAATAAAGTTTTCTCAATCGGAATATTTTCCGGTTTTACATTTCTGTGTGTCTGAATCATCTCACCTGATCTCTTTTTCTTTGAGTTTGAGGACAAAAATGTGCAAACTGCCTACCTGTAGTGCTTAAAAGATGTTAAAAGATCTAATTGAGCTCATGAGCTAATGTCTGACTTCACTGTTGTGTAAATGTGAGAATAAGCACCGTTTTAATTTTATGAATCATTTAAATGTCACTACAAAAAGAAAAAGAAACAAAAATAAAAACCTATAGTAGCAATCCTCCTACACAGTCTTGAAATTAAGACTTCAGTCTTAATTGTGAAGCAGCGATCTCCTCTAATGAAACTACCATTCCGTTTCTTACAAACCAACTCACAGTTGTGACACAGCAACAGCATTGTTTGCAATTGAAGGCGAAACAGACAATCGCACAAAGAGAAAGAAAACTGCACAGGATATGTGCGACAGGGATGACCCCGGTGACAAGTTGTAGACATGTTCTGTTCTTACACCATGAGTCTACAGTTGTTCACTAATTGGCTGGCATGACAGTGTGGGCAGTGCTAAGGTTTACAAGAAACAATAGAAATGCTTCTTATTCTTTATGTGATACTGTGTGGCAAAATTTAAAAGTAACTACAAGGGGCAATGGTATCACTTCACAAGTATAAAAGAGCTAATTTAAAATGTTTTAAACACTGCAACCCCTGCGACGGTGGCATGAGCATGCGTGGTCACAGCGATGCATGCAGACTATTCCTCTTCTCGGTAATAGCATAATTGCTGTGTGAAGTGACAGCTGTATCCATTTAGACCATCAGAAAAGTGATGTACATTGCGCTAATGTTCCACGCGCATGAATTTAAATTATTCAATCACACTAGATAATGAATTAGATAAACCTGTTTGTTACACATTTTAGGTGGCAACTAATGTCACACAACACCCACGGGTTTTACTGCACGCACACAATGCTAATGAGCAATGGGTTTTGGTAGCAGCGAGGTGGTCGGCATCCTATTTGTCCTCAAAGTGAAAGAATCTGTTGCCAGGATATGTTTCCCTGAGGAGGGTGTTGACAAGCAATCAAAAGGCCAGGAGTTCACACGCAGGTCACGATGCATTCTGCTGATTGAAATATGGATTTTGATGTGTGATTAAAATGTCTGGACGCAAGTCTTATTTGACGAGACGTGACTCTTATTGATGACAGCAGCCAAGGGGATGAGTTCTCACAGAGAGAGAAAGTTCCTTTATTACTCCTAATTTTTAGTGACATTAAATTCCAGCTATGGCACAGCACCTACAGTTTTGCAACCCTCTTCACACAATTTGAACAGAAGAGAAATCTAAATGGAGAACCACCACCTTCTGTGGATGTAGGCTTCCTCAAACCCTTCTGTCTCTTCATGTAATCCCAGACACACTCCATGATGTTGAGATCAGGTCTCTGTGGGGGCCATGCCATCTCTTCCAGGATTTCATGTCCTTCTTTACACTGAAGATAGTTCTTAATGGCCTTGGCTGTATGTCTGGGGTCTTTGCCATGCTGCAGAATAAATTTGGGACCAATCACACTCCTTCCTGATGGTACTGCATGGTGGATAAGTATCTGCCGGTATTTCTCAGCGCTGTGGACACCATTAATCGCGAACAAATCTCCAGCTCCATTTGCAGAAATGCAGCCCCAAACTTGCAAGGAACCTCCTTCATGCTTCACTGTTGCCTGCAGACACTCATTATTGTAGCGCTCTCCAGCCCTTCGTTGGACAAACTGACTAGAGCACCACTGCTGCCATTTTTCACCCTAGTTCCTATGTTCTGGTGTTAATTGAGTCTCTCGGCCTTGTTTCCATGTCAGAGGTATGGATTTTTTGCTGGAACTCTTCCATGAAAACCCCTCCTGGCCAGACTTCTCCAGACAGTAGATGGGTGTACCTGGGTCCAACTGGTTTCTGCCAGTTCTGAGCTGTTGGCTCTGCTGGACATCTTCCGATTTCGAAGGGAAATAAGCTTCATGTGCTTTTCATCTGCTGCACTAAGTTGCCTTGGCTGACCACTGCGTCTATGATATTACAAAATCCCTGACTGCCTTCAAACCAGCATCAAATCCTTGTAGTTACACTTGCACAGAGGGCAGTAACACCAAATATTGATGTGACTTAGACTGTTCTAAGCTAATAAAGACAATTTAATATTTTTCATTCTTAGTTTACAGCATTTGTTATTTTGCAAAATGTGCATAAGATGCAACAGAATTAGTTATGCGTGCTCTACTTGCAAGAAAATATGCAGGAAATGCTGGTGAATGTAGAAGTTAGGTTTAAAGACATACTGAAATCATAATGTATTGTAACATCAACATCATGGCATTTATTTCCAGCCTTGTCCTGTGCGTGCATGAACATATGCTGTTCTGCACACATCCATAAACGCATGAGTGTGTGTACATATGTGGCCACTAGGTGGAAGAAGGCTGCTTTACTACACGAGGCTCCAGTTGAGTACGTGTGAGTTTGTGTCCTTCAGGATTCATCGCTGCTGTCACTCCAAGAGAACCTGGCCTGTGATGCCCCCGAAAAAACTGAAGACTCACCGATTGAAACTGCACAACTCTAAAGCAAAAGACCAATGGAAAGCTCCGCATCAAGCTCATTTCACACTTTTGTGACATTCTCCCTCAAGCCCCCCTTTATGTTCCTCGTGGTTTTGTCTCTCTGACGTGCGCACGCAAGAGTGAGAGTGAGGGAGAGCATTCATTACTTAGGGTGAAAATACATGGCACGCATTCAAAGAGCCATAGGTGAAAT
The DNA here is from genome assembly GCF_022458985.1 of Mugil cephalus. Taxonomy (NCBI): domain Eukaryota; kingdom Metazoa; phylum Chordata; class Actinopteri; order Mugiliformes; family Mugilidae; genus Mugil; species Mugil cephalus. The sequence goes on from NC_061787.1 coordinate 15,746,885, forward strand.
CCTCTGCAGAAGTCAGTGATCTCAACACCTGCCCATGGCTGATATGACTGTGTGCGTGTGCGTTGCCTGGGCCTTTGAGAGGCGAACTCTCAGTGATGGCTTACAGAGAGACAGAATGAGGACGTCACAGGTGAGTGAATTTCTTCAAACTGACAGGTGTGTGCGCACACACACACACACACAATCATGTCTCCAACATACATATTCTCCATCTCTGTCACTCTCTCTCTCTCACACACATACACACACACACACACACACGAGTATACTGACGTAGCTCTGTGGGAGCCAGCTGGGTCCTCTGCAGCAGCACTATCACACATGAATAACCAGGGCTTGCGCTCTGCTCTGTAGCATTGACTATTCAGTACCTGACAGGGTGCCTTACAGTGGGGGAAATAAGTATTTGATCCCCTGCTGAATTTGTAAGTTTGCCCACGTCCATAGAAATGATCAGACTCTGGTTTTTATGGTTGTTTACTGGTTATGGGTATAGACAGAATATCAGTCGAAAATGCATAAAAAACACACAATCTAAAAGTTATAAATTGTTATGTATTTTATTAAGGGAAATAAGTATTTGATCCCCAAGCACAACACAAGTCAGTACTTTGTAGAGAAACCTTTGTTGGCAAGCACAGCGATGAGACGTTTCTTGTAGTTGGTCACCAGGTTTGCACACAGCGCAGGAGGGATTTTGGCCCATTCATCTTTACAGACAGTCTCTAAATCCTTCAAGTTTCTTGGCTGCCTCTTGGAAACTCGGAGCTTCAGCTCCCTCCACAGGTTTTCGATCGGGTTAAGGTCTGGAGACTGACTAGGCCACTCCATGACCTTAATATGCTTCTTCTTGAGCCACTCCTTTGTTGTCCTGGCAGTATGTTTTGGGTCATTGTCATGTTGGAAAACCCACCCACGAGGCATCTTCAGTGTTCTTGCTGAGGAAAGAAGGTTTTTGTCCAAGATGTTACAGTACATGGCTGCATTCATTGGCCCCATAATGCGGTGAAGTTGCCCTGTACCCTTTGCTGAAAAACAGCCCCAAAACATGATGTTTCCACCTCCATGCTTAACCGTGGGTATGGTGTTCTTTGGGTCATACTCACGTTTTTTCATCCTCCAAACACGGCGGGTCGAGTTAATGCCAAATAGCTCAACTTTGGTTTCGTCAGACCACAGCACTTTCTCCCAAGCCTTCTCTGAGTCATTTAGATGTTCACTGGCAAACTTAAGGCGGGCCTGTACATGTGCCTTCTTGAGCAGGGGGACCTTGCGGGCACTGCAAGAGTTCAATCCATAACGGCGCAGTGTGTTGCCAACTGTTTTCTTGGTGACGGAGGTCCCAACTGCTTCCAGATCATTAACAAGCTCCTGCCGTGTTGTTTTAGGCTGCTCCCTCACCTTTCTCATCATCATCCTCACTCCATGAGGCGAGATTTTGCGGGGAGCTCCAGACCGAGGACAGTTGATGGTCCTTTTATGGGTCTTCCACTTGCGAATAATGGCACCAATAGTTGTCACCTTCTCACCAAGCCTTTTGCTGATGGTTTTGTAACCTATACCAGCCTTGTGCAGGTCTACAATCTTGTCCCTGACATCTTTTGACAGCTCTTTGGTCTTGCCCATGGTGCTGTAGAAGTTGGAATGTAAGAAACTGATTCTTAGAGCAGGTGTGCTTTATATACATGACGAGTTAAGATCAGGAGTATTGGTAATTAGTTGACTGAGCACAGCTGTGTGCCACATGCGCACCAGCCAATCTGTAGGAGCCTGAATTCTAAGTGAATTGTTGGGGATCAAATACTTATTTCCCTTAATAGAATACATAACAATTTATAACTTTTAGATTGTGTGTTTTTTATGCATTTTCGATTGATATTCTGTCTATACCCATAACCAGTAAACAACCATAAAAACCAGAGTCTGATCATTTCTATGGAAGTGGGCAAACTTACAAATTCAGCAGGGGATCAAATACTTATTTCCCCCACTGTATGGTGTGTAGTGTGTGTGTTAGTGTGTGCGTGCGTGCACACGGTACAGACAATCATCCATATGAGCATACATTAAGTTGCATGTGTCCATGTCAATCACTGTCAAACTGAAACAGGTTGAAAAGGGAGGAAGAGAAAGAACCAGTGCAGTGTGCACATTGATTAGCCATACTATGATGCTTTATTGAACACAGTGGCTTTTACCTTCTTTGCTCCTGAGCTCCTCTTCAGGAAGGCTGAGCTCAGGTTTAGTTTGTAAATAGTAAATCGTTTTCTAACAAAACTCCGTTGCCCCAAGCGTTTGGTGTACCTGAGGTAACCTTATTTTAATGGGAAATGGGACACTATGTAGAAGGTTCTCTTGAGCATAAATAGCTATTGTGCTGCTGCTACCCATTTATTTCTCACAGTTTATATGAATGAAGTCATACACATTTCCTGGTAGAAATGGACACCTGCTTTTTGTGGCTTTTAGATTTTTAGCCGTGCAAGCTGCTATCCAAACAAACCTGACCAGAAAAAACAAAAACACAGTAGTGGTTGAATTTTATTGTAACTTACTGTATTTGGTTAAACAAGTTGGTTTAGTGAAATTTCCATTAGCCACAGCTTTGTCTGTGCTAATTGTCAGGTGTTGGCATGCTATAAGGTTGCACTAAGATTGTATCCAAGGTGAACTTTATTCCTGCTTAACACCAGCAGTAGCATTTATGAATGCCTCACAGGAACCTGTGTTGACTTTTTCTCATGGACTCCTTCACAGACCACATACCAATGTGTTTGCAAGGTTTGGTATTATTTAAGACTCGGGGTGTCTTACTCTTACAGGCAAGCAAAGTTTAATCACATTTCCATATGGAAGCAGTGAAAATTAATTGTCAAGTTTTTGACTACCAAATGTCTTACAATCTTGCTGCTGGCCGTTCTCTGAAGGATGCAGGCGGTCACAGGTCTGTATTTAAAGGGCTATGTAAGCATGCAAAACAAGCACAGTGTCGAATTACCTTGTTTGAACAGATCCACGGGGGGATATATTTTACATAATAAGTCAGAATCAAAACCATTTAACACACGCTTACAATGCACTTCCAGATGAATGAAAAAGGTCAGACATTTGAACTGTGATCGGATCTGTTTGCTCCCAGGGGTTTTTAATGCTGATCTTCTGCGTGATTGTCAACCGCATTAATCAGCCCTGTGCACACGTTCTTGGCAAGGCTCAAATTGAAACATTCTGCCACTTCCCACAGGTGTAAATGAACCATAATAACACCCATGTCAAACAGTAGCGAGCATCCCGCTGTGGGGAGGCTTCCTGACATTTTCTTTATATCTATTACTTAGTTGGCAGATGCAGCAGAATTTATGACAGCAGGAGAAATGAAAAATGAAAGGTACAGATACTATATTCAAATAAGTGGGGAACTGGGAGCGTTACTCTTGACCCTGCTGTCTCCTGTCTCTTAGTATACTCACCTTAGTCCTCTGGAATTTTGCCTCATTAGATAAATACATTTTTCAGCAGACTGATATGACATGTGATATTAACCATTATCATTCAACACATAATGTATAAAATAGGTTATTTGTTGAAAACTCTTTTAGTGAGAAGTTGTACGTATATGATGTGAAATTTGGATATCTGCCAGGTCAAACTGTCGTCTACAAGGTGGTACAGGTTATGATCTCATCTATAAAGTTTAGTGCTACTCACATTGTTGCCACTGCATTGTGACTTTTGGACATTGTCCATAATTTCAAAATTCTGTTTCCAAACTTTTAGATTATTCTCTGCCTTTCTCATCCTTCTAGGAATGTGCGATACCACTATTTTTCCTTTTGATCCAACACCAAGTGATACCAAGGCTAATATCCTGATACCAATATTGATACTTTTAGACATCTAGTTTTGTACATGAAAATTATGACTTTTACAATGAAATTTGTGAATGTAATTTTGAAAAGTGTATTTCACACCTCTCTATAAGAATTAAACAAGCTGGCAAATATCAGACTTGTATTTAATCAGAGCAATGACAAGACAATCAGTGCAAATCAAGAAGTCTGAAGTGGTCTTCAGGTTAGAACTTGACACAACTTGAACTTTGACAACAAAGGTCTCATTTTACATTCTATCATTTCCCATTTATATGTTCTTGTTAACAGCATGTTGACATGATCTATGTGTATATGCCAGTGATGGGCACTGTGATGTATTTTCACTGTACACCTGGATGTTGGCTCCTGCTCTGAATTTAACGGCTTCCATCATAGAGGTCTGGCTCAGGTGTGGGGGCGTTTCCCTGCTGTCCCTCTCTGTCATGCTTTTTACTTTTTTTATAATTGATTACAGATTTGGTGTAAACAAAGTATTAATATTTCTCGTGAAAGTTGACTTGGAATCGATATTTTGATGTGAAGATCGATTCTCGAAAGCACACGTCGAGATTGGAAGTAGCGAGATTTCTGGACCCATACGCGCATACCTACTTCCTTCCCTCCCATCTTCCTGACCAACGACAGTCCTACTGTCTTACACTGATCAGGTGTAACATTAAAACCACAGACAGGAGAAGTAAATAACATTGACCATCTTGTGACAATTCACTGTTGTGCTGGGAAATCTTTCAACCTGGCATTCATATGGAAGCTACCTAGACATGTACCATCCACATAGACCACCACACTAAATACATTCTGTTTCCAGACACCATAGGACACCCTCTGGAGACTCATGTCCATTCTCTGATGGCACAAAGAGAGACCCACAAATTACTAGGAAGGTGGTCATAATGTTATGCCTGATTGGCGTATTCCTCCATCTTGCCTTCACCTTCCCTATGAGATGAGAGCATTCATTTGTCAAGGTTTATCTGTGACACACAGCGAAAGAACATCTCCTTAAACACAAACTGATTCCACACTTAAAACCCATCAAAGCATAAATCACAGACCCTCCACCTGCTCTCCACTGTGTCTCTGTCTCCTTCTTTTCCCCTTTACATCTCACTTTGTTTCTAACACCCCCACCCACCGTCCCTCACGTCCTCCCTGGCCGTCTCCGCTGGCATGCAATCTGCGTGCACACGCATGGTTAGACACACATCGAGCCACCCCTGAGCCCGAGGTGTGTTACGACCGAATGAGCAGGAATGCTGAGAGAGTAGGGAGAGAACGCGCTGGGAGAGAGGAAGAGAAACAGAGAAGGCCAGAGGCATTTGCAGGGTGGAACAGGGCAGTTTCTGGAAAGGCCTGCGTAGGAAAATTGAGGAGCTATTTTCATGCCACATTAAGTTACACCAGCCTTCCACTGTGGGACTATGTTCAGACAGAGGAGGCTTGCCTCTATTGTGAAGGCTAATCATCAACGCAGTGGAGTTATTACCTGACACTACATTTCACCAGCCGAACCTAGACAGCATCAAAGAAGGAGAGGAGAGAAGGAGCGAGAAGGGAGGAGGGGGAGGCATAACTTTCAATGGATTGTAACAAATTCTGCTGCATCTGGTTTGGCCTCATTTATTTTATGCTTAAAGTTCAGTTCATTCTGTATAGGTATCTTGATGCATGGCTTCAAAGTCACAGGGCTGGTACCGAAAGGAACCAAAATGATTGACGAAACACAAAATATGAATTTCCATTACGGCGTCTTTGATGTCTGTCTATTGTCAATATGAATAGAAGCAGGTGTTTGTAGGAGCCCTTGCATCCACCTCTTTATTATTAACACTGCTCTGAGCACATCCCACTGCTGTCACTCTAGGGCAACATCACAGTGAAATATTAAGCCCCCTGTCATGCCTATCACCGCTACGCTGTGTAAGTACATTAGCAATACTGCATCAGAGAGGGGTCATTATCAGCGGATGTGTGAACAGGACTGATACCCAAAGCATTATCATACAACATGCCCCCACACGCCTGTCAGTCATGTCCCCAGCAAATATGTTTGTGTGAACAGATGATGCTATCAAGGCGTTAACATTGTTGCTTGTCAGAAGCCGCAGTAGTAAATGGCCTGTGTAAAAGGCAATCTGAATTTAGTGTTGTGTCACTGCAATACTGTAATTTTATTAGTCCTCTACAAAAAAAATAAAATAAATAAAGTCTGCAGCTGAATATATTTCCTGCGAATGCAACGTAATGCATGCAAATGGGAAAATATGCAAATACGAGCTGCTTTGAGAATAACACTGATTCACAGTTCAACCGCGGGACGCTCTTTATCTGAGCTGTCATGTGTCCACCCCTCCCTTTTCCTGTTACGGTTAAATGATTGTGATTATCTTTCCAAATAGTTGGCTTTCAAATTCATACATTTACAAGGAGACTGAAAAGGTAACTTCTAGAATCTCTAGAATAAAGGAAATAATGGCTACTGCTGTTACCTTCAAAATCTGAAATAAACCGGAGACTGAGCTGCATGCATGATTAAATAGCAGCACCACCAGTTAAACCAGTCATCCATCCATTATGCATGGATGCTTAAGCTGTAGAGGGTTGCAGGGTGATGGACCCTATCTTGGCTGACATTGGATGGTGGGCGGGCTACACCCTGGACAGGTCACCAGACAATCAAAAGTTAAACACAAAGTGATAAGCAACAAGTGGTCTTCCGATTAAAAGATGATTTTGGCTTATTTCAAATAGGTGTGGCTTCATGTATTAACCTCAGACATGAAACAAACTGACTTGTGGATATGGAGATTTGATATAGGAGATGTTGCTCCACTCCAGGACATGTGGATGTCTGAGAAGGTGCTCAGGTCCAGTTTTGTGAAGTCCAGTTTTTGTGTATGCTGGTACATCATGGAATTCTAACAAAATCAGTGTCATTAAAAGGGTTCATGATCACATCTATGGGTAATAGAACTTAGCTGAAGGACAATTTGAAACCCATAATGTCCTTCAGCTAAGTTCACAAACAAGATCATGCAAATTCCATTTTCAATGCTAAATCTGAACCCCTTTTAATCCTGTTGCTTTCTTTTCTTACATTTCCTTCTTTCAAAACAGGAAATGGGGGCAAAGAGCCAAAACTTCTAGAAACGGTCCCTCCAGGGTTAGTCTTGCTCCCTGCTTTTATAGACTCTCTTCCATCTTCATCTCATCTGTCCATCAAATCCCTTGGGACCAATCAGTTAATGAACTGTTATGCCCCACATATGTTTATGTGGCGAATTTCCAGGGGTAGTTCCTGCAATGCTAAACTCCAGCGGAGGAGTTAGTGGTTAGCAAAGGCCGATCTTTGTGACCAGGTCCTATTCCAACACAACATTAAACAGTGGCTCCTGGAGCCAGTTCATCTCTATACCCTGTATGAGAGCACTGTTACCACTGTCCATCTCCTTGTTTAGGGGTTGCACGCTACTTAAGATGGACCGAGATGCTTGTGTGTCTCGCAAAATTTTTACTGGCCATTTCTGTGAACCTTCAGCAGACAAAGACACAAATCCTTCAATGTAAATGGCTTAAATTCCTCCACCACATCCCCTACACCAGGTTCATTAGCAGGGTTCAACAGGTCACAAAACAGAAGGCTTCCCAGCAAAGCAACTAATTTAAGCCTCTCATTTATTTCCCCTTTTTGGTAGAGCTTGGCATTCACCAACCATGGGACCTTTGGTGTGACAATAGTGACACTTGACTTGAGTGGTGGCAGACATTTTTCAGGTTGGGAAGGAACCCTGATCTAGAGGTGAGTGGGGGTTTTGTGAAGGTTTTGGCAGTGTTGCTTGGTGACTTAGATGGAAAACTGGACTCGTGGGTGAGTGTAAATTCATCAGCCATTACAACAGCTTTTTCCCCCAGGTGAGGCCTGGGTGTAGTTTGAACTCTGAGCAACAGATAAGGATGCCTACAACTTTGAGCTTTCCCCAACCAACAGTCTGAAGCAACAATGGCCTGAAATCCTCTGGCCATTTCAGAGCATCAGCTGACCTTTCAAAGAGCGTAAAATACTCATCCACCTCTTTCATTAAAAGGTGGAACCAGGCAGCTGTTATGAGCCAAATCAAAATTCTTTGTTCATTGCCTGTTGAGTCAACCTGATGGCAACTCCTCAATTTCTAGCTCTCTCAACAGATAGTTTGCTGCAGCTTCATATGTTCCAGCTCTAGCTTGAGCTTCACATCCAATTCTGTCAATTTTACCTCCTCTCTTTCTTCCCAACTCTTTTCAAACTCATCCCTTGCTTTCACCTCAGAATGCCCAGCCAACAATTTGTTTCTAAGACAGTGACCACAGCCTGTTTGATGGCATCTTTTACACTGCCAGAGGCTATTAAAATGTTAAAGTGCTGAGCAATCTGGATTAGATCTTTCTTTTTACACTGATTAACAACACCCCAAGTAGGGTTCTCAAGGAATGACTCCAAACTAAACATGTTGAGAACCTGTTTCTGTTTTGATGTTAGGGGAAAATAAACCTCTTCACAAAATAAAGATCACACACACACACAACACACACAACGCACACAACACACAACCAAGAGAGCAAACTGATGGCGTTTACCCTCCGGTATCACTCACACAACTGAGCGGCTGGATCCAGCCTGCTTTTACAACCCAGGCAGGCTGATAGGCTGCAGCTGTGCAACGAGTGCAGGTGCACTCAATCGAGGTGGATCAGGCAGGGGTGGAGCTTCTAACCTACCTCTACCCATAACACAACTTCTTTGCATCAATTAAGGTGTGGTGTTTCTTAGTGAAACTGTGATTAAAACTTTGTAAGTTTTAATCACAGTTTGTATTTAAGGGTATAATGAACCTATTAATCATAGTACAAACGACAGGAATCCACTGAAGTGTAAAATGCTGAAGTTGGCTTTTTATAGTTATATGTTGCATCATATTTTGTCAATTTAATAGGTAGCTACAACAGAAAGTATATACTGAAGCTTTCAAAAGTTTTAGACTTTATAAGACATTGGCTTAAATATAGTCAAATATTTACTGTTTCCTCCAGAAATATACTCCATAAGCATCTCTGCATTTTACCTGAGTAGATATGGAACAACTATTTAATATTTGAGTTTTTACCTACACAACTGATTTTAAAAGTCAACCTCAAAAACCAAAGTGGGGCTGTGGGAAGGAAAATGTTCCTACATTACGCTGTTAGATCTTCAAAGGCACCTGAAACCCCTCTGAACAAAAGATAGAGCGAAAGAAAGAGAACAAACACGTGAATTCATCTGAAACACATCAAAAGGCGTCAGATTAACACACGCATTCACCACACACCACACGAATTTTACCCTGCGAAAAAAAACAAGAAAAAAAAAAAACACAATGTGTGAGGGGAAACATCTAACAGCGGCTAATTCAAGTCAGAACTGGACATCCTTGTGAAAAATGTCAGCTGTCGCAATGATCAAGAGCAGAGGTGTTTGATTGCAAAGAGTCTTTTTATTTTTCCTTGTGTTCAAGTACGTTCCTCTCTCGGCAGGGTCATCATCTAAGAAGCATGGACACACAATAACACACAACTCGCACCAGAGCCTGAGCATCTTTAGGTGGGATTTCTCTTTTGTTTCGATTGGGGTGGGGGGGATCCTGATCAGCAGTTTCCAAGTTTAGGTCAAGTGAACAAGAGTCCTGTTGTACACCACATAATAATTTTTTTCTCTGCGAACATTTGTTGCATTTAGTGACACTGACATCAGCACATAAAAATTATATATATATATATATTTATATTTATATTCATATATTTATAGATTTGTCATTCTATATGAACAATTCATTCTAGTGATTTTTACCTGTTGTTTCTCATGTTGTAAAACTGGACAAACTGTCAGTAGGAATGCCTTATTTGGACATTTATGATTTGTACAGGAACGCTCACGCACGCACACGCAACAAAGGCACACACACACACACACACACACACACGCTACTACACACATGCATGCATAGATACGCTCGCTCAAGTTTACGTGTACACGCGCACACGCTCTGTCACATACGTGCGCACAACCACACTCACACGTGTGTCCACATACACGCAACCCACACATGCTCAGCCAGCACAGAGAGGCAGGTCTGTACATCTATGGGAGGGAGACATTACCCATGATCTCCAGCAATAATTACGGCTTCACCTGATCAAAACACAAGAAAACAAAAGATACAAACAGCAGAGGGACTCATCCTGTCATTGTCTTGTAAACTTCGACAAAAATTTTTTTAAAGTCCTCTCGGACTGGTCCAAGATGTGTCAAAGTTTGGCACGACGCCATGTTTCTCTCTTTTCTCTACCACACGCTGAGATGTACAATATTTGAGGTGGCTTTCATTGAACGGACCAGTTATTTTTTTTTTCTTTTTTCTTTTTTTTTTTTTGTTATGCACAAGTGATGATGAGAAACCACTGAAGCTGTCAAACACATCAGATCCCCCAAGTGCAGAGACAACCCTCTCTGAAGAAAGAGACTGTGCTTTAAACATACACATACATTGTTTAGGCAGTGAAAAAGCACTTTTGTTGACGGGGACTCTGGAGCGAGGCTGCTCTGTCTGGAACCGCTCTTGACGTTTTGATCGTGTCCACGATGAAATTCACTTGATGGAGAGAGAAAAACACAAATATTGCAGGGGCCTCCTCTCTGGCTGGAAACGGGGGCAAAAACAAAAGCGCCTTCTGACATCCAGCCCGACAGTGTCTGTCGTTTCTGATTGTTTTGTCCACGTTTCACTTGTTCTTGTTGCTTTTGTCGTTTCAGTCAGCTGTCAGTCACGGGAAAAGAAATCATGTTTGCTTAAGTGGCCCATCGAAAAACGTGTAATATACACACTGTATCACCTTTAAACTGTACACGTAAAATAAAAATTATTTCTCTTTTGAAAGTGAAAATTTTTAGAAAAGTACAAATTAAAAATAAAGATGTAAAAGAATGGTGACAAAAAAGTCTCCTGAAGTTGACATTCTTTAAAAACAAATTCACACGCCTCTGGAGGCAGCAAGGCCAACGCAACAAAAATAAAAAGGGGATAAAAGCAGTGCTACGTTTGTCACTTAGGTGAAATGGTAAACTTCCACTTCTTTTCTACTACTCTATGTGCTTTCATCTTTCTCTGTGCTTTTATTCTCCGTGACCTCTTCAAGAACCCTCATGTCACTTCTGCTGTTCCTCTCTACCTCTTTCCGTCTTTGACAGAAGGTCCGATCATTTCCTGCTCCTACGGAGTAAGAGCACTCCCTTGTCTTCTGTATCTGCATACTCTCTCCATCTGGTCATTTTCTCCCTTTCCCACTCCTTGCTCTCCCCTTGTCAAACGCACTCCTTCAAGTCTGCTCTCACTTGCTCCACTCCCTGGTGAAATGGACCCGACTTTAAAGAAAGAAAGAAAGTGGTCTGGAGAAAAAAAAAAAGGAAAATGTTTGCATGCACATGCACAGTCTCTCTTTGTCACTCGACCTGACTTCGCTTCTAAACCCCATCTAGCTCTGTCTATTTGAGAACACAAATTTCCTGCCACTGGCTGCAAGATACCTTTTTTTTTTCTTTTTCAAAACGCCACTTATAGTCACCTTGTGTTATTCTGCTGTTGTCCTCTTGCAAAAATAATCCCTTTCACACAAGCACACACAGACTGTCTCTTGCCCCCCCCACTAAATGTATTAGTCTAACTAGACCCAGGAGTCAGGTGAGGCCGGGTAGTGGCTGGTCTCGTAGTTCAGTTCGCTGTACGGCCGAGAAGCCGAGTAGAAGTCTACGTAGTTGCCGGTGGACTTTAGGCCCAGGTGCATGCGCAGATCTTCCCGCGGATCCCGGGGCGGCCCGGTGGTGCTCGGAGGCTGCTGGGGCTGGGCCTGAGGCTGGGCCTGTGCCTGGATCGGTGGCTGCGGCTGGGACGGCGGAGGCGGCGGCAGCCCTTGGTCCTCGTAGTAGGCCTCGTCAAAGCTCCGGCTCTGGCTGTGAGGTGGAGGCTGCGGCGGCTGGGGCTGGGGGAAAGAGGGAGGGGGAGGGTAGGGGTCGTAGTCTTTTAGCACGGCCGCTGATGGGCTGTCCTGCAGGGGCTGTGGGGGCACGACGCAGGGCTGGGCTGGAGCCTGGTGAGGGAGCGGTGGAAGTGGTAGAAGTGGTAGACGGAGGTGAGGCGCGAGAGTGGGGCAAGTGGCGGAAATGAGGGTGGTGGAAGCAAAGTGAAAAAGGGGGAGGGACATAAAGACAAAGATGGAAAGGAAAGAAACAGGTAGAGAGTGAAAACACAGGGTAAGGTGGTTTGAAAGGCAGGCAAGGCAGTACGGGTAGAAGAGCTCAGATAGGGATCAGTTAGGAAGGGGCTCATGCTGTGAGTTCTTTATTGCATGCAGACACTGAAGGGGGCAATTCATCTCTAACACTAAGCCTCTCACAGTCTGTGTGGGTAGATGTGCGGTGAAGCTGCGGCCATACGTGTTAAAACTATTTTTATTTACGCTCATCTCAGTTACTAAGCTGAGTGTAACTTCCGGTGGTGAAGGTGTGCGTCCACATAAATGAACCTACACTTTGATCGCACATTCAAAACAGATCAAGAAACAAGAAGAATTTCAACTCTAATCTTGCTAGTCTGTTATGCTTTGTTTGACCCCCTCCCCCCTCGCCAGCAGACTCATTTAACAGGAGCAAATAATTAGTGCAATCAAGCGAAGTAATGGGTTTAATTGCCAGTTGGGTGTGGTTTCAGGTTGCTGTAGTTCCACGCTGCATGAGCTGAGGTTGGGCCTCCATCGCACATTCTGCCAGAACATCTCTTATCGCAGCGGGACACCTTTTGTGCGCGGCGCGTGTGCATGCCTCCTCCATCCCGCTGCTATCTCTCATAATAACCACCTTGTCATAACAGCAAATGCCAATTTATGAGAGCCCTGGCGGTGCGCATGCGCAGCTAAAACAGTGCCGGTGTGTGGCTATACACTACTAGCTACGAACTCACCTGATTTTGTTTGATATCATCGCTGGCGGTCAGGTAAGAGTTTCGGAACAACGTAGACGTTCCACAGGACACTTGAACTGGATGAGAAAAAAGAGAAGGACACACTTTTTTTTGTGAATGAATAAAATAATATAACCATTCAAAATTAACAACACCATAGAAAACAATTGGCTCAGTCAAAAATAAACAGAGAGCATTTGCCTGAAAGTCTGGCAACTAGCCTATCCCTCATGACCTCAAGGGAACATTATAAGAGAATAAGAATAAAATAGATAGAATTGCAGGGTGAGAGAAAAAGTGAGAGAGCAAAGGCAATAATATAGTAAGAAGAAAAGCCTGGCCAAGACAGAGAAAAATCAGAGTGCGTGAGTAAGAGGAGAAAACTTGTGTGAGGTAAAAAAAAAAAAAAAAAAGTGGAAATATGGGATGAAAATAGAAGAGAAAAAAGATTAAGAGGGTGGATAAAATAGAATCATTTAGATCTACTCTGCCTCTCCATCACACACACACACACACACACACACACACACACACACACACACCTGCCATGCCGTCTTTCCGGGATGTGTGCTCTCCTTTGTTGCTATGGAAACCAGCGTTGGTTGCCGTGGAATCGTAGTCCATCTTGCGTTCCTTCAGACTCATCATCTCTCTGGGGGAGGCTGGAGCACTCGCTACACGCGCGCACACACACACACACACACAAACACACACACACACACATGCACACACAAAATAATGAGCAATAAACCCAGAACAGCATGAGCCTTCACACTCTGCATGCTTATATTTGTGTCTTGGTCTTTCAAGGTGCCCAGTCATTATTCATCATTTAGCTTGTCAGCGGAAAGGGTCACCTCCAGCATGTTAAAGGACTTCTGGGAATTCACACACACACACGCATGCAAGCACGCACACCATTTTTTTGGATGCATCATTTGGATATCAAATTTCACATTTTGTTCTTTTAATTTAGACAACATATTTCTTATATTCTTTATGAGAATACATCCTGGGGTGCCGGGTCCAAAAGTTTCCCAGCAGAATATTGTCACAAGATGCCATTTACTTCACCCGTGAGTTGTCACAATGTTACGTCTGATCAGCGTATGGGTCGAAATGGAATCGGCTATTCTTGCTGGGAAGACTGAATAAACCGATTTGTTTCATCTTACAGATGCATTGTTGAGTCGACCGGCCCAACAAGTGTCTGAAAAGTACGACAAATCCTGTATCACACCATCCGGCTGAAAAGGTTAATCCCCGTACAGGGGACGGCTCACAGGTTTGAAACTTACAAGCAAGGTAAGAGTGGATAGAAGTCAGCCCAACTCTGCTTTGTGGTGCGCTGCACCGAACAATGCATATTTTACCAGCACACAAACCTTACATTTATTTTCATCATGGAAAAGGCGTCATGTTTATCATGACTGGAAAACTAAATTCTAAAACCTGGCATCAAGTGTGATTCCTTGTTCCCATGCTATTTCACTCAACATAATAACCTTGATCTGTACGACTATTTATATCCTTTTACATATGTGAGCTTTTCATGTAAAATTCCATGGCTGTCAGTAACTCTCAGCCTCAGCACTGTGCAAAGAAAACTGGTCTGGTCTGCAGTCGGTAGTTTGTCGGTTGTTGTGACAACCAGTACATTTTTTGATAAGCCTCACACCAATCTGCAGTGCTATTTGCGAAAGTTGTACCTGTTCAACTTAAGCTTGATGACGGATTCATTTTCAGAAACCCTACTTCTATTTAGCAGCATTTCAAACCTCACAGTGTTTCTCTTCATGCCTGAGCGCCGCCCACGCAGAATATGCACAGGGACTGACAGACCTGGCACATATTCTGTACATATACTTTACACGTCCCAAAATCCCTATCGCACTTTTTCGCGCACACACAGTAATCTAATCCCCTTCTTGCAAACTTTAAGTGCTTACTCAGTCCCTCTTATCTGGAGAGCGTTTCCAGAATTCTGCATACCGTTGTGTCGGCCCTTTCAGTCCGCTGAGCTGCACATTATTGGAACTAGCCGCTATACATACGGCACACACACTGTAGCTATAATCTATACTCACAGAAGTCAAGGGCGTTCTGAAAATAATCTCTTTGGACCTGCTTAAGCCAACTTTGACAAATGTGGATGAATGCGGAACTCAATACAGTCGGTGGAGAGCACCATCGTCAGTTGTGCAAGAAGGAACATTTCTCATGATTCAGGATTAAAAACTAAAAGTAAGACACTTCAAAAATTAGTATCAAGAATGCTTGGTAAAGAAGATCAAACAGGGGCAAAAAAAAAAAAAATATATATAAGAAGCTAAATCCCTTTAAATTGAGGTTATTTATTTTAATGCTTAAGGAAACCTTTTCATACGCTTTAATGTTTGACGTTAAAGGAAAACACCACTGTAACCCCTTATCTGTTTCTCTCGTTTCTGCACTCGAACAAGACACACACATGGTTATGAAAAGGGAAAATGATTAGTGAGTATTTGGCTGCGGTGTGCCAGTCAGTTAGAATGTTTTTACACATTTGATATTTAATTTTATCACTTGACACCTCTGAGGCAGTTTCCATTAATTTAAAAGCTCAAACCTGTCACAGGCGCCTCCGGAGACAGTGCCATCACTACTTGTAACGGTTACAGCAGGGACCTGGCTTGTAGCTGCTGGATATGACAGCCTGGGAGACTCATTCTATCAGCGCTAAACACCCCGGGACCCCGTGGGGGCCATGATGGATCTAAAGGTCTCCCTCTCCCTCTCTATTTTACTCTGTCTTCTCTCTTTCAGCCTCTAACCTCCCCGTATCTTCCTCAGCCTCCCCTCACACCAATTCATCCGCTCCTCTTCTCCAAGTGTGCTTCCGTGCCATCATTACTCCTTTTGCTTTGATCCATCTCTAAGGAGCCCGATTGCACTCTGGAGTGTATGCAGAGAGGCGATACAGATGCATGTGTGTGTGTGTGTGTGTTCGCACCTGTGTGTGCACTGAGGTGGCCTGTAAAGTGTGAGAGATCAGAGGGAGAGGTGAGGAGAAAGTAGGATTACTGCAAAGAGGAGGAGGAAAAGAGTAAATGAAAAGTGCACAGCCCTGTGAGCAGGCAAAAGGCGAGATGTGGTGTGTAGAGAGGGGAGGAGCAGGGGGAGGAAATGGGGTCATTTCCTGCCATTTAACCGTTTAACTCCACCGTACAACAGAAGTCCACAAATTTCTTTACGTACTATAATCTCCAAACTCCTTACTTTCAATGTCGCTGGCTAAAGTCAAATCCTCAGCCTTTGCTTCCTACTCCCTGCATTAACCGTCCTTCAGTCCCTAATTCTTCTTCCCCTTTTTGCTTTTTTCTTTATCTCCTCCCCTGTTTATCTCATCCCTCCCTCTTTCTCCGTCTCCACACACACAAATACACACTTTTTCTCTCTGTCTGTGTCTCTCCCTCTCTCTTAGCTGGGTCCTTGAAGACCTCTCTAAGCCGGGAGGAAGGAAAAGTACTTTTCTGCCTCATCAGCTTGCTAAGCCCAGTGTGGAGAAAGAACAGCTAAAGGCTCCTCAACTACTGATGCTAACAGCTAATGCTAATGCGCCCTTTGCAAAGCATGAAGGCCAGTGGGCTCGGGCTAAAGGCTAACGATAATCATACTTTACAGCGTGGAAGCCTGTGGGCTGTGAGCGCCGATGCTAAGAGCTACTTAGCCCAGGTGCAAGGACTGATCAACCGGTAAATGTTGACGCTACTGGCTAAGGCCCACATTATAAAATCGAAATGTCCTGTGCCTTCCTGCTTTGCATACGTCCAGCGTGCCCATGCACACATGTCAATTTTTGGACAACTGCATCCTTGCATCTTTTGTTTTCGGTCAAAATGGGGACAGGGTACCTTTGTCACTTAAGTGTGAAATGCAACACCAAATTTAATTTATTTTTTTTTGCAATTGCAAACAAAATCCCGTCTTATTTATTCAAACATAGCGGGCCTATTGAAAAAGCTACAGTTACTAGGTTTATTGCTCTAACCTTGATGTTTTTTTCATCCTCCATATTCATGCACTGGCTTTGAGCAAACAGGAACCAGGAAAAAAGAGATGAGTTTCTGGTCTCATTTCCCTAATTTCTGGGGGAATGAAGCACGGTGACAGCCCGTGGTGAATGCCTCTGCCCCTTTTCAACCAACCGTCGCACCTGAACCTCTCAAGACAGTGCCAGGTGTCTCACCATGTGAGACAAATTCAGTTCAAATGCCAGCTTAACTAAATTTAAATAAACTTCTTTAGCTGTGAAAAAAATAAACCCCCAGTTAAAGGTCTTAAAGTGAAACTGGCTGATAGAGGAAACTGAAGAAGACACACTCACATTTATATTAACACATGGATAATATTCCCGTGACACGCTAGATTATAGACGGAGCCGTTTGACAAGTTGTTATCGGAAACGGACAGGTGATTGGTTGAATTATCTGTCCGTCACTGTCTATCGTAGGCTAAACACAACAATTTGCAGTCTGAAAGCTAGAAGCCGGTGAGTGCAGTTAATAGGTACTCTTAGAGGCGACCCTCTTAGAAAGGACCGTTGTCATACCTAAAAGGCGGCAATCAGTGACCTGTGAGGTGAAGGCCTCACAGGTCACTGATTGGTGAAGATTGGTCTTCACCTCCATGGATCAGCCACAAGGACATAACTTGCAGACGTGAAAGATGGACTGTCATGTAAAGTCGAGACTCACCCGAGCGGTTATTTGGGGATGTCCTGACAGGGGAGACGGAGGGGGTTCGTGAAGAGGAGTAGGGCCTCTGTCGGTCTCGTTCTATTGTTGAGGCAGAGCCGACAAAGTGATACTGGGAGTAACCATCCTGCAAAACAAACATAAACAAACACATAAAGCAACTGCGCAAACACAAAATCTAATGTGGCTTTAATATTGTGCTAATAAATATACCATGTTCGTATTACTGACAACAAATCCATCTGCAGTAGATCAGAAAAGATCACATACACCTGTTGTGCAAGAACTTCTGTTTGAATTCATTAACTGAATCTTTAGCCCAAAACATATATTTTATAAAAATAATGTATTTCAATGGTAAGCGAATAAGGCATTTATTGCAGACATTTCAAGACAAATATATATAACGGTCACATGTCTACACGTACAATCTTCCGCACACACCATAAATTAACAAACACCAACTCTTAGCTTACAAAATATCCCAGCGACCATGCAGAAAAACAAACAAAAAAAATAAATTACTACAACTGACTCGAGCATAATTACTACCAAGCCAGTGACTTTGTATGTGCATTAGTTTAGCAGTGATTGGAGCAAAGCCTTTTTCATAAAAATGGATTATGCGAGTCAACAACAATCACAGAGCTGGAACCAAATTCAATTTAGCATTAAGATAATTGGGCACCTCTGAAAGCAAAGCAGACGCGGATGATAAAAGATAACGGAGACATATGGCTGTGGTGGTGACTGTGGGAGAAATGAGTCACTTCAGTGCAATAAGGCTGGAGACGAGGACATGGAGGGGAGGAGAATGAGACGACCAAGGGATGGAGGAGATGAGTAAGAAAGAGAGGAAGGCAGGAAACAGAGAGTGGTAGCCGAGGAAGACAAAAGATGACAGACTAATGAGAGCAAGAAACGGGCGAGAGAGAGAGCAATGACAGGATAGTAAAGATAGAAAAAGGAGGAGAGAGGTAACAAGAAAGAGAGGAGGGTGAAACAGAATTAGGCAGGCGTTAGCACCATCCTATGTCCTCCGCTGACTCTCATTTCCTGGAACAGCACTGCAAACTAATAGAAAGCTGGATCCTCTGACACACAGCAGTTCAAAGGTAGCTCAATTCTAGTCTCCACCACCCCTCCCTCACTTTCACTTCATCTATTTATCCACCAATCTGTCTTTTCGCTCAACTTGTTTCACATCCTGGGTCCTCCCTGCAACCCTCCTCCCTCCCGACAAATCTCATGATAAAAAAAAAATGTAACCTCCTTATGGTGCACTGGATGGCTGTGAAATTGGACACTGTCAAACTGTCATACTGCTCAAAAATGAACACAGTCACTGAATATTGAATGCTAAATGCACTCTGCGGAGTGATGTGTGTAGCGTGCTGTCTATATTCCTGGGGCTCAAGAATGATCTGCAGGCGTTCTTAAGGGTCTCCCCGAGCAAAAACGTGTCGTAGTTAACCTCCATGTTTGCGATTAACAAGTGTTACCATAGTTTCTTTTCTTGTTTTCATCTTTAAGGATGGTCAAGCCTTTACACTGCACTGATCTGATGTTGCTATGCACTGATATTCTGGATGAGCTTGTTCTAGCTTTCATTGATTTTGGGATGTTTATGGTGTGAAGTACTCAAACTCACAACTCCCCACAGTTCAGTGTGACAGACTGAAACTTTGGGGGATTTAGCAGCTTTGGCTTGTCATGTGTAGCATTCCGGCCAACTAATGGGTGAAATAACGGTGCATTCACATACTCCCTGAGTGGTCTCATTTCAGGAGCTGGCAGGTGATGTAAGTCCTTCAGTATATCCATGTGCTTTTAAGTCGTACCGCGGAAACAACACGAACACTTTAGCAAGAGTTTATGCTTTTAAACAACACGTCGATAGCACTGGTGGTATATAAGTAGGGACAAATCCTGCATGACCACCCCATAGGATTTCAGAGCAGCGATTTTGAAGCCAAACATGGGTGGCAACGGTTATCTCTGTCTCGCCAGTGCCTGACTTCGACAAACTCCTGGCTAATTCAAATGTGGGCAAACAGGTGGAACATAAATAAGCTGAGTGGGTGATGATGAGGCAGACAGCTAGCAACCTGAGACAGCAGCCAACCGTCACTCGTAGCCAGGCGGAGTTATTAGCCTTTAAGTCCAAAGCACGTAGCCTGGGAGTTACTCTAAACTTTTCTGCGCATGGTTGTGTACCAAATTGTATTTTAGGTTATTTCGACATTACATGAACACACACAGATGAAAAGCACTGAAAAGCAAAAGTTTAAATGGGGACAATTGCAGGGGTTCAGTATTTGGAGCATATTTTTTTATGCAACACATAAAGTGTACTAGGAAACCTTACACTAAAAGCAAACGAAACCCAAACATCTGCAGACATGAGACCCATTACTTGATAGCGTCTCGGATTCTCACCCATCCCCCTGATCTCAACTACTTTTTCTTTCCACCCACTTTCTTTTATTTTTTTTTCTCCCTCTCCACACACACCTTTGAGCTCCTACTGTAAGAATAAGAGAGGAAAGAAATAGAGAAGGGGGGTTGCTAGGCAACCAGTCTGCCTGTTGCTCCCACCATCGCTGCATGGTAAGTTGAAGGTCATGGGACTGAGAGGTAAAAAGCGATTACTGCCCCCAACAAATGAGGTGTGTACGTGTGTGTGTCTGTGTGTACATGTAGGTCTGGCTGCAGTCATGCCAGACAGCAATTATGGTAAAAATTGTAAAAGGTTACACATGATGAGTGGTGGGTCCCCTCTGGGTCTCACAGTCCGCTGAACATTGTCATATTTCAGTACTTCAATCCATGTCCCTTTCTCACTCATTTCACACTCAGATTTTGATATTTACAGCAGTGAGCGCTTCACTCACACATGATCCATCTGTCCTCACAGAAATAATATAGCTCTGACCTTTCCATCCATTATTTTGGCTGCTTGTGTTTCTGCTGATTTAGAAATCGACCTTTAAACTAGTGTTGCATTTATAGCAAACAGTCCAGAAATATGTAACTACGTACTGCAGCTCTGCCTCTTTGCCTTCCTGAAATACTGCCGCTTGCCTCGGCCTACCCCAACGAACCTCCGTCTCCTCTCTCTTTGTCTGCTCGCATCTAATACATGTGAACATCAGAGGGAAACCAGGCAGAACACAGTGGCAGCTTCTGAGGCCTGAGGTTGGTTTGAAGTTTTTTTTTTTTTTCCTCCCAAATACGCATCTCCTTCTGGCTGTCTTTTTCACTTTATGCTTTGCAGCAGGGGCGGATGAATTCATTTTAGCTGTCTGGAAGAAAAGCGTCTTATCATTTCAAACTTGGAAAAAAATCACTACAAGTTATGAATGTTTGAGTTATTGTTAAAAAAACAAAAAACTATGCATTTTATAGAAAAAAAAAATCTATATCACACTGTACCATAGCGCCTTCTCTGTCACTTCACTCCTGGTTAATTTGAAGACGCCTGCAGTCACTGGAGTCAGTTACAGAAGATGTGGTTTAAAAACTACGATTCACAGAATTCTAAACAAACCACCAGGCAGCAATTGGCTTTTGACCACCATTCATCATTCTGTGTTCTGATTTTATGCTGTACACTGCATGGTTTTGCTGCTTCCAGGCCACAAGACCAACTTCTTTATGTGTTGGTGTTTGGAGAGCGGCTCATTAGGAGCGATGGCTGACCCCTGGGTTGGTGGGATAGACTTTAATTGCTTGAGCTTTGGTTTGGTTGCACGGTTACACTGAACATTCAGTCACGTGTACACGCACTACAAATATAAACTGCAGACTCAATATAGTTCAACACATCGAGTTACTTTGTTGTGACAAAGTTGGAGGTCTGCAGCCCATCAACTGCAGCTCTTTCACTGCTGATGCTGCTACTTTTTGAGCCATTAATCTGTGCGGTATCTTGTTTTGTAGACACAATTTTGACAAACAGCAGTGGTAAAAACTAAGCTCACGGACAACTGATGTGACTACTATATAACAAAAGTCAAGTCATGTTTTGCCAGTTAAATGCTTTTATGCATTAGCAGCTATTTCTGAATCCACTGATCTGATGATGGTTCTTTATTCATATCCAAATATATGATATTAGAGATTACATAAGCAGTAAATTAATACAACTGTCCAGGAATGTTGCCACATACATACACTACATGAGACCACAAATGTGTGTTGACACTCATACCATGTACATGTGGGTATATATACAGTGTATCATATATTATATGTATTGATATTATATAATTATTGAACCCACCAGGAGCATCTTGAAGTAATGTTTGCTTCAATAAATCAAGGAGGTGATACTTTAACTACTGCGTCAGCTGTGTCAGTGGCGCATTTGTAATATCTGCAGCTTAAACTTTCCTTTCAAATGCACTCATTTCATTTGCGGGGAAAATCTTGAGCATTCCAGTTGCAGCGATCTCGCAAATGACTAGGATGTGCAATCAGTGACCTCACAAAAGCACACCGCACACCAATTTCTCACTCGCGTCGCACAAATACACCCACATTGTGAGTTACGCATCCCTGGAACATATTGTAAATCTGTCACACATGTGACAAACACAGCGTATCTCTGACCCTGAACTCCATCTGTCATACGTGTGTGTGTATCCGTTTTGGTGATTTGTGTGTGTTTGCGATGTGTGGACGCGCACGTGTGTATATGAGTGAGAGAGAGAGAGAGAGATAGAGATAGAGAGAGAGAGAGAGCATGTGTCTGATTTAGTGCCCGAGGCAGATCATTTATCAAGAAATGAGGCACAGCAGCCCAACAGAAGTTATGCACTGAACAGGGACATGACAAAGTGTAACTGAGTGAATATGAATTTAGTGTGTGTGTGTGCGTAAGAGAGAAAGAGATTGGGGATATGTTTGTGTAAGAGAGTCAGAGAGTTAGGTCCTTCTTGTCCTATTAAGTTTTACAAAGTGACCATGTTTCAGTCCCTGGTTTTCTGCAGAAATCCCCCGTTGTGCGGTGCTGCACATTTGCTGTTTACATAAAAGATGACCTGTGGCTTTCCTCCAAGGAACTGTAGATGAAATGCTACATGCAACAAAAAAGCCACACATACACGCTGGATGAGGGCACATCCTGTCAAATAGTCCAAATAAACTCGGGTAAAGTGGAGTTTTATTGCACTCTGGAGACTATTATACATGATTTATCCTAAAGCCAGTGCCAGTGCTACTGTTGGTACAAACAGATTATGGCTCTGGTATATTAATGACTGCTGCATCATAGATATTTCATGTCATCTCAGATCTTATTTTCATATCGAGCCACTCTTTTATGGAGGACACATTTTCTTTCCTTCTTTCTTTCCACTCCTCTCCCCCTCAGCCTAGCTTGCTCCCAAGGCCCAGCTGTAGGAAGTGATTAACTCTTCTTCCAAAAACCAAAAAATTTTATTAATTTTTTTTTTAAAAAACACACACCTGCAAAGAAACAAACACGCCCGTGTACCCGCACACGTAACCCTGCACCGTTGGAAAGCGTGTTTCAAAATGCTCTTATTACCTTAAGACTTCAAAGCAAAGAACAACTCTTTGCCAACACAGCTCACACTGACTCATTACTGACGGCACAATTCCCCCAAAACTACAAACAGCTTATTTTCGAACTACAAAAAAAAAAAGAAAAACTATGAAGTCATCTAATTTTCTTCTCTCTCCTCTTTTGCTACTGCGTCATCCCCCCTCACTTTGCGTTTGCTCACAAACACTTTGCAGAGACACCCTGCTCCACTCTCGTCTAAATTGTATGCTAATCCGTGTTTGGATTGGAGGCTAACAGGATTTTTTGCTGCACCTAACATCCATGACCTAATATGTCATGCAGGGATACTAGCAGCAAAGTCCCTTATTTTGAGCTCTGGACTCTGGTGATAAAGTCAAAGTGTGGCTCCTCCAATGCAACAATTTCCACAGTTACAAAATTAGGCTGCTTTGTCGCTATCCATGCAACTCAGGGAGCACACAGTAAGGTATGGCATCTATCACCCTTTTCAAGTCAGTTTTAGAGGGGCTATAAATAGCATACAGCGGCAGCTTAACTAACTAAACTACTTCGAATGTGCAAGTTAGACAACTGAAACTGGCTGTACTTCATTTAATTAAAGGCGTCCAACATGTTAATTGCATTATAAGATGTTCATCGTTCAGGGATTATGAGATCACCTGTCTTCATTATATTAGACTGAGCATGATGCCAGCACAGAAAAAAATATATATGAGTAATTCAAATAAAATAAAAGAACCTATGTCAGGGTTGGCTGCATGTTAAGGCAGTGTCTTTCATGTCTGATCACTGGAGTGTTACACCACCCAGTCGCCTGCATGCTATCCAGTGGCAATGATTAGAGAAGTGTGAAGCAGACGAGGCTCTAATGGGCTGCATGAGGATACCGATCTGTGGAATACAGGGGGATGAGAGGATGACGAATAGAAGAGAGCAACGCAGTCGTCAGGACATGTTGACGCCACGGGGCAGCCTGTCCTCATGTGACAGAATCAACAGTCAGATGTCTTTCACTTGTGCGGTGAGCCCATGTCAAATGCAAGTAAGGCAGTGGGTTAGACACGGCGTCGAATACCTTCCCTTTCATACGAGCCAGGAGGAAACGGGTAAGAGATGTTTCCAGTAGTTTCTAATGCAAAGCCTTCAATTACATTTCGACAGGTGTGTCGACACACAGGTGTGTTTGTAGTCTGACAGCATCTTTGAAAAGTGAGTTAGTCTACTTGAAATTCAAAAGGCAGTGCTGCTTATTTCTGGCGTAAACAGCTCAGTCATAAACAAAAGAGGAGAGGGAAACTTCACTATGGAATATAATGTAATTCATTTGAAAATTCTAAGGTCTAACATTGAATTAGAAGTTGGAGTTTGTTGTCTGTCTTTTGAACTGTATGAAGGCCATGACAGGAGAGCGATCACACTTACTGGCTCCTCAGTTTGGCACACGAGGGCACAAGTGGCCAACAAAAATGGAAAACACGACACTATCACCTCAAATGAATAAACCGTGGGGCGACTGAGCACCATGATTCGGGTGGCCAGCTCAGTACAATAGTTTGCAGCTCATCCTAGCTGCCTAGCCTCCTTGATGATAGTATCCCTTAGTGGTTTCCCCATTTAAATCCTGAATAGAGACTGCTGCCATCTGCTGCAACTAGATGGGCTATTGTCTTTCACACAGACACAGAACATTCAGCATGTGTCAGGTGGCTGTAGTCTTTGTGGTGCGCTGAAGTACTTTACGGTCTAGATACAGGTGGAGTCACAGTCGTCCTTCATTGCCAATAATTCTTAGATGTCTGCCTGGTAAGCCATGGTCTCTGTGCAGAAAGAAGTGCTTAAACCAGGGAGAACAGAGAGAGCAGGTACGCCTCAACACAGAGGTGCCAGATTCATGCCAGAGAAGGTCAGATTCTTTTTCGTCTTTGTCAATAAATGTCCAAAAAAAAAAAGGAAATTCGTCTAAATGTCCACCTTGGCTTGCTTTTGTGTTGTCAAACCTCCACTTTAATCTTCCTTAATTGGCTTAATTGACTCGATTTCTATCTCACTAGACACCTGCTACAGAGTTAAAACTGCCCAATTTTACAATATTTGAGTTGAGGTCATTGGTACCCGATGTTTAGAATATACATTTGTTCTTCTTAATGTGCCCAAACAAGGAAAATACAGTTGTGTATTCAAACGTGCACAGAAATAATCAGCTTCACTCTCTTAACTTCAATTCCTGAGGAATGAAAACATTTATAACCGAGGACACTTTCTTGGAATGTGTGACTTAAATGTCTAAAAGTTGCTCCGAAACGGATTGAGTCTCTGAAGTTTTTTGGTAACTGAATGGCAACTAACCTTGGTGGCAGATATTCACTCGACAACACTCGCTGCTGAAGAGTGAAAGGAACAAAACATCTGTTATTACTTTTAATCAAGCTGCAAGAGTCTGCAGGAATCCAACCTTTGAAAAGAAACAACAAAAGCTGGAGAATGTGGGTTTTTAAAATGAGTTTGTGCGTTTGGCACAAACAAACAGTGTGTACGTTCTTGAGCAGCACACACGCAACTATCATTTCTTTGGACCTTCCTGCTCTTTCCACTGTTTGTTTGTGCTGTCCTTTAAGAGCTCTGCATTAACCAACATATTAATGAGCTATACGGTTTCCTATTGGCCAGCAGCAATAACGCCATTCAGTCCTGATGATGGGCCAAATAACTGTTAGCATTGATGCTGCCTGTAAGTGAATGAGTGTGCATGCTTCTGTATGTGTGTGTAATGAAAGAAAAAAACAATAGAGTAGAGACTAACACAGAGTTATTGATCCCCCTGCCTCTGTAAACACTGTTGCTCGGTTGAGATGGTGCCCAGCAGAACCCCATTATTCTTTTGTTTAGATGTGGTTATGACTGACCTCAAGGAGAAAGCACTCACAGGCACATCTGTAACATGCGATACACACCATAAAAAAAAGCACGCGCCATAAAAAAATACACACCGGAGCACGCATTAGCGTACTTTTGACAGGACACAACACTACATTATGCAGCACCAGAGTAGCAGCGCCAGTCAATTCATCATTACGTATTTGTAACATACACACTGAATAATTTATATGCACATTCATCAGCTCAAACAGAAAAGAAAGGCCTGTTATAACCCGTACATAACGATTTTTTAATCGGGTAGGCAGGGCGTGTAGTAATTGTTGCTAATCTGTTTAGCACAGTGCTTATTAAACATTTTCAGACCAAGGATCACTTAACCCATAACACAAACACATATGGACCACCTAATTCTAAATGGCCCCCAAAACATCAACAGTTTCAGTCTCATATTGTAGTCCACACTGATTCTGTTGCACTACTTTGTTTTCAGGTCAACAACTGTGGAAAATCCATCTTCACAGTTGTAGGTGGGTGGAAACAGCCTCAACGGAGTCAGCCAGCTCATAATGCTCGGGCTGGACATTGAGCCAAAAGTCAGTCAAACCTTTCACCCTGAAAGTTGTCTTCAGTGTCCCATCTGATGCAGTGTCCACAAGGCTGTCAACCTGTCCTGGTGGAAGCTGGTTTTCTGATCCAGTCAAAGCTTGCATCTAATTCTGGGAAATGTATTCCTAGCTGTGAGTGTAGGTCTTGCAGGTGTTGCTTGAAGGATGCAACCGTGCTCCCATCCACATCCTCTCCGGCGGCGTAGAGAAAATCAGCAGGTGTCGGAAAACTAGCGAATTCTTTGCGATCGAGATGGCCACACCACAATTCCATCTTGAGGCGCGTGTCTTTAATTTTATGCTGGAGATTGAGGATACTGTTAGTCCTCCCTTGTGATGCCGTATTCAAAGTATTGAGAGTGCTGAAACTATCAGACAAATATGCCAACTTTGCAAGTCACTGGAAATTGTGCAGTTCAAATAGACGGGTGAAAAACACAAAAGAGTTTTGTGTGTTCACTTCCCATTTTTTCCACACACAGCTTTAAAATGTGTTGAGTGGTTTACCTTTTGATCTTGTTGACTACTTTCACAGACTCATCCAGCACCAGTTTTAGGCACTGTGGCACTTTTTTTTTTTTTTTCACATTTATTCAGTTGTTCTCGGTGGATCCAGCTGTGTGTAGCTGCTGCAGATGGTGCGACTGCACGAACACGCGCTATGGGACTTTTCTGTTTTCTAGTCATTGCATTTGCATCGTCATTGCACATCCTCCCGATCCACATTATTCTTCACAATGTAATCACTGAGTGAGTGAAAAATTGCTTCTCTTGTGGTGTTGTTCGTCAAGGAATGACAAAAGAGAAAGTCATCATACAATCAACCAGCATGAATGTATCTCATAAAACACAGCAGATTTGCTTCATTCCTCATGTTGGTAGACTCATCAAACTGTGTGAGAAAAAAAAATCCACTAGGTTCACCCTGGTACTCCTTGTGCTTAGTTTCTAGATGCCGCTTTAACTTTGCGAGTTTCATGACCTTGTTAGTCGACGACTTTCCTCTTCTCCAGTTCAGAAAAACCGTTCACCTTAGCCGTGGATTTTGTGCCGTCTGTATTCATGGGGAATGTGAGGTCTTTTTCAGCAAGATGGATGGACTGTGTGCGCTTGATGGGACTCAGAGGGAGTGCGCCATGAGAAGTGCTTCGGAGTCCTGGTTAATACAGACCACTGTACGTCTGTGCCCGGCTACGGGACTCTACGGGCAAACACACTCCGGTGGCATTTACATCTCTCCCTCAGAGGACAGGGAAACGCCATGCAATGTAATCCACTGTTGCTATGCAACTGGCCAAACAACCGCATCACCTTGGACATAGTTTTGCCAACTACTTTTGAACATTTGTTCATAATGCTAATTCTGTATTTTTTTTATTACACTGTTTATTTCATTTTACTAGATAATAATTATTTTTCATTTTATTTTTAAGAGTTTTTATGTGCAATGAAGCTACTGTGACCAAGTAATTTCTCTCGTGGATCATTAAAGTCTATGTAAGTCCAAGTCTAAAATGCTTGGGTCCTGTTGGTTGAGAGGAGGGGCCTTTGTGGATAACTCTGTTCCAGGGCATCCTACACCTTGTGCTGTTTTTCATGTTTTTTTTTAATTCCTAAACCATTTTGTCTACATCCTGCGCCCATCAAGGAGTGTCATTGCTATGGGGTGGGGATGCCTGATCTGGTCTGGGTGAGTAGCACATTTACACAAATGCCAGGTCCAAACATTTCCCAGCAGACCATTGTAATGTCACAAGACGGTCAACGTTATTTACTTCTCCTGTCAGTGGTCTCAATGTTATGCCTGATTGGTGTATATTATTGGTGTCCATGTAAATGTGGCCACTGTTAAGTATTTTGACATCTGTGGAGATACTGTGTGTGTAGCAAGGTGCTAAGTTAAAAGTCCACTTAAGGAAAACTATTAAACAGCAACTGGCGTGCAAAAAAATATAATCTCATGCACCAAATAAACACAATAGAGTAAATGTGATCAGTGGACAGAACACAAATGCTGCAAAATTACCAGAAATATACAAAAGAACCAGTGCACAGATTGAACTGCACATACCTTCTTGTAGAGGGAGCGCAGGTCTCTGTACTGCCACATACTGCTCAGGACTTGGGAGGCTGCCTTTACCACCTTAGCCGAGTGTCTGGAAAGAGACAGAGAAAGAGTGAGGGTCATTTCTCCTGGACGCCATTCATTTGGATAATGTTGCTATGTTATTCTGGCCTGTCTCGACCAGCTGCATGAGACGCGCGCAGGCCAGTGAGACTTTGGATTGCTTTAAGAGTAAGACAGCCATTGCTCATTTCAGCGGAGAATGATTTTCTTGTGTGAAAAGGGGAACGTTTTGGGATGAGTTTAAAACGATCCACTCTGCCATGCTAATGGTCCCATCTCTGCTGCTCAGTTGAAAAATGACTCTAGTAGGAGTCAGTTCACAAGCGCTGCCTTTCTAACAGCTTCAGAGGGACGCTCATTTCGATTTGGCTACAACAGAAATCCTTGTGAAAAGCCTTAAGTCTGAGTGAAACCGTTTTCCAGTAAAAAGAACAGAAAGAGTCCACAAGATTCAAACATGTAAAAAACGACATGCAAAATAAACCAAAGAGGCCCGCCACACACTACAATCTGAGCTGTTACCTTAAAAGAATATTTCAGTGGTGAGCTAAGTATAGTGCAAAAAACACCTCAAACAGCATCATCAAATGGTTTTTATCCGTGCCAGATTATGATTGCAGACCTTTTTCACAGCATGTCATAACAAATTGCTGCACCCTACTCAGCGTAGTCTTTCCATTGTGCATGATTTTTTTCCCCTACGTAGCTTACTAAGAAACACATATTATTAATTACACCTGTGCTTCTTTTTTTTTTTTTTTTCCAAGGACAAAAAACTCTGCCTTTGAGTAAAGAAATAAATTCCAGTCCGGGCGTAAGATCTTTAGAAATGAAGCAACAACTCTGGGATTGTCAAATCACGTTGCAGTTTGTAAGAACGGTATGTGATTTTGATTCCAAACTATAAGTTATAATTTAATCAGCTGATCAACAGTGGCTAACTGCTATATCATTGTGCTATAACGGCGATTTCCGCAATCAAGAAGTGTGTAATTGTGTGAATGGAGCATGCTGCTGTGGGTAATGAGCATTTATCTTTAGTGTACCTATCCCAGGAAAATGAAGACGTGAGGGCTATTAGCTGATAACTACACTCCCTGTGATACTCGCATTCGTGGAGGTTTCTTCCAGCACCTCATCTCTCTCTCTCTGTAATGGTGCCCTTGAGCATAATTCCCCAAATAGACTCAGTGTCTCTTCATAACAATAAATCAACATTTGACCTCCGTCTGATAAGACTTCGGTGTCATGGCAACCCCTGACCTGCTGGTTTCCATAGCAGCTTGGAAGGACACCCTGCTCGGTCTCCCATTACCACATCTGTGTTCCTGCCTTTACAGTATAATTTTACGTTTAAGCTACTGTTCCTTTGAGTGAATTATACCTTTCCACCACCTTTTTCTGAAAACAATTCGACAGTTAAGATTTTAAATCAAATGGCCCCTTTGTTGTTACTTCTGCTAGTTTAGACAAGTAGTACTAATGGAGGGGTCCATTCTCATAGAAAACATGCAATAATAAAGTTTACCCAACTTAGGACCCATGCATTTGCTTTTTCAACAGATGTCAAGTAGCAGGATATACATCTGTGACAGATGTATGCTTATCTTGTTTTCTCCTGCTGTTCTCTTCTATCTCTTTTCTGTCTCTATCTGGCCGGCCTTAGGCAGATGGGCTGAGTTTTGCTCGAGGCTACTTCCTGTTAAAAGGGAGATTTTCCTTGCCACCCTTGCCCTCTCTGGAGGTTTCAGGCCGGATTTTTGTAAAGCGTGATCCAGGAGGATCCAAATCAAATCTTTATGACTGATCAAACATCCCAAATAACATATTTAAGAGTCTCGACTCCTACCACACAGGTATGCCATGCTGTAGTGGAGTTGGTTATCCAGTGATTGCAGGGCCCTAACTGTAAGTGTCTTTGGGCACGGCACTGGAACCAGACTGACTCCTGATGCCAGGCCATCATGCAATACAGCTCTTGGTGGGAGAGTGTGTGTGAATGAGAGCCATAGGAAAACACTTTGAGTGTCATTAAGCTAAGTACAGATACATATAATTTCAAATTATCCAGTGGAGTATTGATGATACAGATACACAAAGCATGGTAACTTGAGACTGAGTGATAGAGGAAATCAATTTCGTTTATATATAGTAAAACATTTTCAATTGCAGAAACCCATTGACTTGACTTAGATGATTATGTGATGGTAGCAACAACTAAAAGCAAACCTAAACACTTCAAACATTTTACTACCACATCCACAAACTGGCATTTGTTCTCAACTTCAGCTGACTCACTTGTCTCCTTTGCTGCGGGCGATGCCGATGAGCTTCTCGATGCCGCCAGCATCGCGCAGAGCTTTTGCGTTCTCCATGTTCTTGGTGATGACTTCGTGCAGCGCGCAGCAAATGGCAGTTACAGTATCGTCTGACATGGCCTTGCTAGGAGGGCCTGTGGTCCCGGGGGTCCCACTGCTGGTGGCATTGTTGTTGCTGCTGCTGCTGCTACTTCCTGGTAACCGGTGGATCAGATCCCTCATGGCGTATTTACCTGATGTGTGTGGAGAAAAATGAAGGAAACATATTGGTTATATTCGTTTCTCTGCACACAATCTTGTTAGACATGTCTTGAAACAAGCTCTGGAAGATGGTTATTGGATTTTGGTGGAAGTTTAGCGGACAACCGAAGGGCAAAGATGGTACAGAGCAGGTAGATCTTTTTTTTTACAGGAACCACAACAACACGCTTAACAGCCAAAATGTATTTAAGTTCTAAAACTACGATTTCCCTTTTACTATTTTTCAAAGACCACGTACAGTGAGTGAACGCTTTGAAGAAACTCCATGAAGCTTTAGTTTGAGAGACTGCAAATCCTCTGACGCACACACACTAATTCAGACATACTGAGAATCCAATAAAAGAGGTGACTCCTGGTATTTTGGTGAAAAGGCTGGCGTATGAAAATATGAGAAAAATTAAAAAGTGACATTCAATGACTGTGTTGTTGGAGAGATCGAAGCAACAGAGAGTGGGAGTAATTAAGAGGTACAGGAGAAGCTGTCAGATTGGAAGCTTATGAACACAGTGAGTGTGTGGAGAAGATAAAGGCACTAATATTTGAAATGAAGGAGAGCAGAGTGAGTATATATATTTCAAAAGATGAAGCCGTCTGGATTACATGTAATCTGAGTTCATTCTCGCAGTATGGCAGTCCAGTTACATGCTGGATGACAGGTTTGACACACCACAAATTAATGGCGTCCTTAAAATAGAATACAATGGTTACTTGACATTTAAATACCAACATTTCCATATATTTGGATAAATGATTGTTCTTTAATTATTATATATAATATTATATACACTGATAATATACACAGATCAACCACAACATTAAACCCACACTCCAACCTAGACCAGACCAGCATAGCAATGACAATCCTTGATGGCAGCATGATGCAGCCTGACACAGACGCACACACAACAATTGTTCAGGAATGTGTATTTTCGCCACGATTTTCGAATCGATTGTTCTGGATTAATAACTATCAGTAAGGTTAAGTGAGGAGGTTTAGAGATACAGACGGCAGAATTCGGCAAACATTTTGGTGCACGTTTCCACTGCCATTGCAGGGAAGCGGGAAGTAGGATCAAAAAAGAATGGTGTCTAGCGCTTGGGTGGAGTTATTACAGAGCGAGCCAGATGAACCAGCGAGTCCTTGCATAGCCCTGTACTGGTATCATTTACACATAAAACCAATCTGGTGCGGTTGAATCTGCCAGGAGTCATAGCAACCCCCCCTCAGCATAGCTCTTGGGTCACGTAGGCACGCAAACCTCTCTCCACCACGACAAGGTAACAGCACAGGGGAGGGAATCATCACATTAGCAGAGATATTATTAAGACGGTAGAAGTGAGAGTTATTTCCAAGGTGGTTTCTAAGTAATCTCCACAGAAACTCATTGAGGAGTTTCCCATTAGACCAAGATATGAAGACGACTGAAAAAATTGGAGATAATGGAAAGATCAGAGCAAATAGGTGGCAGGAACAGATCACAGTGTAGGAACTAAACGCATGAGAGGAAAGAGGTGATGCTGCGCTGACTAAGGCTGTGCATGGAGATGAATCAAACATGAGCAGTAGTCAAAGGGGAAGAAACGCTATGGCCGTCATAAAACCTGTCAATTACACTTAAATCGCGCTGAGTGCCTGATACAAAACCCACAGGTTATGCTCCAGATAAAGAACAAGCAATCTGAATGTGGAGGGGAGCATTGAATAATGAAGCATGGCTGAACTCTGATTAAGTTTTAACAATGTCTATGACTCAATAGAAAGACAAGGATGAGCCTATTGCTCCGGTGCACGCACATACACAAAAAAAGATTGAATCAGCGTGGACTTTGGGCCTATAAAATAAAGAAGAGCTCCTCACCGTGACTCATGTCTCAATTTTATGCAGGCTCAAATGATAAACAGGAATTGCTGTTGTAAGTGGTTAAAACATCCTCCCTGGCAGTGCAGAATACAAAGGACAAAGTACTGAATTTGCAATAAAATGCTCTTGGATTTCTTTGAGTTTTTTCACCACCTCCAAACAACTCATTTCCACAGTACTGTACAAAAACGACCAAATTCTTATATAACTGCCACTTTGCATCAGCGGCCCAATCTTCTGCAGCCCATGGCGCTACTTTGAATCTATTAAGTCTTAGTGAAAAATAGCATCCCTCTTTCCCATCTTCCTTGTATTCTTTATTTCCTTTTTTTTTTTCATCACCGTAATATTCACTCAAATCATCCGTTTATATTATGTGTATTGAAGAGTATCTGGAAAGTGCTGAAAACAGGAAAAGGCAGAGGGAAAGTCGCATTAGCTTTGTCATTAAATTCACAAATATCACAAAAACAAATGGAAAAAAGTGTACCTCAATATTTTTTTTTTTCGGCATTTGTCCGCATAGTTAAACACCACAGGGCATCAAGATTGTACAAGACTAAAACGGTTATATTCTTGCAGCTGAATATTTTATTATTTCAGTGCGTGTGTTGGGCCCATCACCAGCCCTCCCTGGGAGCTAGTTTGTTGATCTTTATTGAGTGGAGTGACCTTGTGTGGACAGTGTTACATCTCATTGAATAGAGGGGGAGATCAAAAGGCCAGATGAGATGGACAGAGGAAAGGAAGCAGTAAAGGAGTAAAGGATCCTGTGCTTTACAAGTCACCTAACTTGAGATTAAGGGAGTCCAGAAGGTTTCTGTGTATATCACAGGAGAGATGTGAGAGTCCATGAATGCAAAGGTGTAAAAGGGCCAAGTCAAAGATAGAGCACATCATGATAGAGTGAAATAGTAGTACAGCCTTCTTAGGCGGGACTCATCAACTCTTCTTGATGTGACCCAGCACGAGCTGGTAAGTGACTCCACATGTACATGTGATGTTCGGTAAATATGAATGAGACCGTCTCCAGAGTCGGGTAAGCGGACCCGGCCCTTGAAAATCACCATGTCAGTGCAAGATCCACTGACCAAGGACACCCAACACTAACAACATTATGTTGCCACAGGACACCCTCAGAAGGACCACGTCCATTCCTTGATGCCACAACTGTTTTGGATGCACAAGGGACACCTACTAGAAAGGTGGTCATAATGTCATGCCTGATTGGTGTACATGCATGCACAATCACAGACGCACACGCACACAAACTCCACCTAAACAGGGGCGGTTGCCAGTTAATTGGCCAAGTGTTATCACAGTCCAGCAGGCTGAACACAGGTTAATGTGTGCTGCACATAAGAGGAAGACTCATTATCTGAGTGACTTGAATCAGGCTGACTAATTTCCCGACTGATTTATTGGCTGATGACTTGCTTTATTTAATGATCGGGCTAATTTCTGAGTGAATGACTGAATAATTTACTGATTGCCCGCATGACTTATTTACCGACCGACTAATTTACTGACTGAATGACAGATAATGTAGTCAGTGAATGACTGGCTGATAAAGTGGGTGAGTAATTTATCAACCGGCTGACCGCAGGTAATAACACAACGAGAGTAGCTATACAGAAAAGACACATATCTGTCTGAATATTTTCTGATAAACTGCCTCCAGCATACCTCTAAAATATCTTTGCATAAATGTCTGTGTGTGCACAAAGGTGAGTCCATGCATGACCCCCTCACAGCCTCTGCAGCACAACCACATTCAAGGCATGTGGGGGAAAGTGCATAAAGGAGGGGATGGTATGGAAGAAAGAGTTGTGCATTGCTCATTATTTGGCTTTCTGTTTCTTTGTGTTAGTTGTTGTGAAGTTATTGGTTTTGATGTGTAATGGTTTGATTTTTTCTTATGTTTACTCTTTAGTTTTTTCACAGTATTCATTATAGGCAAATATTCATACTCTGCATTGTAATAAATAACCCAGATGCAGCAAATCCAAAGCAAAGCCGTGGTCAGATGCCACTTCAGCCTACATCTAGCCAATATGATGTCCATATCCTGCAAGAAGCTGAATTACAGATGAATATAAATGAGCGGGAGGTGCTTCACTTGTCAGTATAAAATTTGACACATGTTATAGGTTAATCTTTTGGTGTGCTCATTACCTCGCTGAAGAGAAAACTAGAATGCTGTGATTTAATTACGTCTAAATATAAACTCTCAGACGTCGTAGTTGACATCTGACTAATCTGACTGTTTTGGAATAAGTATTATCATCACTTGCTATATTGTTCTACATGCAAACAGGAGCCAAGCTAAGTGTCAAAGCCAGAAGCAATTATACCCGTAACGTCACAGAGATCATAAGGGATCACACATGAAGGAAAGGAATAAAAGAGCAGAGGAGCAAATTAAAATGGATGGATTTTTTTTTCTTTTTATGAGTGGGCTGCGGCTCATTCTGCTTTAAAGTTGTGTGGCGACACAGGCGGCGCCTCCACATGCTGGAGCGCAATCTCCCCTTTCCACTTACATCCACTTTCTCTGTCGCCGGAATGTGAGCTACACCTGGAACATGTCCTCGAGGAGAGAAACAAGCCCTGTGCTGATCACTGCACAGTCTAATAAACCTGTATTACACAACCCCCCCCCCCCATCTTCACCTGGGAGGCAGAGCCGGTAATGTATTCCTGCGCTTCATTCCCTCATGTGTCGCTAACTCCCGCCGAGCAGGGCGGGCTTCATCAGGGCCATAATGGCTGATTTGATTTAAAGAGATCCAATTACTCTCAACAATGGAGTGATTTGATTGTTTACTGACAGAGAAAGGAGAGTGTTATCGAAGCAAAATTGGAGGTAATTGTCTCAGGGAGATGTGGGGGAAAGATGAAACGGCTTGATTGGTTGTGGCGTCCGACTGTCTGAGAATAAAAGATGGTTAATACACAGTTATCAGTGACTGGGTTGGGGGTCCCTGAAGTGGGCTGCTGGGCGCTGCATCAAAAGCTTCTGGCTATTCTATGTATGTAAAGCTCTTCAGGTTGATCTGTACATGCTCTGGGCTGAATGAAAGCCCATGATACAACGGAAGATTACTTCCCATAATGTCCACAGACATTAGCTGCCTAAAGAGGCCTAACTGGAACACTTTTAGACAACATTACAGACACATACCTACGTTG
The DNA here is from genome assembly GCF_022458985.1 of Mugil cephalus. Taxonomy (NCBI): domain Eukaryota; kingdom Metazoa; phylum Chordata; class Actinopteri; order Mugiliformes; family Mugilidae; genus Mugil; species Mugil cephalus. The sequence continues at coordinate 15,783,337 of NC_061787.1, forward strand.
AACTAGCGGGAATTCTCAAATAAGTGTGTTCATGTTTTCGATTTAATGTGTAGGAAGCCTGAACTGAATAGGCAAATCTATTCAGTTGGTGCAACTTTTTATTGTTGCACCATTGTGTAGCTAATTCAGGGCCAAAAATAATCTTTCTGTGGGAGACTTAAATCAGCAGTGCATCCCACCACTGACAGGGGGCGCCAGACTGAAAGTAAGAATATTTTTTATTGAAAAAAGTGATGCGGGCGACATCCTCTGAGATCTCAAACTGAATATAAGATCATACGTCAAGATTACATGGACACACAGAGAGAGACTTTCTCAAATATCAATACAGCAAGAAGGAGGGAGGAGGGAAAGGGCATTTTATTGACTTTAAAAGTAGGTATATTCCCTTTATTATAACAAAACAAACAAACAAACAAAAAAACGATGGCCTGATTAGCCACTGCAATATCATGTGCATTGCTTTTCAGTTTGCAAATTAATAAATAAGACGTGGAGCAGAGTGCAGACATGAAACTCAGCAGGCTTAAAGAGGTCAAAAAAGGAGGCAAATTGGAAAGAGGCATGCCGTCGCTTCCCAGTTCTTAAATAGTCTGCCTTCCTGTGTTTGATGCTTTTCACACCAGCTATACCTCCCCCTCTTTCTGTCTTTGATGTCTGTAGGTGATGAGATGAGATGAAGGAGAGAGTGGGAAAGAGGGGAGGAAAGGTGGGGATGTTTTTTTTTTTTTTTTTTTTTTACCTGTGGCTTCGTTAAACACGTCTTTCACATGTGAAAGCGATGCCTGCCTGGGAAGACGCATTGAGCCACACACATATTATATTGATGCACACTCTGACAGTGGCAGAGAACGGGGAATTCATTTATTGTGAAAGTTGGATAAAGTTGTGCCGCACAGCTTCTCCATGCCGATTAGCGGGGTCCATTTTCTTCAATAACAACATTGTCATTTTAAAATATGGAGCAAAACTGAACGCATCTATGAACATGAGCCAAATCCTAGAGGAACAGCTGTAAGAAACTCTCATAATCACACAACAGGACTTTCTCCCACCCCCCCCTCTATTTCTCTTTATTGCGCTCTCTTTCTACTTCTCTATCTGTCGTGCTCCCAGTCTGGCACAGTGGAGCAGAGGAATGCCAGAGAGAACAAAGTGTGCTGATAAAAGACATGCCAGACCCTCGCACACACACACACACACACACACACACACACATGAGAGATGCATCCCGAAGGCAACAGAGAAATATCATAAAGTACTGCTGCATCAGGGATGGAGACGCGTGTGTCAACTTCGTGTGAGTCAGTGGACACTGTCTCTCAGGCTGCTAGGCTTGCAAACTTGCTAATGCTTATCATTGTGCAGTCTGTTGACAGCAACACTGCCAAAATATGTAAAAACCGGCATGGGTGACAGAAGCTTAAAATGGACATTCTCTGGTGTTCCAAATATTCTTGACTTTGCTGGAAGGCGCACAACAATGGAACAATGGCGTCGGCAGCACGGTGGCACAGTTGGTGGCAGTGGTGCCAACTGTGCCACTGGAACCAGAAGGTCCTGGGTTCGAATCCTGAGGGGTTTGATTCCTGCTCTGGTTTCCTCCCACACCAGAAACATGGGTTCTAAGCGCTAGGTTAGTGGTGGAACATTTGATTGCAGTGGTTCCATCCGACCATGTAATTTAGTTGTAAAAGTAACATGTGTAACAACAAATAAAGCACTTTGGCAATGTAACTATTTTCCCCCTGCTTAGCTCAATCTATGACAACGTGAGTTTGTGCGTGAGGACAACATGACAAGATCAAAGGCTTGAAACCGGGCGGGTTTTCTACACCTTCGCATTTGCATATTGCAGTGGCTGACCTCGAATGAACACGCACTCTGACGCACACACACAGAAACACACTTGCAGTCGTGCAATTAGTGACATCCCCGTGGCGCACTGCTTTGGTTTCCACAGTAACACTCCCCGGCACTGACGCCATCAAGGCGAGACACAAAGAGCGAGAGGCTGCGAGGGAGGGAAGGGGGAGGCTTTACGAGGCTTCGCGTCTGAAAACGGCACGGAAGGGAAATGGAGAGGGAGGAGAGGGATAAATGAGGGGAGGAGAAGGAGGAAGTGGGGAGAAGGGATAACAATGGTGCTAATTTAGATGGAGAAATCCATGGTGTGATATTCATGCTGAAGACTGGAAGGTGGGCACTACGCCGTACCGGGCAAAGTGAGTGGAGGAGAGCAGGAGGGGAGGCCAGGGAGAGGCGGGGTGGGGCCAGAGGAGGAACAAAAAGAAACAGGAACAGAGGTGGTGGAGGATAATAATTGTTTCTAATATTATTCCTTGGATTCTCACAAAGTCTCTCATTATTTATCATTTCAGACGTCACACGTGTTGAATTTGTTACCGCAATCAGAAGGTAAGTTCAGCGACCAGCAAGCAATCAGAAAAAAAAAAGCGTAATCAGCATTCTGAAGGTGTTTTTATTTGATGTGATTCAAACTAAAAAAAAAAGATGAGAAATAGCAGCTTGCACATAAGAGGACATCCTGATTAAACTGGGGTGTGCACTGCAACAAGCACATGAAAGAAGTGGTCTTGAGCCACTTGTTTGATGTTGGAGGTCAATTATTGTAGTCCAGATGCAGGAAGGTGGCCAATCTGGTGTTTAAAGGCCGATTTCTACTGTCTCTGCTTAAAGCTTCTTCTTGCATGTACATTAATAACACTATGAGCGATTCTAAAAATTCCATGGTTTTAGCATAACTCAGCAGTGACACATATTTGAAAAACATTAATCAAAAGGTTTGATGTTCAGCTGCACTTATAAGCAACACATTTATTTGAATCCTCATTACAGAACATCATATTAGGAATGTTTGGAATTAACCTGACTTAACCCCTTACGACAGACTCCAGACACTCAAATAAATTTAGCAGTTGCAGCAAGTCACTTTGTGCAAAAAAAACAAAAAAAAAACCCCAACACATTAATTCATTTAAATGTCGCAAATTAATACGGATTTCTGAATTAAAGGCCTTCTTCATTGAACACTAACCTTGGCTCAGATTCGGTTGTAATGTGCGTGTAAAAGGCTGCTGTATTTAGAAAGACAAAACAAAACAGTGCAGTGTCATTTGGCATTCAAGCGCTGTTCCCAATTCATGTGCGTCAAATTACCATCTGTAAGTAAAAAGGGAAGAATTGCGCTGACAGACAGTGTAGCGGTGAATGGGACTCATTTATTGCTACACAGGCGTACAGTGCATTATGCAAATCAAAACTATGAAGGGGGAGAAATCAGAAGAGAGAGACACACACACACACACACAAAAAACTACAGATGAGAAGAATGATTCTCAGCGACATCAATATGCCACTAAATCACATTACAGAGGGATTGGAATATAAGCATACATATGCGGTTAGGACTTAGCTGTCAGCGTGCCCGCTTCTATTTCATCTTCTTAGACTCCTTATAGCCTGACGTGGCCTCTTTCTGCTTTTTCTCCTTTATCCTTCTCTAGTCTTGTGCCTCTCTCGCTCCTTCCCCCTTGCTTGTCTCGCTGCTATCCAATCATACACTGCTTTCCAGAGGATCTGACTCTGAGGTTATTGTGTACGAAAGATGATTCTCCTCTTCGCTCACTCTGCTGAGCTCTCATGCAAACCACCATTCCCCCACGGTGGTGCTGCCAAACTCACCGGCGCTAACAGCTTATGACACGCCATTGCACGAGTTTTAAAGGGACAAAGATTTGTTGTTTTTTTTCGCTTTTCAGAAAGAGGTGATTTGACCGGATTGGTCATGCAAAATCACATCATGATTAGATGGCGCGCTCATCTTACAAAGACACACAGGCTGCTCCGTGAAATTGCTTTGGGTTCAACTGTTGTTTTGCAGAAGTGCACGGTGTAAAGACAGAGGTGCTCGAATTAGAGGTTAGAGTCACTGCGGTGAATACAGCTTGCGAACAAGGGCCAAATAGGACTTGTCCCTTGGAAGTGCCTGGCCCTTGCCTCTTTTCTGTCGACACGTATCAACTCACACCTTGCCAAGAGCAAAGACCGAACCCTGAGTGATCCCGCTCACTTTTCTCCTCCTCTCTCCAATTTTCTCCCGGTATTTGAGATGCACTTCCTGCCTTTCTGTGTCATGAATGCCACTGACTCATACTCAAATCGCTTCCTTTTTGGCAACAAAATTGCTAATATTAGCTTTTATGTGGCTTTTTAAATGTTAGCTAGCTAAACAGAGTCATACCAACATTATTGTCTTATTAGACACACCATATGTCGCAAGAAATGCCAGTATTGAACAAATGAGACCAAGAGAAGGCTTGTGTTATACTAAACACTCACTGAGAATAAATAGCACTGCATCTCATTAGCCAGTCTGCAGAGCATAGCAATGTTGGATTATATGACCAAAAACTCAAAGGCAAATCAACAGAGTGACTTGTATAGACACTTTAGTAAAAGGCCAATAACGATTAACAGTGAAAGAACAATTCAATGCCAATCAAGCATGGAGTTGTCTGTCGATTTCAGAAACCTGTATATGACCTTGTCCCGGTTTCTCAAAGCCAGCAAGAAAGAAAACATGAAATTCATGCATGATGTATATCTAATCCTGGTTTCTGACTGATGCTGTCTACCTGCGCTAACGTGGCTGCAGCCAAGTGACCTACCTTAGCTAAGCTTAGCTTAGATAAGAAAATACTTTCATCATTTGTTAATAAAATGTGTATACTTTAATGTGTCTCCATCAGTCAGTATTTTTCCTGTTAATGCTCAGGAATAACACTGGGAGAGCATCTCATACACAGTACTTAATCTGTGTTATGTCATTTAGACTAGCAAAATAACATGTTACTTAGACTTAGTCTCAGGCTTAGCATGTTTTTATGCTAGTGAATGTGACAAGCGTATGTTAAAATGAAAATGCCAAATAAATTAGTGTAATAATAAATTCTTTTCCCTGGGAGTTTGCAAATAATTATATTAGTCAGTCAGCCTTTGTTTGGATTTGCCTCTGTGAAGTGCAAATTCATCACAATGTTGGTCATTCTCAATGTGACTCTGTCTCTCTGCTCAAGAAGCTAACAGCCATAAAAGTCTAATAGTTAAAATGGACCTATTGATGAACAGAGAGCACTTTAATTATTTGCAAAGAAAAGCAGACATTGTTCTCACTATACGTCTCAAAGTTTAGCTGGAATATATATATATATATATTAAACTTCACTACGTTTATTCAAATGTTTGGTTTACTAGCTTAAATGAAAGAACAACTTCTGTATGACAGTTATAAAAAATGGTCAGCTGATCGCTTACTTCCATATTTAATCAATAGTTAATTTTCTTGCTGCACATTGTAGATTTGGAAGGCAAGCCAGTAATAGCTTCTTTCAAGCTCCTTTTGACAAAAAAAAGTTTCTTGCAAGGACGAACTTTCTTTTTTCTATTTTAAAAAAACAACTACAATAAAAACACTTAAAAATGAAGTCATTCGAATTCATGCGCCTCTGTGTGAAGGCTTGGACGCCTGAATTATTCTGTAATCTCTAGCCAGACCATCACAGCAGGGGGTGTGTTGAGCTTTGCCAGCGGCATTCCTTGTTGTTCTTACAACATTCTGCAAAAAAAATAAAAAGAGAGGCTACAGAAGCCCCTTCCCTGAGATCGAGGGTAGCGGGGTTGCTATAGAAACCACCGGGCCCACTGGGATGCCAGGATTATCAGAGATGCTAGTGATAGAGGGAATTGATGCCACACATATGCACATGCACACACGTACAGCCCGGGCACATGTACACGTGTGAGGTTTGTTTATGTCAATACATCAACAGGGACAAAAAATATCCCTGATCCTAATGCCACATGAGGACAGGTGATACATAAGAGTCTTAATATGTCAGGTTAACCAGCAGCCCCTAGTCCCCAGATGTGTTGGTGCTACCAGACTGACTGAGGCTCACTCATTACTTTTCAAAGCCCAATGCAAGCATTTGATCTGCTAGTCCCTTTTGCTACAGTAACTCTCTCGCCAACTTTGTTCGTCTCTTCTGACACTGACTGAAAAGACACCATCAGATACACACTGATCAAGCATAACATTATGACCACCTTCCTAATACTGTGTGGGTGTCCCTTGTGCCTCTACAGCCGTTCTGACTCCAGCGGTGTCTGGCCGCAGAATGTTGTTTGTGTGGGTCTATAGGTCCGATCATAGGCAGGATAAAGATGGATGCTCGAACACCTAAAGTCGCAAAGTCAGCGCAAGTCCCCTGCTGACTGAAGTATAGGTCATATGCTCAACCTGCTCCATGTTAGCGGATGGGTGGAGTGGATGGGATGGATACGTTTCATTTTAGTTGGTTCAGGCCAACGCCTTGTGCTGTTTTTCTTTGTCGGGAGTTGTCCCTAAACCCTTTTTGTGTGCGCGCCTGTGTTAACCTGCATCCTCCTGGAGATGGCTGCTGCCCTCAAGGAGTGTCATTAAATTGTCACAAGATGGTCAGTGTTATTTACTGCTCCTGTCAGTGGTTTTAATGCTGTGGGTGATCAATGAATGTTTGCCGGAGATCCACAGAAGCTTTCAGCTCGTTATATAGACTCGACCCTGTGATTGCAAATTAACCGCCTCAATCAATACAATTATTTGGGCCAAAATCACACTGAAGACCAGAGGTTCACCACCTTGCAAACACAGCCCAAAGCAGGCGGAACAGAGGTGATTACAACAGAGACTGCAATTGAGTATTACAGTGCAGGTGTCATAAATTCATATGACTTCGGCTAAGACACGAGGAGATTTTATGTCAAATGCACTCACCGATGAGCTCCTTGTTCCTGATGTCGAGGGCCATATTTCTGAGAGCAGTGGCGACAGCGCACACCACTTTGTCGTTGTCTATCCTCAGCAGCTCCACCAGGATTGGAAGTCCCTTCTCTTTGCGGACAGCGGCCCGAATGTACACTGACCACTGACGGGGAGAAAGTGCGAAAGAAAAGGAAGACAGTTAAACAGCACGCATATGATAGTTCAACTAGTTATTTACACTACATACTGTATGTTTTCTCTGAATGAAGCGGCTGCGGTAGGGAAAAAGGTAAAAGAAGCAAACAGAGCTCAGTGGTTGAGGTCGAACGGAAGATGTTATACTCAGGGGCAATCTGAGAGCGGGCTGAGGCTCACAAGTGATATACTGGGAGAGGGAGTATTATATGAGCCAAAGAGACGAGTTTTTGGAGCTTGGAGACCACTCTGTCCTCCCTCAATAACCATCAAGGTCCACTAAAATGGGCCACTCGACCCTGAGCTGCTCAAATGATATGGTCTTATGGGTAAGATATCACAAAAGACTGGAGAGGTGCTAAACAGCAACAAAAAAAAAAAGGGTGGGTGAAGGTGAAGTGTGAACCTGGAGGCTTCTGTCAAATCAATTAATGATCCTTTCTGGGCGTCTGAAACTGTTTTAATTCTGGGCTCAGAATACAGGTACTTCCTACCTGATTTGTAAATCAGGTGGCATGCAGCTATTCTTCCATCTGATTTCAAACTTACAGACGCAACACGGTTAACAAACTATAACGCAACACACACTTAACAGTGTTATCAAGCCAGAACAGGGAGAACTGAATGGTCTACCTCTCGAGACATTAAGCTGAAGTGGATGTGAGACCGCAGTTCAACGACTTGCTGTGAAGGTTATGCAGTCATTCTTTCCATTTTTAACCCCTTTAAAACTTCCCTTAAGGCTAGAACCGCTCCCACTAGTGCTCTCCAATATGAACACATGACTCATCCATTACTGCCATATAGGTGCTTCCATCAGTCAGATCAAACTCCCCAGAGTGTTTAAGATTGGAACCTTTACATTACTGCAATAATTGCATTGCCAATGAGCAACATTATGTCCTACAGAACACATAAAAACATGGAGTTCAGCTCAAAATATTTTCAAAGTCAGCAGGATGCGGCGGCGAGCGAATGGGCGGCTATTTCAGCTGATTGTATCTTGAGTTGGGTGTTGTTCTGTGGGCTTTACTGGAACTAAATAAGCCCCAGAAACACGCACCATCCACCTTATTGTCCTTGTTCATACTTAACTCCTTTTTTTCCACATTTGACTTTTGAAAATACATTTATCATTTGGCAAGGCCACTTTAATCTCCTTATCGCATAAGAGAAGATAAACCAGCACCGTGTTCTGGACTAAATCCACTTTTGGAAATGGACTGAATTTATTAAGGATGTAGGGGAAGAAAATTTCATACCAATTGATACTTTTAACTTGCTGGATGTGGACATGTCTGGTCCACAGGCACACATAATAACAGCCTTGCTGGTACACATTCATGTACAGACTTAAGGAGTTTGTCCTATAAGTCTGTGAAAGTTCTCAGTCATCTTGGCCATAGTACGTCCAAAAAAAGCTGAAACAAGGGCAGCTGGAGTTTTAGAGTTTCTCGAGGACGTTCAAAGTTGTTTCCAAGGAGCTCCACAAGATAGTTTGTCCTACATGTCAAGGGCGATGTCTGGTCAGGTGGCTATTATCAGAACTTGGATGAGATGGAGTACATCCAACAAACAGCTCTTTTACCATCGTCACTTGCCAAAGAAAAAAAAGTCGATGGATTTATATTTTCACAAGTTTTGCAATCAAAATCCGAAGCTTCACAGGTCATAAGTCAGTTTCCCTTGCAACGACTAAGGGTTTGACTCATACCTACAAAAATCAATACCATCACAAAGAGTTCTAATACAACGAAAACATTGTTCACTACTTCATTAAATGGGATGAACCTTACGTTCCTCTTGGGAGAATTTTCCAGTCCTCTCAGCTAATAAAATCTTTTGAGCCAGAAAGCTAAAATTATGCCTGTATGAGTCAAAGCCAAAGGCTGCATCCGATTTAACAGTGAATATAATTGAACAGAGTGCTACAACAAGACTCGCTAGCCATGTAATTGTCCCCAAATCAATGTTAAGATTTTTAGGAAAGGTTTGTTTATGAAATACAAGTTCAGATTGTGTACACTTTGTTATAATCACCCAGGGTGGTTCAGAGGATGATGCACTGAAGGAATAAATGTTTGCTTGTTAACGTGTAGCGATAAATTGTAAATGAAGGCGATGACTCAGTCCCGGGTGCTAAGGGTACGCATTTTAGCTGCAGGCTGAGCCAGAGCATTAGTTTAGTACTGTGAACAGACAGCTTCACTGGAAGTACTTAGTAGGTGTCCTTTATCCGGAGTTAATGGACACCCTGCAGCCAATCAGAACTGAGTATCCAGATGGTATAAATAAAGTAAATAACAGTTTTATCTGTGGCTTATCTGCACAAGAATTGTGTGAAAACTGTGTGTCCCTGCATGCACTCCACAGAGTATTTACACCTCTATGCTCCTGGATGTCTAGAATCCTTTATTGTAATAGTAACAAAGTTGAAAAAAATAAATTAAAATGATAAGGCGAGGTAGGAAGCATGTTAAACCTAGCTATTACCTTCCAGCTGCCTGCAGCTAGGTTCTGCAGAGCCCCAGCTGCACCTTCCAGAGTGTCGGGGTTTGAGCATTCAGACAGCAGGGTGAGGTAGGGCTTGACGATGGTGGGATGCCACAGCATCTGAACCCCTTTGGGGGGCTCCGCCGTGTCTGGAAAGGGTCCGACGCCGTCCCACTGTGTAGGAGAAGAGAGGTTCTTTGATGTTAGCAAAGTTCAAAAAGAAATACGGCAAGCTGTTTTCCTGCGTGGACTTTTTTTTTTTTTGGCATTCACACAACTTTGTACTTTGCTTTGTACTTTTTGTACACTTGCACATCACTGCAGCAAGGTGAGAGGTCAAACCCTGAGATCTGACCTCTACCACCTATTAACAGGGGATAGGGGAGGGGGTGGACATTCGGCAGCACGCTACAACCCTAAACCTTCGGTGAGAGACTGTGGCTGTACTGTTTTTGGGGCTAAATGGTCAGAGTTTGCTGCTGTCTGTGGCACTGTGTATATTATGTCCAGTTTAGTCCATGCATGTCAGCAAAGCTCATTATTCACAGCAATTCACAGGTGTTAAGTTGACGATAATTCAACTGCCATGTGACAAACACGACTGCAATTTCCAGAGCATGCTTTTTTGTATCATGTATCACTGCCTGCAAGATTAAAACAGACATTTTCAGCACTGAGAACGTGTGTGACACATACAGTCTCCTGCTGTGTACTACATGTGTGAAAGGGCAACTCCTGGCAATGTCAGGACCTAATTCTCTGGACACTGCAAGACAGTTTACGTGAGAGCGTTTTCACTCCTCCTTCAGCTTTGATCAGTAAAGCTAAAGCCGGGCACTTCTCCTTCACTTTACTTCCACCCTTTTCCACCACAATGGAGTCTCCTGATGTTTGAACCGTTTTGTTGAGTGACATGCCCACACCTCTTTTATAAATCCTCTACTGTCTCTCTTTCTATACCGACCCATTAATATTTCTTTCCTCTCCTGCTTGTCTCTCCAGTTGACTCATTTTCCCCAACTCTCTCTGTTTCTCTCTCTTTTGCTTTCTTACCTGTGCCGCCCTTCCCCTATTTTCTATTTCTATTTCCATCCTTCTCTCTCCAGTTCTTGCTTTTTCCTCTCCCCATCGACCTTCTCGGTTTTGCTCTGCTGCTTCGCCTCCTCCCCTTGTCTCAAGGTAAACTAGGCTAGCATGCGTCTTCAGAGAGGTGCTGGGGAGTGTGTGTGTGTGTGTGTTTGTGAGACTGAGTGAGTGTGTGTGCATGTTATTAAATCTATACAGAGATTCTCTGATCATGAAAATCAAAGGGGGTTTACAGTTTGAATTGTACAGAGACACCACAGCAAGAAGCAGTGATTTATTCGCTTTTGGTTGCCCAGAGACATTCTACATACTAAATACGGATGTATGATTATATTGTTTATAAAATTCTCTGCTATTAAGTAAATTAAGCGCATTTGTTTCAGTATGGGAGACCGTTTCAAAGGCAACCTAATTTAAATGGCCAGACAACTGGAAGTGGAAACATTAGATAATGCAACAATATGAAAAGTCACAGATTGCTTTTTAACTGCAGCTGTATAATCTGCTTAAACAGATTCCATTAAGATGCTTAACATCTAGCCAAGCCGTATTGCATTGAATATCCACGATAGCGAGATGTCTTTCAGGGATGTTTAGGTTCAGATCAGACTTCCACAGCACTCCCTGGCCCTGCCATCTTAACCTCCAATAAATTATTAAGGAGACTATGTTCCAGTTTAAATGCCTGTGTCTCTCCATATGCCTTTCTTCTTCTCTTCTTGCCCGACTTCTTTTCAAATCATTTATACATCTCTATCTGCACCAGTAATTTGCCTTCTCATTTCTAGCTTCTCCCCTCACTCTCATTTCTGTGGTAAAGTGTTTACTTCAGGCCAGTTTCCTCAGACGGAACGGACCTAAAACACGTGCCTACATGATAGAGGTGACATATTTGCAGTGTGGTATAGAAAGAAAAAAAATATTGAAAACTTTCGTGGTTAAAAAGTTTATATATAAACTGATGTGAAAACTGCAAAAAACTGACTTGGGCCAATGCATTATAAAAGAACACTTTTAACTCAGCTTGTAGAGTACTCTGCGATCTCTGATATTCGTCCCTGTTTTCCATTATTTACTGCACGTCCCTGTTGAAATCAAGGCTGCCTCAATCACTCAAACTGAATTCATGCGTCGTCACAGAGGCTGTATTCTTGTATGTTATATATACACCAGTGTATATACATAAAGAATATACAGCTCCATACAGGTTGGAGAATGAATGTATCCATATGCATCCATAAAAGGCAGTAAGGATCACTTATGGTTGTGAAGGTAACAGTGACATGAGGCATGCGCCATGGTCTTTGCAGAGATTTGCACATCTCCTACTGAATCATGGATGTAATAAGAAGAACTGGATACTGGATTCCTAGGCATTCAAATGAAAGCTGCTCAGCGGTGCATAGGTTGTCATTGAGTGTGTTTAAATGCATACATGGACAGATGTAATGAAGTGATTCTGTTTATTTGTTGTGAAATTCGACTTATTTATTCATCTTTATTTACTATCTGTAAATCTGACCGTGTTCTGGTAGCACCCCTGCATTTAGCTGTATATACTGCACTGCACAATGGCAATAAAGACTCTAATCTTATCATAAGGCGTTTTTTTTTTCTTTTTTTTTTTCAGTTTTCAGACCAAGAACAGGAAGTTCGATGGCTGAGCCAGCTCCATGCACACGCGCATGGGTTTCAATGAAATAATCATTGTTCAGATTTTATCAATGTCGTGCCGCTGGGCCAAATGAAGCGATGGGGGAAAGGGAGATTGGGTCCAGTGCATTCATCAAGTGATGAATGCAGAAATAGTAGTAATGTGGTTTGGCCGCTACACAAAACCTTATAGCAGATAAGAACTGAAGTGGTGTGTTAGACAGCACCTTCCACTAGAATCATCAAAACCTGAAGTCTTACATTTTTCTGAAGAGCTGTGTTCACGTGCCAAAAAAGTAATGTCATTTTAGACATTACACAAACTGTGGTTGTTTTATTTATTTGACCGAACAACTGCAAATAGTTTTCATCTGTATGTTCATTTCATCCATCACCATTACTCTCTTGCTCCTCTATAACTATATTTGTCCTCACCTGGTCAGCTCCCTTCTTTTTCTTCTTCTTCTTGCCCCAGCAGCCAGAGCTCTCCCCATCGCGGCCGTTGGCGTCACAGAGCAGGCCATCCAGCTCCTCCAACCCCCCCTGTTGGCCGTGGGACGTCTCTGCAGCCAGTCTGTATGACAGGTTCCTCAGGATGCACACACAGTTCTCTACAGTCTGGAGATAAAGCGAGATGGGAGAGATGAGTAAGAACTGAATGAGAACAGAAAAAAAGGCAAGATTTGTAATTAATGCCATTTAATGAAATAAACCGGCATGGCTGGAAAAACACAGACCGAGCTTGAAGTCAAGTGCTAATAAAAAGCCACCCACTCTCAGGCTTTTACACTATCGGCCTCCCGCATGCACTTAAGAGCCAGACGGAGGGAAGGTGTGAGAGACAGAGAGAGATAATCACGCAGGTAATATTTATTTTTTTTACCTCAGACTTTGATATTAGATTAGACGAAATGAGGAAAAATGACAGACCAAATATAGCGTATCACACCTCATTACGCTCCGAGTTCAGAGTCGAACTAAGGAGCAGGGAAACACGTGCCTATCAGCCAGACCGAAAGCAAACTTTCGGTGAATGTTCCCTATTCTTCAGTGTGATTGTGTTTCAGCAGAGTGGAAATTAACAAAGACAAATCATCAATCTCCCCTCAGTCTGACTGTTGGTTCACCACTAAGGTAATTGAAGAGGTGCAAGAGATGTAACAAACAAACCAATGTCACACTCCAGCGAGCTGCAGTCAAGTCTGAAATTCTATTCACATGCTATTACGGGGCGACGTACGAGAAGTTTGCGATTTATTGTGACATTTCATATTTCGACCTGTTTTACTTGATATGATTTAGTTGGTTTAGTCCCTTTAATTTCAGAATACGGGATTCGGGCTTTAAAACGATTATGTGCTGTTTCCGATTAGCAATAAAAAGGTCAGAGGGTTATAGAAGTTACAGATCAGCAGCCCTACACCTCAGTGACGCTGGGAAGCTCTTAGGAGTGCAGAAGCTCTTAAACACTCTTAAAGCTGTTTAAGAACAACACAAACTAACTCAAGACCAACAGACACTTCCGTTATCACTTTGTCTGCATGACCTTGTGCTGCTTTCCACTCTGGGCTTTTAGAATCTGCCAGTCCACTCAACAAAACCACACGCATTAACGGACTCGCAGTAAACTTCTCCCTGCACATACACCCACGCTCAGCAGGCTGTTAAATCCGTCAATATATCATAAAATCTATGAAATGTGAGCATTACAGTAATTGTGTATCTATTAGGGCTTGCGCCATCAATTTTAATTGCGGTAATTTAATTGACTCTTGGCTGTGTGCTATTACGTCCTGGAAAACCCGATTAAATGTCCCTAAAAACTTACTTGCACTTCCTTTCAGCACAACAGCGGTAATCCATAGGTAACGTTTTGGCTCACACAGCCACAACTCCTCAGGTCTCCGTACATCTTTGTCTTGATTTGTGAGCAGAAGCTAATAAACTGTTAGTTGATGATCAGTTATGAGGTATTTCTTGTAAGTTTCTTTCAGTGGCAGACCACATGAAGAAGCCAGATGTGCAGGCAATGTGAGGAAAAGATATTCTAGGCAAATTTCTAATTCTAGGAGGAGGAAACAGCATTAAGTACAAAATTAGTACAATGGATGATGTGGGTCACTATTGTAGCTGTGACCACTTGGTGGTTCGTCTGCCAATCAGTCATTGTTACTGCGGCGACAAGAGTCCTCCTCTGGGGGACTGCAGTCAAACAGTGGAGAGGGGTGGGCGGTTGAACGGTGATTAAGGAAAGTCATTTAGAAAGGCTGGGAGACAGGAAGACCTTGAGAAACCAGCCATCCGCAACGCTGTTTATGTAGTATTGACTGGCCCGCGCTTACTGTGACATGAACGCAAGCATACACCGCACCGCACCAAAGTGAACATAAACTCGCTCGGCTACTTGCGGAGCTAAACTGGCGGCAAGAAATGTGGCAACACTTCGGATTTGAGAGCTTTAATGTGCCCTAAATAATACACGCTGACGAGCCGAGTGCTGCTTGGAAATTCCTCTTCCTCGTAGCTGCTGGTGGTGGTTTAAGAGGAGACGGCATCTCTGCTCTCTCGCAGTCAAACCTTATGATCCCTGTTTAATGTACAAACACAGGCAAAGATCTTAGGAGTCAGGCGTGTGCACACCTTGCTGTCGATCTCACTGCTGCCCAGAGAGGTCTGGATAACGTAGAGCAGAGCATCGGTCAGGCCGTCACACTCCCTCATCCTCCGTCTCGCCTCCTCACCCGCCGAGCTCACGTTCCTGTAAACACATGCACAGATAAATTAAAAAAAGCACCGGTTGGAGAGCGCGCACGTGCGCCTGTGTGTGTTCGCCAAATGGAAAGAGCACAACAAATGGGGGAAAGAAAGAGAGCCGGTTGAGGGGGGGAGATAAGAAGGGAAGACGGAGTGGTAGACAGACAGAAGAAGAAGAGGGAGAAGAGGAAGATATCAGGGAACCTGGCAGTTTTCCCTAAACTTAACAATTGAAAATTGAAAAGGGAGCATTAAAATTCTGGATACATCTCAATCTATGGCCCGAAGGCTCACTTCAATTTAAGGCACTTGACTTGAGTCCAAAATAAAAAAAATAAATAAATAAATAAAGAGAAACAGAAAAGAAAAAAAGAAGCCACCTCAGTCAGACAGTTTGCGTTTGAACTTCACAGCCTAGATTCACACTAGCGCCGCTATGATAATTTGACAATATTGTTCCATTTATTATTAGCAGCTTTGCAGGGGAGATGCACAGAAATAATGAATTGGATTTAGATTGAATGAGAGGTACAGGTGGGTGGTGTTGGGTTGGATTTGTATGGGTTTCAATACTGAGCTGTCTGTGATACAGACACATTCACTAGCAGACAGTGACTCATATTCCAGTGTCAATAAAATAAATAAGAAGCTGAGGTATGCAAGGTATAAGCTACGGTGAACATTATTATCTCCCACATACTATCTTCTTTGAGTTCAGTCCGTGCTGAGCATTACTACTTACTATAAGCAGACAAGAATCTTATAATGTTAACGATATGCAAATAATCGTAGAAATACCCATGGAAAAAAAAAATGTTTGTTGAGTTTCATGCATTATAGAAATGATGGAACACAAGAATTCAGAGAAAAACTAAGTTGAATGTTTGCAGAGAGCAAGTACAAGGCAGTTGGGTAAATGCAATGTATGATTTATGTAACTTAACTATCACACACTTTACACAGATGTGAACACAGTGATACAGGAAATTAATTATACAAATAGGAAAAAGTACATTTTAATCCGATTAACAACGTGTATGTTGGTTATTTGGACATATGACATATTTTGCGTATTTGTTTGTTGTTTCAGGTTGTTTGCAGTCAAGTTAACCCACCGGAAATACGGAAACCAGTGTTAAATCCATAAAAAGTGTTGTCTGGTGTGTTGCGTGAGATAAGTGTCCATAGATGCAGTCTTCAATCTACAGCAATCACCACGACTTACTGTCGACGACCGCTACAAACAATATCATCACCTGCCTTAAAAGAGCATCGGTCAAATCTCAAATGGTGGAAACCGGTTTGGAAATAGTTATGGTGTAGAGACACCATAACTAGTGTCATCCAGCTGGTTTTTATAAAGGTAGAAACTGAAGACTCTAAGGATTATGCAAAATGATTGCGCTCAGCCTAAATAATTGTAGTGAGGTGATTGTGTAATTGTTGCAGGAGGCATGGTCACAACCACAACCACTGTGCATTTCCTCAGCGTGTTAGCGGGATAAGTTCTCTTCAGTTCAGCTAAAAGGTGCCAATGGATGAGGACACTGTTGGCCTTTGGATAAAAATTGGTACAGAGTACTCATGTGGATGATTTTGCACAAAACATCCTCTGGTGATCACATTAGTGGGCTACAAATGGGCAAGACCATACACAGCAGTTTTTAAAGTAACTACTCCACTGACTCTGAATTTATTTCTGTGCCACGTTTGCCTGCGAATGATATAATAACGATATAATCAGTTAATCGGCTGCATTTAGATAATGTCTACTTTTACAGTATAATGACCGCATATTAAGGCAAAAAAATGTCATGAAACCCTTACATCATGGGCTTTAGCTCAATAACTACGTGGATAACCTGTCACAGCTTTTTATGTTTTTTTTTTATATATATCTATACCCACTGAATGGTTGTTACACACATATATTTTATTTGAGGACAATACCGCAATCCATTCGTACGTCCATTATTGGAATAAAGGTATGAGTCGGTGCAGGCAGCCGGCAAAACATAGAGCAGGCAATCAAAAGAATGAGCAAACCAATTATTAAAGTTTGGTAACACGAGTTCAAACATTGTTTTCTTTTGTTTTTTTTGGAAAGTGAAATGTCAGAAATCAGAGGAGTCAGACAATTATTGTGTGAGCGAAGACACAATGTGATCATCTATCACGCTGCCATAATACAGAGATCACAGCTGTTTCGCCAAGTTGCGAGATGAGGTCATTCCTAAATTGTACTGATGAGAAAGTGAGAAAAGATAGAAAGGAGGAAGACACAAGAACTCAATTAAAACTTTGCGTTCGCGGCTCCCGCTTCCCAGAGAAGGTCAAGTCATTTTCACCTCTTTTGAATGCTAATGGGCAAACAAGCACACGATGGAAATGCTGCTTAGCGCAGACACAATTCTCTGTCGAGTCGATATAAGACAACAGAGCAGCGAAAACACTTCACCTTGACTAATGTTGAAGCACCAAAGACAGGAGGTGGGCGGGTGAGGAAAAGAGAGAGTGAATTATTTACTGGTTTGATGCTCAGCCTTGAATATGCTGACTTCCACTGAGATTTCCATCAAGTTTTATGTTTTTTTTTTCTTTTCTTAATCTGATGCTTTTTTAAGGGGCGGACAAGAACACTCTCTCGGCAACTGAGAAAACTTTTATAAAATAGGATGTTTGCCTGCATAGATGAAAGCTCAACGTTAACTAAACTAAACTTGTGGATATCTAGCTAAAAATGACTTCCACCAATGGACCAAAATCTGGTGTCCTTCATCTGCCATCAGGCTGTACAACACCAGTGATCACTGATCTAACAATTTACATTAGATTACAATTTTTTAGCGTTTTTGAAATTCCCTGCCCACATTGTATATGCTGACTGTCAGAGTGCTTCTATTCTTGTTTTGTACGTTCTTTCAAATTGAATTATGAACACTGCTTGTATATATTTTCGTACCAAATTCTGTGCTACTGTGATTAGGTGATTTCCCATACGTGGGATAAAAAAATGTTGTTTTACATTCTCCTGTTTCTCTGTTCTAAACCGTATCTCCTTTTTGTTCTCTCAATCTCACAGACGTAGCCAAGTGTGCATTACTTATTTCTTGCCTCTTTTATGAAGGCAAATACGAGACACCTTGTTTTAAACAATGCCAATGCCACTTTTTTTTTTTAAACATCATAGTTAAATAGTAAGACTGCTTCATGCCAGACTAATACTCTGCACTAAGTCTGGACTAAAGTGCTCAAGAAGTGGCTGTTAATAATTTCAGACCTGGTCCCGCAGAAGCTAAATTCTGCAATTGCCTGTCCTCTTTCTTGCTCAGATTTTAATCAAAAAGGCAATAAGAAGCAACATGAACGATTTCAGCTTTCAAAAAAAAAAAAAAGAAAAAGTAAAAACACATTTTTTAAAAAGCGAACTGCAGTGGCTCCCATGTAAGGGATGATTTCATCAGGTGCACAGTGAGATGGGTTCATTTTAAGGAGTGATTCAGTCAGTCATGTAGTCCATTAGTAATCTAGAGATACTTTTATTCAAGCTCCAACATGTTCGGAGAGGTTAAGTTAAGTTGTACTACTGTCAGCATCATTTCATTTACTTCAAGGCTGCTCTCATCTTTGTATATATTTACTAATAAAGAGCTAGTTACTGCCAAATTCTAGTCTCATGAAAACAATTTTATGCAGTTTATCATGTCCATAACTACACTGGCTACCTGTTTTAGGCTGTTTAATAGCTTGTGCCTGTCTGTTCTGCAAAGGCCTGTCCACGTATGCTTGTTAGTGTTGAGGTTCAGGAATGAAGCATGACATTTTGTGCAGTTCTACAACAAGCCTTTCCTTCTCTGCAAGTAACCGGCAAGCACAGCGAGTCCAGGTTTTTTTTTTTATGCATATATAAAGGTGTCTTTTTTAAAGGTAGTACGCCATCAGGCATCATCTCATCTCATCTCATCTCATCATTATGGATTATTTAGACAGTACGGGCTTGTTTGTTTGAGTCACCTTCCTCAGGCTAACATCAGGGATTCGTACACCATGGTAATATAATATGTGCATATGTGCTCAGAGAAAGTGACAGCACATCAGCTGTCAGGGCATATTTCAACAGCAGACAGAGGTATGCGTACATCTAGTACCACTGCGTTCCTGAGTTTTCAGTTTCTCGCGTGTGTGTGTGTGTAATAGCAGTGTCTTTGAATCTCCTTAAATTTAACTGGTAATCCCCACTGTTTAGCGAGTCCATTACAGCCTTACACTTCACCCTATCTGATGCCACTCCTCATTAATTCGACCTAACTCATTAGCCCGCATCGTTAAATAATTACCTACTGAGCAAAAAAAGTCACAGGACTTGATTAAGCATCCCATTCAAAATTTAATTGTTGTTATTTTAGCTGCAGTCAAGTAACGGGGAAGTACCATCAGTGCCGGTGCAAAAGAGCAAACCAACTCCCAACTTGTGTTTTAGTAATGGTACCATTTCCATTAAATGGCGGCATTCAGTAGATTCTGTCTGGCTGGAGTATAGTAAACAACATTTGACTTAGTCTCTTGGGGAATTTAGGCAGGAATCACGCAGAGAAGTGTGGCAGTGTTGCTGCTTTTTGGTAAGTAAGTTATTTAAACGAAAAAGAAAAATATCTGAGTGCTGCTGGGCCAAAATTATTAAAGGCAAAAAGCAAGCACATTGTAGTCTCCATTTTCTTAAAAAAAAAAAATAATAATAATAAATATATATATATATATATATATATATATATATTATATATATATATAGAAAGAGAGAGAGAGAGAGAGAGAGAGAGAGAAAGCAAAAACTGGGGAATAACTAAAAAGATAGATGAATTCAGTCCACATATACAGGTTAATGTACAGACTATTTGATAATTCCAAAACCAAGGCATCCTCAGCAAGCTTACAGAACTTGTGCAGACAAGAGACAAGAGTTAAATCTTTTATTATATCTCTGTCATCTACAACATCCAGCGTAATACTCCTTCTGTGAATGTGCTTCCAGAAAGCTGCCCAGGAAAAACACAGCCTTCTTCTGTTCACCACTGAATGAAACTAACAGAAATGTCCTCAATCCATCAGTATCTAAACCTTTTGAAGTTTGACTGACACACTCTAATGACCCTAACCTCATCGTGGTGCGTTCTTCTGCTTTTGGTTTAATGGTTTAAACCAAACGTTTATCTCATAGTGTTTTACTTCAAGTGTACAGCCAAAAAAATTAAACCTTTTACCAATGGTGTAAACATGAGCAGTTAATGAAAAAAGTCTGGCAAAGATGAGTAAATTGCTATTATTTGTAGTTCAGGCTCTATTTACAAAAATGAGTCCACAAACAAACACGGAAACATGACACCCTGGACATGTTGCCAGTCTTTCACTGGCTAACTCTTTTAGGTTTAGCTATAGAAGTACGTCCTAATATGTCCACTAAGGGTCGTACTATTTTAGTACGAGTTGTGGACATAACACGACACACTCTAAACAGCAGATGGCAGCAGTGTGCTGGAACCACACTTATTTTTCTTAAAAAAAAAAAAAAAAATGCCAGGTTGCTAATATAATGTTTTGTTAGAGGATAGCACATTAAGTGTGAGCTATTTTATAATGTACTTTTACTTCTTTGCACTAAAACAAAGCAAAACATTGTTGTTGTTGCTAGCATGTTACTGGTCTGGCCCATTACTGGTCCTTCTATGGTGGCCTCTGAACTAAAATTAATTTGACACCCCCGTCTTAATGCCCTGTTTCTTCGTTCAGTCAATAGCTACTACTTTTCTCAGATTGGCTTTTGTACATTATGTTCATGAGAAGGCCGCACAGCACTTCTCATCTCATGTATCCAGTTATCACCCAGTCTAACTAAACCTAACATTTAGGATCCAATTTCTTTTGCAACAAATATCAATACAACATTTCTCTGCTTTGTCTATCTAATTCTATCTAAATCTAATTACATCTAATTATGTAGATGGTTTGTATTTGAAATGTAATTGTTTACTTGTATTCAGTGTAGACAAAGTCTCTACTGCAGCATCCATCACTTTAATTAATGCTGTAACAGTAATGAAAAAAGCGTACAGTTAAACACCCTTAAAAGTATGCTGAGTTACAGTCTATATAATATAATATAAAACAACACATGAATGTTTTCTCAAAAAGCAGCATCCAAACATAAGTGAGAAAAAGTTCGCTAACAAGCTTCCTGCTATCTGCTGAAGCTGGCTTGGCACTCATTAAAGTATCGCACAGCTGAACATGTTTTTCACCAATTACACCGATAGATCCCAGATAGGTTATACATTTTTTATTTGACATTAATTCCCCTTTCCAGGGTGAAACTGTGTACCTCAGGAGATGAGGCAGACGTCACTGTGCAAATCACTCGTTACTCACTTTCTCCGGTTTTAGTCGTTATAAGATTTGTGTGACATGCTTCGGAAAGATGCGAACCAGACTGAATCGGAGACAGATGGCTGTCTAATGCTACTCGAGGAATGACTACTGAGTGACTTTGTCTCAAACAGCTGGTGTGTGGCGGCTCTGCACAAATGTCGGACAGTGTATGTGGCTGGGGTATGTCACTAAGGAACCAGGCAACAGAGGGTCATCACCAGATGGCACACACATTCATGCAAACCTATAAATATCAACGAAACAAAGTCTTTTGTTATCACACATTCGATTCTTGATGCATCCCAAAATGAATCCTCTCGCATAAACCCATCTGTGGGGGTCTGAAAGAAAATGAGCTAAATGTGCTCGTATGAGCGTGATTTGTACAAGTATAGGATGCACACACGCTAACGGTGTGCACAGCTGCGAGGCAGCAGGTACCGTTTTTCTCACTATTGCTTGGCTGCAAACCAGCAACCTGTAGGGAGCTGAACATCCTCTGAATGGAGGGAATGGAAACCCCTCAAGAAAAGACCTCGCGTCTGGTCTGATGCACTGCTGGGCCGCGGAGCAGCTTTATCAAAGTAGACAAACTGAGTGATTATCACTGTATGATGCACACTGGCCTAAAAAGTGTGCTTAGCAATCTCAATATTTGAAAAAATGAATAAAGGAGCAGCGTGACTGCTTTAATTTATCCCACTAATATGTGGAAACATGTGGAATATCGCTAGTTTTCCCAGTTTAATAACAGATCACGTGTTTTAATCAGGTAGCAAATTGTCAGGGTCAAATGAAAAGCAATGCTTTGATCGGTGTATTCATTTCCCTGAATCAAATAGAAGAAGGACATTCTTTTTAGTCTCTGACTGAGGCAACCTGGAGTATAATCATGATTCACTGAATCTAACATGGATTAGGTATTTATTTATGATTGTTTTGACAGTGGCTATTCAGTCAGTGTGTTAAGTCTGTGTTACATTAGTGAATATGGGTGACCGTTTCCACGCTGGACATACACATGGTGTATCCTGGTGGACCCCGACGATCTAGGATGCGAGGATGCCCATGGAAACATGCTGCTTTTCAGCAGAGTTTGTGGTCATGTTGAGCAACAATCACAGGATGCCAACTTTGAAAATGGCCTCCAGTTCTCATTAACAGACTCTGTTCATGCACCATTTGTGTGTATGTGTGAATTTTTAATACATACGTGTGAATAGGATGGGGCCTTTAATGCCCATATCTCAATTAGACAACATATGGGTCCAACAGCATTATGGGCTGCTTGGCTCACGTTTCACGTACATGCACAAATGAACACATGAACAACAAGAGAATAACCATGCTGTATCTGCGCTCTCACACCCATCACGGAAACACCTGATGCCCTGACACCAGTTCATTCCCATTATGAGCGAGTCCCTGGTGCTGGCTGTGATTTTTTCAACTGATTCAGTTTAACACTTTTACTTGAGAACACATGTGTGCATACGCTCACGTGCAGTGCATAGGTGCTCGGCACACATTCACGCACCAACAAATACGGACAGGCACAGAAATAAAAGGAAGGACATAAACACAACATCCTGCATTACACATCTGCACAAGGACACACAGCGAAAGGATAATGAGAGAGGTGAGAGGTCTGAAATTGAGCTGAGGTACACGGGGACCCGAACACTGTGGTCTTGTGTCACTTTAACCCTCAAGCAAGATAGAAAACCACGCTGGAGGGAAGCAGAAGCACCTTCATTATGCAGCGCCAGTCTCTCCCCCCCTCTACGAACCTCACTTCTGCATTCTCTCTGTTCTAATCTAATCTCTCCCCAACTTCTCTTCTTCTGCTCTCCACTCCTCCCCCTCCTTTACCAGCTTTTACGATTTGACGTGTAACTTCACAGAGTAGAACAGCGCACTGACAGCATCATTTATCTTCCCCCGCATCTTTAGGCACCTACACACATGCACTAGAGTCCCATAAAGAATTTAGTGAGTTTGAGAAAAATAAACTTGTTGAAAAGTTGGAAATCGACTGACATCAGCGCAAATCATTTTATTTTAAAACTCTTGTGTTGTAGTACAGTAGTGATAAGCGAGACTATTTTCAATCTATTGATAAAGACAGGAACCATTAGAGGGGTTCAATTGGGAATGATGTAAAAACCTATAGATCTGTCTCTTCTACAAATACATGTTGTGGACCTGTAAACCACATGCATGGAAGAAATTAATAAAGAAAGATTACAGCTACTTTGGCCTTAAAATATACCCAAAGAAATTTCAATTAATGTGTTTATTTTAGATCCCAGGACACATAGTGCTAGCTACAAAACTCATTAACTTTGGTGCACAGCCAGCTTTATCTTCTGTTGCAAATTAGAATACATTCCATAGATGTAATAACCTATTAGACTGTGCACTAAACCCCTAACAAAAAAACATTAGGTCTTGTCATCACCATTCACAAAACGGTTGAGACACAATTTATGACAGTTAACAGTAATAATTTGGCCTAAGTGCAGATGTATTCATTCAAAAAAGCCTAAAAACTGTTCAATCAACATGGCTCCGGCTGATCCCAGCAAGATTATGCGCTTCCACAGTGCAATATGTTATTGCAAATACAAAGCTATTAGCGCGCCAAATTAGATTAGGCCTTATTGTGCATAATCATCTTGTCCTGAAGGGCCCCGTAGCAGAATGCTGATGACAAAAGGCAGAGAGCTAAAAAACAAAAGAATAAGAACGTAAGTGGATTTTATTCGTACCACACGGCCTCTACTCTACACAATTCAAACAACACTAAGGTAACATTTTACAGCAGATACCATAGGAGGCATGCTTCACAGTATGATACTTTTTTGGGTGAGCCGACAGGAGGAATTATGTGTGAACATGCCCACTGTGTGAACATCAGCAAATACAGGTGCTTTGTTTTGCGTGTGCCCTTTTGTGTTGTAGGGAAGTCGGACCAAATTTAGTGGCTAACGCGATGTTACTAGCTGGGTGACAGCAGTTACTTTATGTGGTGGAACATTCGTTGTGTTCGTTGCGGCTGCGGCTTTTCCATTTATTGGTAGGTCACTTGGCTTTATTGTATTTGTAAGTTGCATGTGTCACCATTAGGCTGTGGAGAGGACAGTGCACTGGGTTGGGATCACTTGATGCTAACCTTTGACCAAGGTTCGTAACTTGGTTGTGTGGGTTACGCAAAATATTTTGAGGCAGGTTTCACCCTGGACAGGTCGCCAGTCTATCGCAGGGCGAAAACAGAGAGACAGGTTGTCTTTTTGTTTTCTATTTAATCAAATAAACCATTATCTTTGTAACTCCGACATGATTCTGGGTTGTAATAGAGACAAAGTAAATAAAAGGCAGTCTCACCTAGAGAAGAGCGTTGTTGCTAATGTATTTCACTGGCAGTTTTGCCTCCGGGAGGTGAAGCAAATATGTTGTATGCTGCTCAACCATTTGGCCACACCATATATATTTAAGAACATGGAATCAACTCCGATGCCGACCTCTGGACTAACCCGATCCAACACAACCTTTCAAACAATTCAACCAATCATCAGAGGCTCCCTCGCCCAGGAGCAACAGGCTGTTGATTTGTTGGAGGCCTGCACACAAGACAGAATGCTTTGCAAATGGCCACCAAAGTGCTGCCGGGCCTTCAAGAAGCAGACGGAAAAAGGTTCAGAAGGTAATATGTAAGCAAGTATCCAGTGGGTAAATAATAACACATAACACATTAAGGATGTTTGGAATTAGCACGATTATGATGACCGAGTTAGCATTCATATTAAAAGTGATCACAAACGGAGGCATGATTAGGAGCAACTGCCTTTGCTTTGGTATGTAAATCCGTATATACACAATGAAGCACCTTACACGCGAAGCTATATGAATATGTACAAATGCCTGTTTGTGACATCTCACGGTGTCTTTGAAATGCTTTCAAAGAGCAGGAGATAACAATTCGAGAGAGCTTGAAAGAAGCTCTGCAACGTGAGTGGAGTGAAGTTTAATCCACGGGCTGCTGGTGGTTGATTGAGTACACAGCTCAAAGAGAGACAGTCAGGTGGACAAGGAGGTTTTTTTTCTTTTTTTCTTTTTCTCAACCACATCAGCCCCCCGTGCAGTTGGTGTGTATACACAGACAACACAATCTTGTTCGTAGGACCAAGGACCAGAGCTTCTTTGAAGCACTTATAGCATCCAATCACCACACATTCATCAAACACAGACAGCTGAATTAAAAATTAGAGCCATGGTAGTGTTTGTGCTGAAGGCTAAACGTTAGCATCATCATTAAATTTCAAGATGAATCTCAAGGGTCAAATTTACGGTACTGATTTTCTGAAATTAGGCGAGCGTTTTTACTACTTCATTCACGTCTCTCTGTGAATCCAAATTAGAAAATATCAATATGTTGCTGCAACAGCTGGAGGTATAACTTTTTCATCAATGATATGCAAGGTTAGCATAATGATTTACTCATCCATAACGAAATGAAGTGGCTGAATTAAAACGTTGATGTAAAGTCAATTAGACTTGAAGATATAAAAAATAAATAAATAAAAAATAATAAAAAATAAAATAAAATATGTTGCATTCCTGGTGCTTATGTGTGTGCACAAACATTTGTTGTGTTAAATGCGTTTGGTTAAACTGTTAAATTGTCCTGGTGCACATTTGAAGTTGGGGGGCGGCTATGGCTCAGTAGGTAGAGTGGGTTGTCCATGAACCGAAGGGTTAGCGGTTCGATCCCGCAAGGCACCAACCCTAACCCTAACGCCCAGTTGCTCCCAGTGCAACTGGCACTGGTGTGTGAGCGAATGGGTGGATGTGTCTCTGACTGTAAAAAAGTGCTTTGGGTACCTTTGAGTACGTAGAAAAGCGCTATATAAGAGCAAGACCATTTACCATTTAAATGTAATGATAATATGAAAGTTAAATTGGTTAGTTTAATCTTGGTATGTTTAAAGCAACATTTCCAATCATTTTTGCAACTTCAGTAAAAGTCTCTGTATTTTTGTTGGCTAATTTCATTATATTCTGTGAATGCAGAAAATAAGCTCAAATTAATTCACTGAGCTCCACTGAAGTCGTTGAATTAAATCAAACTTAATTGCATTCATTGAAATTTTACCAAATCTACTCTACATTGAATAATTGAGTATTGACATTGTATTTAACCTTTTCTGTGTTAGTGTTAACACAAGTTTAAATGTGAGTTTCTGAATACTGAAGTGTAATGCTTAATTTTAAAGTTTAGGAAACATAGCATCTGAATGTGATAAATCCAAACAGTTGATGGGCGATAGCAAAACCTCTCAGACTGAATTTCAAATAAATCCAGTGATCTATAAAGCTGTCAGCCGTCCTTCGCTGCTTCAGTCTTTAACAACTAAAAAACAACTTGTCTGCACAGTGCATCAAAAAGCAAGTCAACACATGAAGGACGACGTGGAGGAGGCATTGCTATGGTGACCAGGATAAGTTAGTCCGAGAGCACCAGAGTGAATTAAGGGACACAGAGAAGAAGAGAGTATTATTTAGACTTGTAAATATTTGCTTCTGCATTATCACCACATCAGTATGTTGTTGTAACCTTATAAAAGATAGTTTGGGACGAACGTTGACTGGACTCGACTGATCTTGTCCACTGTAAGAGTGCGCACTGCAGATGCTGTATGAGTATGTGGATTTTACCTGAGACAGCCTGTAGCATTACGCAGCACCTGGGAGGTATGAAGATGGAGCTTGCGGTCGTCATGGTGATTGGGGGAGGAGTCCCAGTTGGAGTGGGGTATGATGACACTATTGGTCAGAACAGCCAGGGCGTCCTGGATGATTGGCATCTTCAGCGCATCACACGAAGACAAGTTCCACAGCACGCCTGTTCATACACAAACAGAAAGACTGATGTTAAGACATTTTTTATATTTCTATTTTGCAAAGTGTAATGAATTTATTTTAGGAGGCCGAGACTTTTAGTGGCTCTAACTATCAAACACAGATGTGTGGGATTAATGTTTCTCATCAGTGTCTCTCAACATTAACTGCAACACCCCATTCACAGCTTAATCACTGCAAGGGTTTAATATCTGTTAATGAACAGGAATACAAGTATTCCATGTGTCAAATTACTTGTTAAGATCCAGAAAGGCTACTTGGACCTCTTCACCTTCAGCAAAGGCTGCTCCATAAAAAGGCAATTAGCTTCTCTGCAGAAGAATCGGGAAAGAAGCCAAACTGTGACGGACGTGAATAATAATTTGAAGCTACAAACTTTATTGACTACTAAGCTACAACCTTTTCCAAAAGCAAATGGAACAAGTAAATGGTTATTAGTTCAGAGATGTCTACAGGGGAGTGAGCGCAGGTTTAATACATTTAACCAGCTCTAGGGCACTGGAACATCAGAAATGGAGTTCTGGTATACTTCAGAGTAATATAGAATAAAAATGCCTCCCTATTTATATCTTAAATAAATACCTTTAAATATGCCACTGACTCATCTGGAATCTGACTTGTGTCTCCTCATTCACTGAACACTGTGTCGCGAAAAACACATATTTACAATACGTACAGTACACCCAAACATTTTTTTTTTTTTTGTGGAGATATGAGTCAATATACACAGCTTCATGTGTACATATATGACTTGGCAGGGAGAAAAAAAAACTGCAAGGCTGTATGCACATAAGGATACGCTGAATCACCCACAAGGACACACATATTGACACAGTGAAATTCATGCTATTGTAACATTTAATCACATACAGAGTTGGCACAAACATGCTCACGCACACACGCATACATTTTTCCCTGGCTCTTGTCAGATGGAATACCAGATGCCTCCTCGCAGACGGGTGACAGCACTGGCCTCGTTGGTCAGCTGTGACACACTCATGCGCATGCGAACCACACGCAGGCTTCGTCAGAACTGTCACATTCTAAATATGTTGGTCAGTCCCTAGTGCTTCTACCGATCATCCACACCCAGAGGGCAAGACATACTAAAGTAGTCACAGTTAGGCAAAAATATACAAATCAGAGATGAATAACACAAATAAAGAACAAATGAGAGGATAAGATGGGTGGGACAGCTGAGTTTAGACCGAGTGGAACAGACTGAGATGGCAGAGGAGACGTGCCAGACCTTTTAAATGTGACGAACTACAGAAAGATGGTGTGCTGAAGGTCACCATCTCTCATATATTTAGTGTCAGGCTCCAGAAGTTGTGGGTTCAAGATGACAGCTCCGACTCATTTGCACCATTAGAACATAAATAAAAACTTTCGGACATTCGTGTGGATGTTACTTGTACCACAGGAACAACTTGAATAAAAAAAAAAAAAAAACCCTGAAAAACTCAACCTGGCCTCCAAATTCACAACATCCCAAACTGATCGAGTATCTGTAGGATGCAGTGGAACAGGCCTGGTCCAAAGAGGCCCCTTTCGTCCACCAATAGGACCCAAAGGCCCCCCACTAACAACATTCTGTTATCCATGTCCATGTCCATTCTCTGATGAGTCACAAAAGTTTTGGAGGCTCAAAGGAGTGCTACACAATATTAGGAAAGTGGTCATAATGTTATGCCTTATCGGTGTATACACAGAAGCTGTTAGTGGGCCAGAACATCTCCTGCTCATTCTGTAATTCTGAACGCACAGTCCAACTTTTCCTCGGGATGAATGTAAATGAAGCACAACCTCACAGATACTGTCTGTCATCTGAAATGCCAGCAATACTAAAAAATCCCCACGGAGGCTTCTCTGCAGTTAAACCTGACCTCTGCACTCCTTGCGTTTATCCTGAGGACGCACAGTCTGCCGAGTTTGCTCAACTTGTGTCGTGCATATATGAGAACCAAGAGAAAAGTTATTAGACTTAAAAGACAGATATGGTAAAAAAGAGCTTGGTCAAATTGTCAACTCTACTCGGACTTCCGTGGAGGCACAGGGTGTTGACTTGAACTCAGACTTACATTGCCAAAAGCAATGGCAGTCCTGAGGCCTCCTACTACTTACCGCTAGTGTCACAGAGACTCCAAGACAAAAGGATGGGGAGAAAATCAGTCCAAGAAAAAGACAGGGGAGGACAGCGCGAAAGACAGAGGACGTCATGGGGAGGAAAAAAGATAAGAAAATGGGAAATGAAAGCCAGTAACCGGGCTAAAGAAAAATAAATACCATCGCTAATGGGTCAGAGGTCATTCTATGTTAAGCAAACAAATTAATTAATATATTTATCTAAGATGTCTCTGTTTTTTTGCACACGGCATTGGAAGCAAACCTATTAACAAATTTTAATTGAAAGAAAAACATTGAAAAAAACAGAATTGGGGAAAAAAGGGGAAATATTAATGAGCTGTAGACGCAGAAGTATACGGAAAAAATTACGAGCGTAAGTATAAAACAGCAAAAACAGACAAAAAGTTTAGTGAGAGAGAGAGGGAGGGAGAATGAAAGAGGGTGGCAACTTGTATATATGTGTGTTTGTGTATGAGAGAGCTCGAGAGGACGAGAGGAGGAGGGCGATAGTAACGCGATGACCTTGGCAGCAATCAAGTGCTTGTGCCGAAGCTGTGTATGCGCTTGTGTGAGCGTTGCGGCGTTTGCCTTCACTTTCACTAATCAGCCTCTTGTTTCCTCATCTCAAGTCTCCCTCTCTCTTTATATATTATCCTCTTGCTCCTCTGTTCTCGCGTCCTTTCAAACCCAGGCGAAAGGAATAGAACGCACGCAGACAGACTCCTCAAAGGCGCGAAAGAAACCTCGGCGTTTTCAAACAACTTTCCTTCGCTCTTTCCCCCTTTGTCTCTCGCGTGGGTCCGTTACTCAAGTGGCGAGTGTTGTCGGCGCGTGATTGCAATCACGTTAAAACACAGGGTCGCTGTGATGAGCTGATAAGAGCGCGTCCGCTGGCTTGCAAAAGAACAACAAAAAAAACAACAACAAGAACACGAAAAAAAGGCCCATCTTTTTTTTAATCTTCTGCGGGCCAACGCATCTGAACAAAACCCGAATATACTGTGAAAACTCTACACACAGACCTCTTATGATATTATTATTTGCGAAGACAGGAATAAAGACAAAGACTGAGCAGAAGGAGGAAGAAACACAAAGGGATAGACAGCTGAGTTTTTTTTCTAGGGCAAGGACATTGTGTCTGCTTCCGTCCAACATTCAGCAAATTCAAGCGTGACACACACACACACACACACTTGCCTGCTCTAGAAACATAGATCTGTGATGCTTCGCTAATCCCAGCATCCTTATGGGAATAGCGTCAGGTGACCAACAGACAATGACATCATACTGGAGCACCTGTGTGTGTGTGTTTGTGTGTGTGTGTGTGTGTGAGTGTTTGCTGCCTTCCCTCCCCTTGTCTTCATCTTTTCTCTCCCTCCTTGGACCAGCTCCCTGTAGACGCTTGATGGACAGTTTCCTAGGAGCTCGGTGGTTTGGGAAGACGGGGAGATGATTGCATGAATTCATGAATAAATAGGGATGTGATTTGTAATGGGGGTGGTGGGCTGTAAGGCCTCAAGTGGCGATGTTTTATTAAACAGCCCTCATCTGAGCGGCTCATTGTGAATTAGTTGGCCGCTGGGTCGGAACCTGGTGATGAGTAAAACCTGAGACGACAAATAGCGCAGCCAATGGGTTGGAAAAAAAATAATATATATATATGTGAATGTGCAAAAAGTCCTTACTTTAGAGAACATTTTTTTTTTTTTTTTTTTGCGAGAGAGCGGTTAACAATTACTGACTTAACCCCAGGGTCATACAACTTCCATTTCGGCAGTAGGTTCAGGGGAAACATTTGTCTGCACAAGGTAAAATCCTGTATTGTGGGTAAACTGCCACCACAAGTACTGGAGATTTCAACTCAGCGAAAGTGCTGCAGCGACATTTCTGCTGCTGGACACTAACAATTTGTGCCAAACCAAGTATGTGAGGCATGGAGATTCGGACATCTACACAGTGAAGACTTTCATGCCTTGAACAAGCAAAAAAAAAAAAAAAAAAAAAAAAAAATGTGAAAACGTCCGTGAAAGAATGACAGTACAATTTAAGTTTGATGGTTTGGTGCTTGTATCAGCTCACTGCAGCAGAAAAATGTTGGGGCACTTCTGGACACACTTGTTTCCTTGTGTTGTTTTTGAAGTTTCTCTTCTCATCTCTATTGTCATACGAAAATGGGCTTGTTTAGAAAAAAAGCTTGAAAGCTTGAAAAAAAGCCTGTTTGAGCAGCGCAATACGACAACATCTTCAAATCCTGCAGTTGGATTAAAAGATTATCTAATGTTATATTATCATATATACTTGAGAATGAGGAGTACTGTGCTGCGTTGCCTGAAGTGTGTCAGCATTTTGAATTCAGAACAATGATGACAAGAAAGAGATGGACAAAAGTAGAGCCATATGAAAAATGTGCAAAATATTATGGAAATACCAAGAATCTGCTAAACCAATGGCATTATTAGATTGTAAAAAACTCTTTCCTAAAGTAATTGATATTGATTTGAAGTCAATACGCAATCGAATCAAATGAGGGACCTTGTGAATTGGAATAAAACCAGTTCAAGTGATGCCCATCCCTGCTGCCAATTTTCATAAAGACAAGATTGGATTCACAACCATTAATCATTATAAACTGAGAAGGCTTCAACAAATGCATTTTTTCTTTTTTTCATGCTGGCTGTCTTCAGCAATTGCTTCTCAGCTCAACAACTATTTCAGAGCAGGAAGAAGCAGCAGCAGCAGCGGCAGCTGCAGTGGCAGCCACAGCCACGGTCCACTGCATCAAGGTGAGCATGAGTAAGGATAGCATCTCCTATTGACACCCAAAGCCTCTGTATCGACCAGACTTTGACTGACAGGCCCGGAAGCCTTGACTTCATCCTATCTACCTCACGCTGAGACCCAGGAAGCCAATAAAGCTTGTCTAAATTTAAACTTCAAAACCGTCAGCGAGATAGGGTAAATTGTTGAGGCAAGGTTTTTCCGGTCAAAGAAAAAAAAAAGAAAATACATATACCCTAATTTCCTCTGATGAGGGAAGCGTTTTGATGAAGCTGACAGCACATACTAAAATTTCCCAGATCTATCTATCTATCTATCTATCTATCTATCTATCTATCTATCTATCTATCTATCTATCTATCTATCTATCTATCTATCTATCTATCTATCATGAACATATGGTAGTCAGTCAGGTAGTCAGTGCTGTTGTTTGCTTTTAAATTATTTAATTACCAACTACCAAGGGGTTAGACGAAGAGTAGTTTCTCTTACAATAGCGCAGAAGTGTATTTATAGCACTCATTAATTTTATTTTGAACATACTGTTGTGGTATTTGCCTCACTGGCATCATGGAGGAGTTTACACATGCACAACTGCAGTTGTCTTTTGGGAACCCAGTGGATCCCTGTAGGATTACCTCAGTGGCAGGCATGGAAGCATATTGTTCCAGTTTGACTAAATGCTACATGTGTTTTCTTTATTTTGAACATATTACGAGTCGTTTTGCTTTAGTGTTTCTTCTCTAGTCTGCCTGGTGTATGGTTGGATGGTTGTAGCCAGCCAACTTGCTGAACAGTTGCATGATGTGTTTTGATGAAACTTGATGCAGCTACCAAAATTCAAATGACAGCGATTTCTGAGTCAGATTTAGGCAAGTCAAGTCTAAAGCCTTATAAATGCTCCTAGGAATAGAGAGTGGCCATGTTGAAATATCACCAACCATCTGATACCCCAACGAGATAGGGCAGGAGTGAAAATCCAATCCTGCATCACCATCTAATTCAGAGACTCATCTGGTAGCTGCCCATCACAGCTACGGTGAAACGCATTTTGAGGTTCTGTCCAGCATCATGTGGATAATAAATGGGCTATTTGGTTTCCATTTTGACTTTTCTTTTCTCTCGCTTATACTGCGAGCTACTTCTACATTCAGCCTGTAAACTGTAATTTAGACCATGGGTTTGTAGCAGTTTTAAGACTGAAATAATCTAATGACACCAGCATGGTATCACAGCAGCAACTTGGACACGTGTATTTAAAGTTGCACTGAACCAAAGTGTGTCAAGAGCCAGTGCGGCATAAAACAGGATTCCTAGAATTAACTGATAGAACTCAATCCCCCTGTTTGTGCCAGAAAACACTTAAAACACAAGCCTAATTGAATTACCGAGTAATTATGCAACAGTTTCGAGTGGTGAATTACAGCATCAGCGGGGTGCTCCACTAGGCAAATGAAAGCATTTAAGATGTAGAGTTTAATGCTAAGTAGCAGAGTAAACAGACAACGGGGCAGAGTCATGCACGACACTGGATCACTCTGCCAGCAGCAGGGCCGAGCCAGACAGAGAAGGGCAAAGACAGGAAGAGCCAGGAAGAGGGAGCTGGGACGATAGAATTTCACAGTGTGCGTCTATCAGAGGACTATTTATAAAACTCACAGCTCAGTATATAATGCAGGATGGCTTGAGGTGTATTTAATTCATTTGTTATTCTGTTTACAGGCCGCACACAGACACACACGCACTCCATCACCAAGCTGTGGTTTTGATCTCTCCAGCATTTTGGTAATATTCCTTCAGTGACGTATGCAATATACTTCAGCAGAGGTGGATAGACGTGATAGAAATGTTTTTAGCTAACTAATATAAACTGTCGGATTTAAAAGGATTTAACATAGCGTTATTTCACATCATTTTCCTTTCCTGTGCTCTTCTTTCTTTGCCTTATTTAGTCAGTTCTCCTTCCTCTTCACACTAATCACTACTCTATCATTTGGTTTTCGTTCTTTCCACCGCCAACTGTATTTCGCCATCTACAACGTCAATACTTTGTCTGCGGAGAAGAGGTTACGCCTCGTTTTGTTCAATATTTCCCGTTTCCTGCTGCTTCTCCATTTATCTGCATGTCTCTGGGGTCTCATCCACAAGTAGCATTTGTTAAAAAGGTAGCTTTTTCTGTTTTTTCTGGTCTCACGTCCAAATGCTAACGGAATGTTACCTTTTGAAATAATAGCAGCGTGATGGGACTCCTCTTTATTGGCAATTTTGGGCATGGCTTCTGACACAAATGTAGAGTGACTCTAACGCTATGTTGACGAACAAAGGATGGAGGTCACAGCTATGTGACATAACACCGGCTCTTTTTCAGGCTTCTTACTGGGCATCATGGCTTAAGGATTAGTGCTGCACCGTCACCTGTTGGATTAACATTCCTTTTTGAAGAGATCCTTCCATTTCAAGCTGTATATCTCATCTTCATCTGTGCAAAGGCTTGGAAAATATACCACTTCCACACTTCTGTCATTCCTCATCCACACCCCACCATCATCCTGTAGGCTGTTATCAATGTTTTAGGTGTTGGCAAAGGGAACGACAACGCTGGTTTGCTAGCTGTCGTTGCTGTGATCCACCGGGCTCCCTTCCCTTCAGAGAGTAAATGACCTATGGGGAATCGTCTAGGGATGGATTGTTGAGTGTCCCTGCACTATGAGACGAGCTTCATCCCGCTGAGGAACAATGGAGTCATAGGTCAAATTGAACATGAGGGGCCCCCACTGACTTTATCTCAGTATTCAAAGTGAATGTGCCGAGGTGTTTTGTGTGACTTTGTGTATTTCGAGGTCCGGCTCCAATGCTCGTCTGTGTGAATGAGCGCGCCTGCACTTTATCTTCGGAAACGTCCAGTCCTCTCGTATGAGCTCGCACATGTCTCGCTTATCTCCGGGCTAACCCGGTGTAACAGAGAGGGCAATGAGAGAGAAACAATGGCGATACAAGCACAGATACACAGTGCGGCTCGATGGGACGCAAGCTATCGCACACTCGATCGCACAGAAAACAGGACACAGACAAAGGAAGAAGGAGAAAAGTGAGAAGGGGATTGGAAACAGCGTTGGACAAAGGTGGAGGAGAAAGGAAAAGTAGAGAAACTGCATGTCAAAAGAGGAGAGTGGATGAAAGAGGAGGACGGAAAGGGGTTCGGCCATCTCACGTTTTGTCATTAAAGCCAGCGCACATTGATTTCTGCTGGGCTGCTAGTGTTCAGGTCCCCGCCATTCACAATTCAAGGCTCTAATCTCAGGCAGCCCGTATTTTCGCCTAGCTACCAGCTGTGCGCGTTTTCCATTAGTACCAGAGATTTTTAGCCTTTACAGATTCAATCCTGTGTACGCAAACACGTTTCACACATAAAGACGTGCCAACTGTGTTTCATTAATATTACCTCTCCTGAGGCTGCAGGGCCAATGTCATGCTGGAAAATAACTGCAGCTGAACACTGAGCCTCTATACTGTGTGCTTGATGTTGTGTGTGTGTGTGTGTGTGTGTATCTTTGTTACACAGTAAGGGATGCATTACTTTGTTACTATTTGCTACTCCTCCGGTAGAATATTAAATTCTTAGTGGGAGGCGTGTTGCAAAAAATATTTCAGGGGAAACGGAGATCAAATTAAACCAGCTCATGTAATGTGTTTGTGAGTGTATGTGGGCGAATTTAATCTATACATCCTTTGCCTACACATATCTCTGCTTATGACTGTGTGTGCTTGTGCATGTTTAACTTTGTGTATTTGTGAGTTTGTGACCTGCTACACTGGGTGTGTTTCTAACGCACTGGCTAACTTGCACTTTTCATGCCCTCAAGTTTTAGAAATAAACTGAACTTGCCGCGAAAGTGGACGTGTTCACAGTTTTGAGATTGCACAGGCGGACTAATGCAAAGGCAACACACAGATAAACGTATACTGCGTCAGTGAAAGGAACAAAACACCTCCAAGGATAAATGATATTCGCAAACATAGGTGGCTGCCTCGCTGCCCCCTCTGCATTCTTTCCAGAAGACATGCCTTAGAGTCATAATAGTCTTTAGAGCAGAACTATGATTGAATATTTAACATCCTTCAGGTGTGACGTTAAGTTGTTTGGAATCTGAAGGAGCTCAAGATGAATAGTCCTGGTTTCTTGATGAATAGCAAACTTTTCTGAAGAATACGTGTTCAGTGAAAGACGAATATTTAAATTCCCCAAGAAATAAAGTCACTCTAAAGCTAAAAACACTGCTGGCACTGTCAAGGCCAAATGAGACCAGAATGTATTGTGCCTATGTGCACATAAAAGTGTGCGTTTGTTTCGGTGGATTCGTATACAGTATGTGTGTGCAACTATGCATGAGTCATGACTGGGTGCCAGAGAATTAAATGTTTTGTAATGGCTAAATCTACATAATTAAAATGAGGCAGAGGAGTTATTCGTCACACAGCGGTCGGCTGAACAGAAGTATAGGCACAATTAGATAAACAAAGGAAACAAACAAACAAATTAAAAGCCAAAGTTGTGAAATTCTTCTCTCGGATGCATTAACCAGATTTGCTGTAGGTGTGCGAAGGCTTTTCCTCTCATATCCACATATCAAATTCCGTTTAATCACACACAAACATACCGTTACAACCGCTCCCGAGGCCACGGAGCTAGGCTGAAAAATAATAATGACAACTAGGCTGGGAGCGTGGGTGTCGTCACCGATTACGTACCTGTGACCAGCTCTCTTATTTCTACATCCCCAGTCTTCCTCAGGAGTCGGACCAGGGCAGGAATCCCTCCGCAGTTCTTCAGGGTCACTTTGTTCTCGTCGTTGGCCTTGCCATAGACCAGGTTCCTCAAAGCTCCACAGGCGCTGCGGTGAACCTCGCTCATCCTGTGATCCAGGAGGTCGACCAGCAGCTGGATTCCTCCCTGTCTGCGGATCTAAATATTGAAGACAGTGAATCAGTACAAATTACTGTGTGTGTTTTCCGAATGACCTAAAAAAAAAAAAAAACCTACCTCACTAAGCCTGCATTATTATCCTATTTCTACATTCATCTGTGCAAGTAGACACTATGTGTACTATGTGTGAATGTGTGTGCAGGCTCCACTACGTGTCAGTGCTGCCAATCAGATTAACAACCCAATGTGTGCTAATTAAACATACCATGACACGGCTAATGACTCCGCTTTCACAAAAATGACACTTAATTACAGCGATGAGGGGGAAAGAAAGGAGCTCATAATCCAACAAAAAAATACAATATTTGTCTGACTCGCTTTTTGTTCCGTTATATCTCAGCCTGCTTCTGGTGGGAGGCACAACTGCTTCTTTAAAGAGGCAACCGCGGTTGAAATTGCTTTACACGACATTGTTCTACTCTTCATATGCGGCATGAACAGAATGAATGGAGGCAAATGGGTGTATGGTTTGTGCAACGTAAACACTTACTTGTATAGAATTTAACCTTGAAGGAGTGAGGGAATAAATGAGAAACAAGTATGTTCGACGTCATAAAAAATAAAAAAAAAACATATGTTTAAAGAGGGATTAGCGGTCTCTGCTTTAGAAAGCTTTCAAATTTGAAAGGCCTACGTTGCAGCATGACAGGAATGTTAATCTTTTAATTTAAATGCTCGAGTGTTCAAAGTTATAAATCTATTCAGGGCAATGCTTCCAGGCGTTAAATTTAAACTGTGCATGAATTGTGAATACAGTACACCCATATACTATAAACATAAAAATGCAAATATACACTCTACATTTTAGGAGCTACACAAAATATTATTTTGCGCATAAACTTTTAGACTGTTGCATAATCTACAATGGAGGATTATTATGCACTTTCTTTTGCTGAACATGCAGAAAACTTAGAAGCCAGGTTCCAGATCTCTGAATCATCTACCATATTCAGGTTAGTTCTGCTATTCAAGATCAGAAGTGACAAAAAGGGTCACGGGTTTTATGTCAGACTGGACTGACAATAAGAAATATGTGTGCAACACTTTCCCCTTCAACATCCAAGGCTAAAGAGTCTTGGAGTGTAAAACATAAGGACACTAAATATTCTTCATGTTATGATCAAGAAAGTTACCAAGAAATGTGTGAACATCATATTATGGAAGGTTCAGTGGCTATTGTTCATTCTTCAGGAGTGGACTACACTACACTACACGTCCTACATGATGGAGCAGACTTCTTTGTGCCTGCCATCAAAAAAGCAGCCATAGCAGAATTAAATGGATGGATTTAGAAAGGTTGCTGATATTTATTGCGTCCGTAGCATGTTGCTGCTGTCGGTTGACGTGAAAGGAGTTTGTTGCGTTTGTTGGGTTGGGAATTTTGTGTGGAGATCAAAATTACTAAAGGTTAGCTTCTTTGTGTTTGTGTCACTATTTTCATTCCACCGTACGTGTAAAAAAAACAAAAAAAAAAAACAGACATGACCCAAAGGTCACTGGTTTTGTATCAGAAGACTGACAAGAGGAAATGCG
Source organism: Mugil cephalus (assembly GCF_022458985.1). Taxonomy (NCBI): domain Eukaryota; kingdom Metazoa; phylum Chordata; class Actinopteri; order Mugiliformes; family Mugilidae; genus Mugil; species Mugil cephalus. The sequence continues at coordinate 15,822,108 of NC_061787.1, forward strand.
CGAGGTTGGAGTGACTAAGCAAGAACTTTTCCTTCCACGTCCAAGGCTAAAGATTCAGAGAGAGTAAAACTTAACTTTGTTATGATCAATGGCAAGAAAGGTGTCTTATAATATCCTATCATGGAAGGTTCAGGGACTACTGTACCCCTCCTGGACCACACCTTCCTACATGAAGGATGATGATGGTGGCTAACCTTTTTTTTTCTGCAAATGGTAGAAATGCTTTCTCTCTAACCTACTCAGTCAGTCTGTAGCGTGCTGCTACGACCTGTTGTGTATGCATTTCCACGTTGGCTGTGCAAATACACACAAAGACACGTGAGCATCTCCACCGCCAGTGAAAAACAAACAAACCAATCAGTTTGGATTTATGGTTACATCGTGATTATGTGAGAGGGCGAAGCAGTCGGGACTATTAGCCTGGTAGGGATCACAATGAGGGCATTCTGGCGTTACACATAATGACTTCCCCCCGTGGTGCAACACATATTGCCTTCTCCCTATGGTGCTTCACATACTGCCTTCTCCCGATGCTTTTTAAACCCTCCCACATCGCTTCTTCACTGCAGGGATCTTTAGATGCCTCAGGGGGCCAAAGAGCTTAAATCAGCCCCTGTTTGGTCCAGTCGACAGGGGTGTAGCGCTAATCACTAGAAACAGGCGGCTGTGATCACTGGGAGACTAGTAGGAACATGGACAGAGCAACTAGTGAGTTAGACAGAATGAGATCGAAAGAGGGACATAGAGGGCCTTTCTTTTACGCTTCCACTTTTATTTAATCTCTGCAGCATGGCGAGAGGCAGTCTTACTCAGCCAGACAAATCAAAGATTTTCAAATTTAACTCAGCAATCAGACTTCTTGAAACTCTTTTAGTTTTCTCAGACATGAAGTATGGCAAATAACTTTTTTTGTGCAGCACCAGATCGATGGAATTTATCTTACACACGAGTCGACGGCAACAGCAGGATGATGATTATTTCTGGCACTCAAAACAGAAATTTGCAGGTGAGGGCTACAAGAGCAACGCAAGTTTCATTTCTTCATAAAGAAAACACGAAAGGTAAATACAGGAGAGAGGACTCACAGGGTGAAAAGAAAGCATGGGGATGCGATGCAGGGGCAGGGCTAGGATCAAGGTGTTTCATGACACAGCAGGAGTTTATCGAGCAAAATGACTCCGCTTATCTATTCAATTAAAATGGATTAAGGAATGCAACGAATGACAAACGAACCTTGCTTGATTGGCCACACAATTTCCTCACCTCTGCTCCCCTCCTCCCCCATCCACCTCTGCTCCCCCTCACCCGTCTCCGGCACTGATCTCTATACCTCTCCCTCTTTATGTTGGTGTCACAGTTAATCTGTTATTCCATGAAAGCCGTGGTGTTATTACTTTGTATTGCCTCTGAGCTACATAGAAGGCTTGCCAATTCCTCTGCTCCTATTCCTCTATTCCATGTAAAGAAGATTAGAAGCGCAGATTGATTTGTCTTTGTCTCTCGCTGTTCCGCAGCGGCCACGGCTATTGGTAACCCATAGCGACAGTATTGCCGTGGTAACAGTTAGCGGTGGTGACAGCTGGTAATGTGGGAATCAGGGGTGCTGCCGGCATAAAAGCTGGCAGTGGGATGCACATACCTGGGACGGTGGCATGTGAAGCTTAACAAGCGTGTATAAGTCACCGCATATGAAACATCAACACTAATCAGCAGCACACTGCGGTAGGTGTACTGCTCGCGTGCAATTACAGAGAGAGAGTGAAGGTATGTCACACCTGGACACTTTTGTGCGTGTACACACAAACACACACAGACAGAAGTGCACACATACAAGGGCTTATGTTATAACCTGACACTTAGCCTAAGGCTAACTGCATTTACGAGCCTTTCAACCTTCGGCTAATTGAGTTCTTGGCCCTAGGCTAACATTTCCCTCTTGAGTATTCTAAAATGGGCCAAACAAGGTATGGCTATGTGATGCTGTTCTCAGGTAGGGGCACTGTTAAATCCCATAGAGTTATCAAGGGTAAAATCTACAGCTTGATAAACATAGTAGAAGCTTTGCTGTCTTGTTTAAACAAATAAGTGACAGAGAAACAACAAATCCCTCTTTTCCTCACAGCAGCTCACAAGGCAAACACTCCCAATGTGTACATGTATTTGCATATGTCTAAGTAAGCTGGCGGTCAGAAGAAGTTAACGCTAATACACAAACATTAATGTAAACACCTGACAATGGTGATGGATAAGTAACTCCATCGAGCAGAGAAAAAAAAGAGCGCTTTTCCCACAAACAGGTCAGTTTAAGAAAAAAAAAAGAGATAAATTTAAGTCCATTCAATTAGCTATTAATTACTCAGCATACTGCTGCCAGTGGTGGACTACTGCTTAGATAATTGACAATGGTGAAAAATACTACTGCACCAAGAAAATGATCAGAGTGGAAAATTGTACATTAGAGAGTACACGCTGCGTAAAGGACAGAAGCACTCTGGGTGATTGCGAGTTGCTGGCATCCGTGATATTTACAGCTTTTACAGTCACTGTCTGACAATCTAAAACCAAATCTTTAAAAAGCTGTGATTGTCTCAGTGGGCTCTGATAAAAGCTAAAGAATTTTCAATTCATGACACAGCTGCGAAACTGCATTAAGGAGAAGTAGCGATGCTGCAGGACAATACTATGACATGTGGCCCTTTAAGGGCAAAGAAAGTAGCCTGCTGACTTACTCTAAAAGCAGACTATTTATTTATTTACTTCTTGCCATATTGACTTTACTTCACTGTATCTTCCCTGAAAACGTAATACAGCGACAGCATACTTTAATACTAACAAGCGAGACACACAGAATTTGCCTCCATTACCCGTGAGATCCCCGTGGTTTTGCCGCACTGTATAATCAAGCAGTTCTACAGTAAAAATAAATAAATAAATAAACAGAATAGAAAAGTGAGAGAAGGAGAAATTAACATAATTCATATGAAAATAAAGCGAGGAAGGCAAACAGCGATACGTGTGTAACTGAAGAACGGGGTGGGGGTTTGAAGGTGAGAAATGGCACAGTGTCAGGGGGCACGTTTCTCCCCTTTCAGCCGGTCTGTTGGATAAATGGATATCGACATCACTGCGACCCAAAATGAATTACTAATGTAACTGAACTTAAAGTCTGACAGCCCTTTCTGTTCTGTAAAGGGGAGGCATGAACTACCCTGTCAGCTGCTGTGTGTGTGCATTCACAGTGCCCGTGAATTACTCTGTGTATAACTGGTTGCTAGGTGTGCATGGAGAGCACTGTATGTGTTGAAAGCAGCTATAAATGAAGCTTTCCTCTAAGCTTCAACCAGACTTCCATCTGGTCCTCCTTACACGCACACACACACACACACACACACACACCATGCCCGTTCTACCTATTTTTGTGGTAGACTGGAAAAGGGAGTATTTGTGAAGCGCATGCATGCACGTGAGCTTAAATGAACACATTCTCACACTGAAAACACTCTTCCACAGACACCATCCAGAGGCAAACTGCTGAGTTAATCATCCTTCTTGACACTTCCCGAAACCACAGTCTGCATCCTGGTAACCTCATCCAAGATAACAGAAGGCAATCCTCTCTCTTGTTTTTAACCTTTTCTCCTCTCCCATCATTTGCGGCCCGTCCCTTCTCCCCCTCCCTCCCTCTCTCTTCCTTTGTCTGTCTCGCGTCTGTTTCTGTTCTCTCTCTATCTCTCGTTGGCCCTACAGAGTTACTCTTTAGCGATGAATAGCAGCCATGCTGTGGCTGTATTTAGCCGCCCAGCAGGTCCCCTGCCATCTGTGTGTCTATCTGGTTTACTGAAAACAGAAGAAAAATCTTTGGATCCGTGCTCTCAACAAATAGTTTCCATCTACATTCATAATATATGTTACTGGCAACCTCACGTTCAATTAAACATTTGATTTCCTTGCATGCCAATTCGAGAACCAAATTCTTAGTTGGTAACAACATTTAAATGGATTATTTAAAAGATGACAACAAACAAATAAAAGTCAAATATTGGAAAAACACTTTTAAAAATCTAATAAAAGGATTATTGAAATGGTTTAAAGTAGATTTTACAGAACAATTAGGCGGGCTTTAAGTACAGCTACTTGGATATCAGAAAAAACAAAAGAAAGTAATTGATGGAGTGCTTTGGTATTGTCAAGTTATGTCTCAAATTACCTGCCACATTTTTTAAAATTACATTTGATTTTGAGTCTGTTATTTTATAAGAGCATGTGAACGATTATATGAATAATCTGCAAAGCTGTGATCGTCGCAGTGGGCGCTGATAAAAGAATTTCAACTCAAGACACAGCTGTGAAAATACATCAAGGAGAAGTAGCGATGCCGCAGGATGAAACTATGACACGTGGCCCTGTGAAGGCAAACAGATAATTGCCTCTTAAGAAAGTAGCCTGCTGAGTTTGGGCGAGAAAAAATAAAGTGCATAAATTGTCTCTTTGTTTTTGAATGACATTTGCTTAGCCTCGAATCATCGGTAATAAAACACTCAGCTGCCAATGCAATGCATATTCAAGTACGGACGGGAGGGGATTTGTAAAACAGGTAAAACACGCAATCCTACAGATTTACATAAGCACACATAGAAACACAACCTTTCCTTTAGATGCGATATGTGACAGTTTTGCAACACTTTGCTTAAAAGGGTTACAAATACATGAAATACATCTAAGGTAAAATATTACACTTCTCAGCAGCTGTAATAAAGTTAATTTGAATTCTTTACACAAAACAACATGATTTTTACCACATATAAAATCTAAATGAAGACTACATTAAGTCAGTCTAAATTAAGCAATTTCTTAATTTATTTTCCTTTGCAACTGACATTGTCACGATGTCTCTGAATGTTACTGTGCACTCACTGTACCTGGCCCACATTACAGTATTTTAAATGGCTCCAGACGCAGGCGGGGCTGGGTGGAAATCTGTTTACAGTGTGAGGGGGGCAGGAATATTCTGCCAGAGCAAATGAAACACGAGCTTTCAGACTCATCTGGTCTCCAGGCTATCGCTTCCCTGCTGGCTGATTGGAATAATGCCTGTGTCAGACCGTGTTGAACATTAACGCTGACCAAACCATCGAGAAAGTCAACGGGGACAACCGATACTGTGACCTTTCCCAAGGACCCATGTTACCTCTGACTGGGTGCACATTTCATGCTAAGCAAAAAAAAAAGCAATTTCAAAGCAAAAAGAATTTCATAAAATATGATACAATACTACAGTTAGAAATAAATATTTGTCTCCATGAATTGTTGCTTACAGTTTGGGACCCTTGTGTTTCCTCTGGATGAGGGGAAGAAGTATTATCACCATTTATGCACTGATCAAGCATAACATTATGGTCTGGTCTAGGTGGGTGCTACATATCTAAGTAACATCTAGATGAATCCTAGGTCCAAAGGTTTCCCAGCAGAACATTGAACTGTCACTGTGTCTAACATTAAAACTGTGGTTTTAATATTACGCCTGATTCATGTAACCCTATCCTCTTCACCTGTAATTTACAATGGAGGCACAGAGAAAAGTCACTTCAAACCAGTACACTATGTTTGAAAGTGGACTGAAGTGGGACTGAACAACTGGTCTGTGTTTATGTCAAAGTCAGACACAGTTTCATGACCCTGGATATTTTTTATAAGCTTTATAATGGATATGACAACCATACAGAGCTTTTCAACTCTTAAACTTGCTAAAAAGAAAAAAGAGCTCCGTCACAACCTTGGAGATGAACCTTAAGAAGTTCACTCAATAAAAGGAACATTTCTATTATATCTGTTTCTGAAAGCTACAATTCTTCTTGAATTGAAAGTTAACTGTCAGATATAAAGACGATCTGACAAACAATGGAAATGCACGGCAAGTTGTTCTAACATGTTCCCAAATGGCAGGTCCACAGTAGAAAGTTTATGATTAAGTGCAATGATAAAAAACTTTTTTAAAACACACAGAAAAAAGCAAAACTGGATGTAACAGGAACCACGTAAATGCTAACCTTTGAGATAAGAGGTACTTATAGGGTAACAGTCAGATTTTCGTTGCTTTGTTCCAGCAAATTTCAGAATAAATTGTATTTACCACAGCGAAACAATTTCACCACTACCATGAAAGTATTATAATTACAGCTAAATTAAATGAATATCTCATATCTGGCTCAGTGATCATCAGTAAAGCTTTTATTTTATTTATTTAAGTTTTCAACAAAAAAAATAAATATTTAGAATAAGCCTGTAGGTGTAGTTCTATCTATTAGCATGCATGTACACTCACCGGCCACTTTATTAGGTACACATTGCTAGTAAAAGGGTGGACCCCTTTTGCCTTCAGAACTGCCTTAGTTCTTCATGGCATACTTTCAACAAGGTGTTGGAAACATTCCTCAGAGATTTTGTTCCATATTGACATGATAGCATCACGCAGTTGCTGAGTATTGTTGGTGACTGTGTCAGCATTTAAACGATGCTCAGTTTCTCCTAAGGGGCCCAAAGTGTGCCAAGAAAATATCCCCTACACCATTACACCACCACCACCAGCAGCCTGAACCGTTGATACAAGGCAGGATGGATCCTACTAGATCAGCAGTTTCTGAAATACTCAGACCAGCCCGCCTGACACCAACAACCATAGCATGTTCAAAGTCACTTAAATCCCCTTTCTTCTCCATTCTGATGCTCGGTTTGAACTTGTCTTGATCACCTCTACATGAATAAATGCACTGAATTGCAGCCACGTGATTGGCTGATTAGATATCTGTGTTAACAAGCAATTGAACAGGGGGACCTAATAAAGTGACCAGTGAGTGTATACTGTCTGGGTATATGCAGCATTTTATTTGATCTGATGCTTGACATCTGTTTTTGAGTAAATACTATTTAGTGGTGCCTTGGCACCTGAGCAAGAAAATCAAACCGGCTGATGAGTGCAGGCCAAAAGCATCCACTGTCAATGCAGCTGTTATTCTCTCCATTGTTGGACACCTCCATTCAGGCAACAATCACGTCCATTACACACTTAGGCCGTGTGGAAGTGGGAGAGGGAGTGGAAATTGTCACGGCTTTATGTTAAAGCATGATTGCCTTTCTGTATGTGCGTGTTTACGTATGGGTGGATAAGTGAGTTAACGAAAAATCACCTCTCCACATTTACATGATTATTTGACTTTTATTTGCATATTAATTTTGTCCTGTTTTGCGTTCTTTTCTCCAGTTTTCATATCGTGTCTATTTGCATGCCACGCGTGCTCATCATACTGGTGTGCATTCCCTCGTGTTTAGGTGTGAATGACAATTTTAGCAGTGTGGCATCACAATTCACTGAGGTTGCAGCAATGGCTATTCATTATCTCCATTGAAATTAATTTCTTATAGGAAAAAAAAATGTCAATGTCACCTGCGTGTGCTGGTAAATTGATTCTGAGGTAATGCAGTGGGGCGGGAGGGGTGTGGGAAAGTGTTGAGGGTAATTGAAGAAAGAGGAAAAAGACATAGGGGGACCTATGGGCCTTCACGTGACTGCATCAGCACGTGCAGATGCCACTGTTTTAGAGTGCCACTGGCTTTATTAAAGGGTTTATTAGAGGGTTTCAGAGGGGCTACCCTGCAAAATTGCTTTTGAGAGACACGCTTGCTGCTTTGGGACTAATTGAACGTTATTGCCTCTATAGATACAACTCAATAGAAGGTTAAAGGATGGAGAATGCGGCATGCCTTATCTTGCAGAACAGCAGGATGGAACTGGTTAGTAAAAGCGCTGCTTCCCAAAAAGCTTTTCAACAAATAGTTTAGACAGCAATTCACTGAGAAGTTTACACTTGGCTCCTTGTGCACACTGTTCGCCGGCTTTTATTATCCAAGTTACAACCGTTCCCTTCTCCGCAACGCTGATTTTAATCAAATACACACACACAGACACGAACCTCAGCTTTGATCTTGTTGTCTCCGAAGCAGAGATGCTGTAGGTAGGCTGCGGCATTGGACTGCACCGACGGGAACTGGTGCTGTAACATCTGGATCACCTCTGGCAGCTCCGGATCTCTCCACCCGAACTCTCTGCGGAGAGACAGACAGACAGCCCCTTTGATTTCTTGAGCACGGTAACAAAGATTCTCGCCGAACCGCCAGAGATTAACCTGAAAGCATTTCAATAAGAACCACAGAATCTTTTCAAAATGCACCCACAGCTACAGATATTCAGCCGTTCACTTCCGTGGTCACACAGAATACACAGGAAAATACAGGCTGAGAGCTTAAAAAAAAAAAAAAAAGTGAATGAAAGAGAGATATTTAAATGTCAAAATCCACTTTGTTCTATTTTCAGACTAAAAAAGACTCCCCTTCTTATCGGAGAAAGCTTTACAAGCTGAGCAACGCAGTGGGACGGAAATGATGCAAATCACTCGCTGAATGCCCAATTTGCCAAAACAGTCATTTCCATCCATCACAGGCCCGGGAAGGAAGAGTAGGTAAAACCGAGGCCAGCAGGTTAAGAAAGTGACATTCATGAAGACAATTATAATTATATGGGAAACTGCACAAAAGATATTTGTAGATTTCCCTTGAATGACACAGTGGTTCTTTGAAAAATTTCAGCTCCTCTGAGCAAGACGGTTCAACTGTAGCTATGTTCACACGGACCGAAAGGACTGAAATCCTTCCGATCAGAGACTGCAACTGGACTGTTCACATGGACAGTAAGTAATAAACATAAAGCTGCTGCTGTCCCCCCCGAAAACTCGCCACATCCCCTATCCCACACGGGAATAATCCTGCACAGAAAAGTGTATTTACATGGTTATAAGTGGGGTAATATTCAACAGATTATCTACGGGTTACATCACCCCTCTTGGCTGGACTGAGAAATCCTTCTGTTCCGGTTGGTCTGAGGTGATTGCCTGATCTGAGTGGTATTTTTGATCTCCTGTTCGGATTATCAAAGGAATACTAATGTCCGTGTAAAAGTAGCCAAAGCGAGTGGCTGGCAAATGCTCAATTTGAGGGGCAACAGCTTATTTGCGCATCTGAGCACAATGCGAGGGAATACAAACACGGAGTATGTCGGCACAGCCGCACACCGACACAAGCAGAGAAATTTGGAGCAAGCCGGGAGAAAACAGGTAAAAAGTTTGAAGAACTGCACAGCGCAGCATTACCACCGCCTGCGTGATGTCTGCAGTGTGAGCGGTGTGAGTTATGTTCCGTCCTTTCTGCCATTACAAGTTTACACTCCTCCGAACGCACTGGACAAAGTGAAATAAATGTTTTGTCCCTTGGTAATACCCAGGAAATGGCCTGTTTTATTGTATTATCCCCTGCTGATAATTGTTTTGCTATGGTGCCCCAAATGAGGAAATTATGACCACGCAAGAAAGCGTGGGCGACTGTGTGAGTGCGCACGTACGGCCGAGAGCGTTTCTCGCCACAGTACACTGCAATATCTTCTCCAATAACTGCTCTGTAAATTGTTTCTCTGTGGCGTCATCTTTCTCCTTTTTTCTCCGTGCATTCCGATGACTGTCAAGTCTCAACGTGATCTGATGAAAACCTATGTTGAAATTTTGCGGCTCCCATCGATTGTGCTGTTGGAGGATTGATTTTGTTGTTTCTGCCTCCACGCTTACTGTTCTGTGGCGAAAATGCGGCTCACTGTAATCCCCATCAAGCTATCGTGAAAACTGCTGATACATTTTTGCCTCCCAGCTCAGCCGGGCCAAAACATGAAAATGTGGTGAAAATGGGACAATTGACCTGCCCGGGGAGTTTAAATTGATGGGATAGAGAATTGCGCACACAATGTGTGCGCGTCTGAAGTTTTTGCAGCAGAAAATGAAGCCTCGACACGGCGCTCTCATCTCTGCCGGATCAAGCGAGTGCGGTCTATGAAACATCTGTGAAAAGCAGCTCGTTCACGGGGAGTAAACATGGCTCTCAAAGATAAAGCGAGCTCCAGCGTGGACGGCTCTTTATCTGCCGAATGATAAGTGTTCATTCAGCCAGAAAGCAGGACTGAAGGAGGGAGGCAGAGGAGAGATAGTGAGAGGGAGGAAGAGGGAGGGATTCCCAAGGCATTTAGGGGATTTAGGAGGAGAGACCCTCAAACGACGTTCCTTAAATCACCCAGGCTGATACCATCAGGGCAGTTTGTTTGTTTATGTGTGTGTGGGCAAGATTAAGATAGGATCAGCAAGTGTGTTGATGTGGCCACAATTGCACCTGTGCCTGCTAGTCAGTGGATGCGTATATGTGTGTGTGTGCAAGTATTCATATTCATTGGTGTCCGTATTTCTGATGTGCATGACTGTTTGCGTGTGTATGTGCGTGTGTGTGGGTGCGTGTCATCCATCCCCTACAGCCTCCCAGCTCTGTCAGTGTAGTTAATAGAAAGCAGAGTGATCTGCTGATAAGATAAGCATCATGGCTCGCCATTAATTAAAAAACCCCTGGTAGGGAGACAGACAGAGTGAGAGGAGACAGAGGGAGACAGTGAAACACAGAGGAAGAATGACAATGAGGAAAGGAAGTAAAAGGGAAAAGCAGACAATTCACGGTGGGTACCCAAACAGAGTGTACCCTAACAGGCAAGAGGAAGCTGACAGGAGGGGGACAGTAAAAAAAAAAAAAAAAAAAAAAAAAAAAAAAAGGCATGGAGAAAGAGATGCCAGTCATGTCAAGACAGGTGCTAATGAGATCTATAACCCCGGTAGACGCTCCACCAGGCGACATGCCGATGATGTGAAGCAGCAGGATGCAAACAGTGAGGAATACAGTCTGCAAAGAGGGAGCACTGATCAAAGAGGCAGCACCCACAAAACTGCAGGATTCACACTAAATACCCACAGAGCTTCTGAGGACGCCGCGCCACAATTCGCATATTATTTACGTTACTTCATTCCTTCATTCCTTCATGAATGCAGAACAATATGTTGACGTCTGCGTACATGAGCTGCGTGTTCTGGAAAACGAGAGGCTCGTGGGTATGGAATAAATTAGGTGGCTCTGGCGTGGCGCTCTGCTCTGTGTTCCAGGTTAGGCGGGTTATTTTGCCGCTTCTTGACGCACGCAGAGGCGCGATGCAGCGAAATAGTTTCAATGGAAAGCCTAGGCTTGGCATGAGAGCACTTTGACATTCAGAGGAAAAAAGAGGCAGGAGGCAAGGGGGCTGGCGGGTGGAGGAGAGAGGGTGGAGGCTGAGACGGAGTGAAATAACTGGGACGGGGGAAAAGACTGCCTTGTGATGGTAGGGCTTTGATGCAGACACACAAACACACGCGTGCACAAATGCATAGGAGGGAGGTAAAATGTGAAAGAAACACGTGGAAATACAAGAACTATCAAAGGATTTCTTTCTTTTCATAAAACTTCTCTTCATCAGCCCCTCTTTTCATGTCCCCATCTCATGAGACATGTGAGCACGTCTATCTTAAACACACACTGAACACTGTGCACATACACACACACACACACACACACACATACACTACCAGTCAAAAGTTTGGACACACCTTCTCATTGACTTGAATGAGTGTCCAGATTTTGGAGTGGTAGCATACATGTGCATGCACTGAGAAAACAAAAGGAATCTAACCTATAACAGCACAGGCTGGTTCACTGTTACT